>NW_027640936.1:0-399000 GCF_949752795.1 Hyperoodon ampullatus
GACCCATGGAATGTGTGCCATGCATTATTGCTTTAAAGGGTCTGCATTTGCTCACCCAATCTCACCAATCCTCTCAGTCCCAAGTGTCCAGCCTTATGCCACATCCAGCTGTCATTGTAGATAGGGTCATTTCAGGTTTCATCAGAGACCCTGAAGGAATTGTAAAGAATTTCCCAGTTTTTTTGTTTTATTTTTGAAATTCCTTTTTATAGTGGGTTTGAGCTGATTCTCGCTGCCATATTTATCCCAGTCTAGACACACTTGATTCCCTTACGGAGACATATCAATACATAGGTTTTAAGATTCTTACTTTACTAGTCAGATATATTCCTCTGCGGGAAATATGGGGTTTTGAGTCCCTTTCACTGAGGAAGGTGTAGGTCTTGTCTATTCCATAGTTGGTTTTTGGAACGGTACCTGTGCTTATATCAAACTCTGGTTTTATGCATCACCCCACCTCTCCTTCCCCCTTAAGCAGGCATAAGAGTGTTTTCTAAATGTGAGACACTGTTCTCTTTCCTAACTCAGTTCAAGTGTAGCCATGTTTACAGGATCTTCATAAGTGATATCTTATGATAAGTTTCTTTTTCCCTGTGACTTATTTCACTTAGAATCATCGTACCTGAATCCACCCATTTTGCTGCTACTGGTCTTATGACATTGATTTCATGGCTGAGGGATATTCCATCGTACGTAAGTACCACAATTTTTTGAACCATTTTTATATTAACTGGGATATTTAAGGTGTACCCAAGTTGAGGTCCTTGTAAGCAGTGCAGCCCTAAATTTTGGGGTGCCTGTGTCTTTTTGATTTTCAGTTTTCCCATGGTATATTCCCTAGACTGGAAGTGCCCTTGGCTCTGTAGCTCTGTTGTTTACTTGTTTTAGGGAACACAATGCACTCCTCCAGAGAGGCAGTTGGCAATTTACATCCCGCCCATCAGCATAACAAGGCACCCTGTTCTCCAGGGCCTGTCTTGCCTTTCTGGTTTTTACACATTTTGTGGATGTCCCTTTTGACTGGTGGGAAGTGATACTTCTTTGTAGTGCAGATTTGCATTGCCCGCTTGCTTGCTTGGCCAAAAAGGGCGTATGCGTTTTCTCCTGAATATATTCAGGAGAAAACGCATACGCCCTTTTTGGCCAAGTGCATCATTGTCGAAGTTGTGCCCCTCTTCCTGTGCTTTAAAGGCAATTCCAACGTACCTCTTGAAATCTGTTTCCTGCTATTCTGCCACGCTTTGAATTCCGCCTCGTTGCCTTCCCTCAACAGACTTTTGGACGATAGTTGTCCTTTATTACTCGGCCAGTTTGTGAATTGCTGTGCCCCTGAGCTCCATTTTTCAACTCGTTTTTGGTGAGCTGACCGCAAGTCCAAAATTTTGGTTCAGGATCTATACTGATTCCCGGTGGGTGGCTGAGACTTTGGTTAATTCTTCTTCCTGCCGGGAAATTACAGTGATATGTGCCCGTCCAAATGCCTAACAGCTACTCTCTCATTGGTTCTCCCTCTTCCCTTTCATCCTCTGCCAAATTGGCAACCTGTGCGAACCAGGAGGTTAAAGGGGCTGTCTCTCCAAGTTGGGAGGTTGATAATAAAGCAGATGGAAAGTCAAACCGGAGCACCAGGAGAGGGACTATTCGTTGAGTTTTAGAAACCTTTCGTATTCACAGTGTGTCCGTTCTCTAGGATTCCCGTACATGTTATATCTGTAGTAATATTCCCTTCAACCTGGAGAGTTGGGACCCATGGAATGTGTGCCATGCATTATTGCTTTAAAGGGTCTGCATTTGCTCACCCAATCTCACCAATCCTCTCAGTCCCAAGTGTCCAGCCTTATGCCACATCCAGCTGTCATTGTAGATAGGGTCATTTCAGGTTTCATCAGAGACCCTGAAGGAATTGTAAAGAATTTCCCAGTTTTTTTGTTTTATTTTTGAAATTCCTTTTTATAGTGGGTTTGAGCTGATTCTCGCTGCCATATTTATCCCAGTCTAGACACACTTGATTCCCTTACGGAGACATATCAATACATAAGTTTTAAGATTCTTACTTTACTAGTCAGATATATTCCTCTGCGGGAAATATGGGGTTTTGAGTCCCTTTCACTGAGGAAGGTGTAGGTCTTGTCTATTCCATAGTTGGTTTTTGGAACGGTACCTGTGCTTATATCAAACTCTGGTTTTATGCATCACCCCACCTCTCCTTCCCCCTTAAGCAGGCATAAGAGTGTTTTCTAAATGTGAGACACTGTTCTCTTTCCTAACTCAGTTCAAGTGTAGCCATGTTTACAGGATCTTCATAAGTGATGTCTTATGATAAGTTTCTTTTTCTCTGTGACTTATTTCACTTAGAATCATCGTACCTGAATCCACCCATTTTGCTGCTACTGGTCTTATGACATTGATTTCATGGCTGAGGGATATTCCATCGTACGTAAGTACCACAATTTTTTGAACCATTTTTATATTTCCTGGGATATTTAAGGTGTACCCAAGTTGAGGTCCTTGTAAGCAGTGCAGCCCTAAATTTTGGGGTGGCTGTGTCTTTTTGATTTTCAGTTTTCCCAAGGTATATTCCCTAGACTGGAAGTGCCCTTGGCTCTGTAGCTCTGTTGTTTACTTGTTTTAGGGAACACAATGCACTCCTCCAGAGAGGCAGTTGGCAATTTACATCCCGCCCATCAGCATAACAAGGCTCCCTGTTCTCCAGGGCCTGTCTTGCCTTTCTGGTTTTTACACATTTTGTGGATGTCCCTTTTGACCGGTGGGAAGTGATACTTCTTTGTAGTGCAGATTTGCATTGCCCGCTTGCTTGCTTGGCCAAAAAGGGCGTATGCGTTTTCTCCTGAATATATTCAGGAGAAAACGCATACGCCCTTTTTGGCCAAGTGCATCATTGTCGAAGTTGTGCCCCTCTTCCTGTGCTTTAAAGGCGATTCCAACGTACCTCTTGAAATCTGTTTCCTGCTATTCTGCCTCGCTTTCAAGTCCGCCTCGTTGCCTTCCCTCAACAGATTTTTGGACGATAGTTGTCCTTTATTACTCGGCCAGTTTGTGAATTGCTGTGCCCCTGAGCTCCATTTTTCAACTCGTTTTTGGTGAGCTGACCGCAAGTCCAAAATTTTGGTTCAGGATCTATACTGATTCCCGGTGGGTGGCTGAGACTTTGGTTAATTCTTCTTCCTGCCGGGAAATTACAGTGATATTGCCCGTCCAAATGCCTAACAGCTACTCTCTCATTGGTTCTCCCTCTTCCCTTTCATCCTCTGCCAAATTGGCAACCTGCGCGAACCAGGAGGTTAAAGGGGCTGTCTCTCCAAGTTGGGAGGTTGATAATAAAGCAGATGGAAAGTCAAACCGGAGCACCAGGAGAGGGACTATTCGTTGAGTTTTAGAAACCTTTCGTATTCACAGTGTGTCCGTTCTCTAGGATTCCCGTACATGTTATATCTGTAGTAATATTCCCTTCAACCTGGAGAGTTGGGACCCATGGAATGTGTGCCATGCATTATTGCTTTAAAGGGTCTGCATTTGCTCACCCAATCTCACCAATCCTCTCAGTCCCAAGTGTCCAGCCTTATGCCACATCCAGCTGTCATTGTAGATAGGGTCATTTCAGGTTTCATCAGAGACCCTGAAGGAATTGTAAAGAATTTCCCAGTTTTTTTGTTTTATTTTTGAAATTCCTTTTTATAGTGGGTTTGAGCTGATTCTCGCTGCCATATTTATCCCAGTCTAGACACACTTGATTCCCTTACGGAGACATATCAATACATAGGTTTTAAGAAGTCAGATATATTCCTCTGCGGGAAATATGGGGTTTTGAGTCCCTTTCACTGAGGAAGGTGTAGGTCTTGTCTATTCCATAGTTGGTTTTTGGAACGGTACCTGTGCTTATATCAAACTCTGGTTTTATGCATCACCCCACCTCTCCTTCCCCCTTAAGCAGGCATAAGAGTGTTTTCTAAATGTGAGACACTGTTCTCTTTCCTAACTCAGTTCAAGTGTAGCCATGTTTACAGGATCTTCATAAGTGATATCTTATGATAAGTTTCTTTTTCTGTGTGACTTATTTCACTTAGAATCATCGTACCTGAATCCACCCATTTTGCTGCTACTGGTCTTATGACATTGATTTCATGGCTGAGGGATATTCCATCGTACGTAAGTACCACAATTTTTTGAACCATTTTATATTTCCTGGGATATTTAAGGTGTACCCAAGTTGAGGTCCTTGTAAGCAGTGCAGCCCTAAATTTTGGGGTGGCTGTGTCTTTTTGATTTTCAGTTTTCCCAAGGTATATTCCCGAGACTGGAAGTGCCCTTGGCTCTGTAGCTCTGTTGTTTACTTGTTTTAGGGAACACAATGCACTCCTCCAGAGAGGCAGTTGGCAATTTACATCCCGCCCATCAGCATAACAAGGCTCCCTGTTCTCCAGGGCCTGTCTTGCCTTTCTGGTTTTTACACATTTTGTGGATGTCCCTTTTGACCGGTGGGAAGTGATACTTCTTTGTAGTGCAGATTTGCATTGCCCGCTTGCTTGCTTGGCCAAAAAGGGCGTATGCGTTTTCTCCTGAATATATTCAGGAGAAAACACATACGCCCTTTTTGGCCAAGTGCATCATTGTCGAAGTTGTGCCCCTCTTCCTGTGCTTTAAAGGCGATCCCAACGTACCTCTTGAAATCTGTTTCCTGCTATTCTGCCACGCTTTGAAGTCCGCCTCGTTGCCTTCCCTCAACAGATTTTTTGGACGATAGTTGTCCTTTATTACTCGGCCAGTTTGTGAATTGCTGTGCCCCTGAGCTCCATTTTTCAACTCGTTTTTGGTGAGCTGACCGCAAGTCCAAAATTTTGGTTCAGGATCTATACTGATTCCCGGTGGGTGGCTGAGACTTTGGTTAATTCTTCTTCCTGCCGGGAAATTACAGTGATATGTGCCCGTCCAAATGCCTAACAGCTACTCTCTCATTGGTTCTCCTCTTCCTTTCATCCTCTGCCAAATTGGCAACCTGTGCGAACCAGGAGGTTAAAGGGGCTGTCTCTCCAAGTTGGGAGGTTGATAATAAAGCAGATGGAAAGTCAAACCGGAGCACCAGGAGAGGGACTATTCGTTGAGTTTTAGAAACCTTTCGTATTCACAGTGTGGTCCGTTCTCTAGGATTCCCGTACATGTTATATCTGTAGTAATATTCCCTTCAACCTGGAGAGTTGGGACCCATGGAATGTGTGCCATGCATTATTGCTTTAAAGGGTCTGCATTTGCTCACCCAATCTCACCAATCCTCTCAGTCCCAAGTGTCCAGCCTTATGCCACATCCAGCTGTCATTGTAGATAGGGTCATTTCAGGTTTCATCAGAGACCCTGAAGGAATTGTAAAGAATTTCCCAGTTTTTTTGTTTTATTTTGAAATTCCTTTTTATAGTGGGTTTGAGCTGATTCTCGCTGCCATATTTATCCCAGTCTAGACACACTTGATTCCCTTACGGAGACATATCAATACATAGGTTTTAAGATTCTTACTAGTCAGATATATTCCTCTGCGGGAAATATGGGGTTTTGAGTCCCTTTCACTGAGGAAGGTGTAGGTCTTGTCTATTCCATAGTTGGTTTTTGGAACGGTACCTGTGCTTATATCAAACTCTGGTTTTATGCATCACCCCACCTCTCCTTCCCCCTTAAGCAGGCATAAGAGTGTTTTCTAAATGTGAGACACTGTTCTCTTTCCTAACTCAGTTCAAGTGTAGCCATGTTTACAGGATCTTCATAAGTGATATCTTATGATAAGTTTCTTTTCTGTGTGACTTATTTCACTTAGAATCATCGTACCTGAATCCACCCATTTTGCTGCTACTGGTCTTATGACATTGATTTCATGGCTGAGGGATATGCCATCGTACGTAAGTACCACAATTTTTTGAACCATTTTTATATTTCCTGGGATATTTAAGGTGTACCCAAGTTGAGGTCCTTGTAAGCAGTGCAGCCCTAAATTTTGGGGTGGCTGTGTCTTTTTGATTTTCAGTTTTCCCAAGGTATATTCCCGAGACTGGAAGTGCCCTTGGCTCTGTAGCTCTGTTGTTTACTTGTTTTAGGGAACACAATGCACTCCTCCAGAGAGGCAGTTGGCAATTTACATCCCGCCCATCAGCATAACAAGGCTCCCTGTTCTCCAGGGCCTGTCTTGCCTTTCTGGTTTTTACACATTTTGTGGATGTCCCTTTTGACCGGTGGGAAGTGATACTTCTTTGTAGTGCAGATTTGCATTGCCCGCTTGCTTGCTTGGCCAAAAAGGGCGTATGCGTTTTCTCCTGAATATATTCAGGAGAAAACGCATACGCCCTTTTTGTCCAAGTGCATCATTGTCGAAGTTGTGCCCCTCTTCCTGTGCTTTAAAGGCGATTCCAACGTACCTCTTGAAATCTGTTTCCTGCTATTCTGCCTCGCTTTCAAGTCCGCCTCGTTGCCTTCCCTCAACAGATTTTTGGACGATAGTTGTCCTTTATTACTCGGCCAGTTTGTGAATTGCTGTGCCCCTGAGCTCCATTTTTTCAACTCGTTTTTGGTGGGCTGACCGCAAGTCCAAAATTTTGGTTCAGGATCTATACTGATTCCCGGTGGGTGGCTGAGACTTTGGTTAATTCTTCTTCCTGCCGGGAAATTACAGTGATATGTGCCCGTCCAAATGCCTAACAGCTACTCTCTCATTGGTTCTCCCTCTTCCCTTTCATCCTCTGCCAAATTGGCAACCTGTGCGAACCAGGAGGTTAAAGGGGCTGTCTCTCCAAGTTGGGAGGTTGATAATAAAGCAGATGGAAAGTCAAACCGGAGCACCAGGAGAGGGACTATTCGTTGAGTTTTAGAAACCTTTCGTATTCACAGTGTGTCCGTTCTCTAGGATTCCCGTACATGTTATATCTGTAGTAATATTCTCTTCAACCTGGAGAGTTGGGACCCATGGAATGTGTGCCATGCATTATTGCTTTAAAGGGTCTGCATTTGCTCACCCAATCTCACCAATCCTCTCAGTCCCAAGTGTCCAGCCTTATGCCACATCCAGCTGTCATTGTAGATAGGGTCATTTCAGGTTCATCAGAGACCCTGAAGGAATTGTAAAGAATTTCCCAGTTTTTTTGTTTTATTTTTGAAATTCCTTTTTATAGTGGGTTTGAGCTGATTCTCGCTGCCATATTTATCCCAGTCTAGGCACACTTGATTCCCTTACAGAGACATATCAATACATAGGTTTTAAGATTCTTACTTTACTAGTCAGATAAATCCCTCTGCGGGAAATATTGGGGTTTTGAGTCCCTTTCACTGAGGAAGGTGTAGGTCTTGTCTATTCCATAGTTGGTTTTTGGAACGGTACCTGTGCTTATATCAAACTCTGGTTTTATGCATCACCCCACCTCTCCTTCCCCTTAAGCAGGCATAAGAGTGTTTTCTAAATGTGAGACACTGTTCTCTTCCTAACTCAGTTCAAGTGTAGCCATGTTTACAGGATCTTCATAAGTGATATCTTATGATAAGTTTCTTTTTCTGTGTGACTTATTTCACTTAGAATCATCGTACCTGAATCCACCCCATTTTGCTGCTACTGGTCTTATGACATTGATTTCATGGCTGAGGGATATTCCATCGTACGTAAGTACCACAATTTTTTGAACCATTTTTATATTTCCCTGGGATATTTAAGGTGTACCCAAGTTGAGGTCCTTGTAAGCAGTGCAGCCCTAAATTTTGGGGTGGCTGTGTCTTTTTGATTTTCAGTTTTCCCAAGGTATATTCCCTAGACTGGAAGTGCCCTTGGCTCTGTAGCTCTGTTGTTTACTTGTTTTAGGGAACACAATGCACTCCTCCAGAGAGACAGTTGGCAATTTACATCCCGCCCATCAGCATAACAAGGCACCCTGTTCTCCAGGGCCTGTCTTGCCTTTCTGGTTTTTACACATTTTGTGGATGTCCCTTTTGACTGGTGGGAAGTGATACTTCTTTGTAGTGCAGATTTGCATTGCCCGCTTGCTTGCTTGGCCAAAAAGGGCGTATGCGTTTTCTCCTGAATATATTCAGGAGGAAAACGCATACGCCCTTTTTGGCCAAGTGCATCATTGTCGAAGTTGTGCCCCTCTTCCTGTGCTTTAAAGGCAATTCCAACGTACCTCTTGAAATCTGTTTCCTGCTATTCTGCCACGCTTTGAAGTCCGCCTCGTTGCCTTCCCTCAACAGATTTTTGGACGATAGTTGTCCTTTATTACTCGGGCCAGTTTGTGAATTGCTGTGCCCCTGAGCTCCATTTTTCAACTCGTTTTTGGTGAGCTGACCGCAAGTCCAAAATTTTGGTTCAGGATCTATACTGATTCCCGGTGGGTGGCTGAGACTTTGGTTAATTCTTCTTCCTGCTGGGAAATTACAGTGATATGTGCCCGTCCAAATGCCTAACAGCTACTCTCTCATTGGTTCTCCCTCTTCCCTTTCATCCTCTGCCAAATTGGCAACCTGTGCGAACCAGGAGGTTAAAGGGGCTGTCTCTCCAAGTTGGGAGGTTGATAATAAAGCAGATGGAAAGTCAAACCGGAGCACCAGGAGAGGGACTATTCGTTGAGTTTTAGAAACCTTTCGTATTCACAGTGTGTCCGTTCTCTAGGATTCCCGTACATGTTATATCTGTAGTAATATTCCCTTCAACCTGGAGAGTTGGGACCCATGGAATGTGTGCCATGCATTATTGCTTTAAAGGGTCTGCATTTGCTCACCCAATCTCACTAATCCTCTCAGTCCCAAGTGTCCAGCCTTATGCCCACATCCAGCTGTCATTGTAGATAGGGTCATTTCAGGTTTCATCAGAGACCCTGAAGGAATTGTAAAGAATTTCCCAGTTTTTTTGTTTTATTTTTGAAATTCCTTTTTATAGTGGGTTTGAGCTGATTCTCGCTGCCATATTTATCCCAGTCTAGACACACTTGATTCCCTTACGGAGACATATCAATACCTAGGTTTTAAGATTCTTACTAGTCAGATATATTCCTCTGCGGGAAATATGGGTTTTGAGTCCCTTTCACTGAGGAAGGTGTAGGTCTTGTCTATTCCATAGTTGGTTTTTGGAACGGTACCTGTGCTTATATCAAACTCTGGTTTTATGCATCACCCCACCTCTCCTTCCCCCCTTAAGCAGGCATAAGAGTGTTTTCTAAATGTGAGACACTGTTCTCTTTCCTAACTCATTTCAAGTGTAGCCATGTTTACAGGATCTTCATAAGTGATATCTTATGATAAGTTTCTTTTTCTGTGTGACTTATTTCACTTAGAATCATCGTACCTGAATCCACCCATTTTTGCTGCTACTGGTCTTATGACATTGATTTCATGGCTGAGGGATATTAAATCGTACGTAAGTACCACAATTTTTTGAACCATTTTTATATTTCCTGGGATATTTAAGGTGTACCCAAGTTGAGGTCCTTGTAAGCAGTGCAGCCCTAAATTTTGGGGTGGCTGTGTCTTTTTGATTTTCAGTTTTCCCAAGGTATATTCCCTAGACTGGAAGTGCCCTTGGCTCTGTAGCTCTGTTGTTTACTTGTTTTAGGGAACACAATGCACTCCTCCAGAGAGGCAGTTGGCAATTTACATCCCGCCCATCAGCATAACAAGGCTCCCTGTTCTCCAGGGCTGTCTTGCCTTTCTGGTTTTTACACATTTTGTGGATGTCCCTTTTGACCGGTGGGAAGTGATACTTCTTTGTAGTGCAGATTTGCATTGCCCGCTTGCTTGCTTGGCCAAAAAGGGCGTATGCGTTTTCTCCTGAATATATTCAGGAGAAAACGCATACGCCCTTTTTGGCCAAGTGCATCATTGTCGAAGTTGTGCCCCTCTTCCTGTGCTTTAAAGGTGATTCCAACGTACCTCTTGAAATCTGTTTCCTGCTATTCTGCCTCGCTTTCAAGTCCGCCTCGTTGCCTTCCTTCAACAGATTTTTGGACGATAGTTGTCCTTTATTACTCGGCCAGTTTGTGAATTGCTGTGCCCCTGAGCTCCATTTTTCAACTCGTTTTTGGTGAGCTGACCGCAAGTCCAAAATTTTGGTTCAGGGATCTATACTGATTCCCGGTGGGTGGCTGAGACTTTGGTTAATTCTTCTTCCTGCCGGGAAATTACAGTGATATGTGCCCGTCCAAATGCCTAACAGCTACTCTCTCATTGGTTCTCCCTCTTCCCTTTCATCCTCTGCCAAATTGGCAACCTGTGCGAACCAGGAGGTTAAAGGGGCTGTCTCTCCAAGTTGGGAGGTTGATAATAAAGCAGATGGAAAGTCAAACCGGAGCACCAGGAGAGGGACTATTCGTTGAGTTTTAGAAACCTTTCGTATTCACAGTGTGTCCGTTCTCTAGGATTCCCGTACATGTTATATCTGTAGTAATATTCCCTTCAACCTGGAGAGTTGGACCCATGGAATGTGTGCCATGCATTATTGCTTTAAAGGGTCTGCATTTGCTCACCCAATCTCACCAATCCTCTCAGTCCCAAGTGTCCAGCCTTATGCCACATCCAGCTGTCATTGTAGATAGGGTCATTTCAGGTTTCATCAGAGACCCTGAAGGAATTGTAAAGAATTTCCCAGTTTTTTTGTTTTATTTTTGAAATTCCTTTTTATAGTGGGTTTGAGCTGATTCTCGCTGCCATATTTATCCCAGTCTAGACACACTTGATTCCCTTATGGAGACATATCAATACATAGGTTTTAAGATTCTTACTAGTCAGATATATTCCTCTGCGGGGAATATGGGGTTTTGAGTCCCTTTCACTGAGGAAGGTGTAGGTCTTGTCTATTCATAGTTGGTTTTTTGGAACGGTACCTGTGCTTATATCAAACTCTGGTTTTATGCCTCACCCCACCTCTCCTTCCCCCTTAAGCAGGCATAAGAGTGTTTTCTAAATGTGAGACACTGTTCTCTTTCTAACTCAGTTCAAGTGTAGCCATGTTTACAGGATCTTCATAAGTGATAACTTATGATAAGTTTCTTTTTCTGTGTGACATATTTCACTTAGAATCATCGTACCTGAATCCACCCATTTTGCTGCTACTGGTCTTATGACATTGATTTCATGGCTGAGGGATATTCCATCGTACGTAAGTAGCACAATTTTTTGAACCAATTTTATATTTCCTGGGATATTTAAGGTGTACCCAAGTTGAGGTCCTTGTAAGCAGTGCAGCCCTAAATTTTGGGGTGGCTCTGTCTTATTGATTTTCAGTTTTTCCCAGGTATATTCCCTAGACTGGAAGTGCCCTTGGCTCTGTAGCTCTGTTGTTTACTTGTTTTAGGGAACACAATGCACGCCTCCAGAGAGGCAGTTGGCAATTTACATCCCGCCCATCAGCATAACAAGGCTCCCTGTTCTCCAGGGTCTGTCTTGCCTTTCTGGTTTTTACACATTTTGTGGATGTCCCTTTTGACCGGTGGGAAGTGATACTTCTTTGTAGTGCAGATTTGCATTGCCCGCTTGCTTGCTTGGCCAAAAAGGGCGTATGCGTTTTCTCCTGAATATATTCAGGAGAAAACACATACGCCCTTTTTGGCCAAGTGCATCATTGTCGAAGTTGTGCCCCTCTTCCTGTGCTTTAAAGGCGATTCCAACGTACCTCTTGAAATCTGTTTCCTGCTATTCTGCCACGCTTTCAAGTCCGCCTCGTTGCCTTCCCTCAACAGATTTTTGGACGATAGTTGTCCTTTATTACTCGGCCAGTTTGTGAATTGCTGTGCCCCTGAGCTCCATTTTTCAACTCGTTTTTGGTGAGCTGACCGCAAGTCCAAAATTTTGGTTCAGGATCTATACTGATTCCCGGTGGGTGGCTGAGACTTTGGTTAATTCTTCTTCCTGCCGGGAAATTACAGTGATATGTGCCCGTCCAAATGCCTAACAGCTACTCTCTCATTGGTTCTCCCTCTTCCCTTTAATCCTCCGCCAAATTGGCAACCTGTGCGAACCAGGAGGTTAAAGGGGCTGTCTCTCCAAGTTGGGAGGTTGATAATAAAGCAGATGGAAAGTCAAACCGGAGCACCAGGAGAGGGACTATTCGTTGAGTTTTAGAAACCTTTCGTATTCACAGTGTGTCCGTTCTCTAGGATTCCCGTACATGTTATATCTGTAGTAATATTCCCTTCAACCTGGAGAGTTGGGACCCATGGAATGTGTGCCATGCATTATTGCTTTAAAGGGTCTGCATTTGCTCACCCAATCTCACCAATCCTCTCAGTCCCAAGTGTCCAGCCTTATGCCACATCCAGCTGTCATTGTAGATAGGGTCATTTCAGGTTTCATCAGAGACCCTGAAGGAATTGTAAAGAATATCCCAGTTTTTTTTGTTTTGTTTTTGAAATTCCTTTTTATAGTGGGTTTGAGCTGATTCTCGCTGCCATATTTATCCCAGTCTAGACACACTTGATTCCCTTATGGAGACATATCAATACATAGGTTTTAAGATTCTTACTAGTCAGATATATTCCTCTGCGGGAAATATGGTGTTTTGAGTCCCTTTCACTGAGGAAGGTGTAGGTCTTGTCTATTCCATAGTTGGTTTTTGGAACGGTACCTGTGCTTATATCAAACTCTGGTTTTATGCATCACCCCACCTCTCCTTCCCCCTTAAGCAGGCATAAGAGTGTTTTCTAAATGTGAGACACTGTTCTCTTTCCTAACTCAGTTCAAGTGTAGCCATGTTTACAGGATCTTCAAAAGTGATAAATTATGATAAGTTTCTTTTTCTGTGTGACTTATTTCACTTAGAATCATCGTACCTGAATCCACCCATTTTGCTGCTACTGGTCTTATGACATTGATTTCATGGCTGAGGGATATTCCATCGTACGTAAGTAGAACAATTTTTTGAACCAATTTTATATTTCCTGGGATATTTAAGGTGTACCCAAGTTGAGGTCCTTGTAAGCAGTGCAGCCCTAAATTTTGGGGTGGCTCTGTCTTATTGATTTTCAGTTTTCCCAAGGTATATTCCCGAGACTGGAAGTGCCCTTGGCTTTGTAGCTCTGTTGTTTACTTGTTTTAGGGAACACAATGCACTCCTCCAGAGAGGCAGTTGGCAATTTACATCCCGCCCATCAGCATAACAAGGCTCCCTGTTCTCCAGGGCCTGTCTTGCCTTTCTGGTTTTTACACATTTTGTGGATGTCCCTTTTGACCGGTGGGAAGTGATACTTCTTTGTAGTGCAGATTTGCATTGCCCGCTTGCTTGCTTGGCCAAAAAGGGCGTATGCGTTTTCTCCTGAATATATTCAGGAGAAAACGCATACGCCCTTTTTGTCCAAGTGCATCATTGTCGAAGTTGTGCCCCTCTTCCTGTGCTTTAAAGGCGATTCCAACGTACCTCTTGAAATCTGTTTCCTGCTATTCTGCCTCGCTTTCAAGTCCGCCTCGTTGCCTTCCCTCAACAGATTTTTGGACGATAGTTGTCCTTTATTACTCGGCCAGTTTGTGAATTGCTGTGCCCCTGAGCTCCATTTTTCAACTCGTTTTTGGTGAGCTGACCGCAAGTCCAAAATTTTGGTTCAGGATCTATACTGATTCCCGGTGGGTGGCTGAGACTTTGGTTAATTCTTCTTCCTGCCGGGAAATTACAGTGATATGTGCCCGTCCAAATGCCTAACAGCTACTCTCTCATTGGTTCTCCCTCTTCCCTTTCATCCTCTGCCAAATTGGCAACCTGTGCGAACCAGGAGGTTAAAGGGGCTGTCTCTCCAAGTTGGGAGGTTGATAATAAAGCAGATGGAAAGTCAAACCGGAGCACCAGGAGAGGGACTATTCGTTGAGTTTTAGAAACCTTTCGTATTCACAGTGTGTCCGTTCTCTAGGATTCCCGTACATGTTATATCTGTAGTAATATTCCCTTCAACCTGGAGAGTTGGGACCCATGGAATGTGTGCCATGCATTATTGCTTTAAAGGGTCTGCATTTGCTCACCCAATCTCACTAATCCTCTCAGTCCCAAGTGTCCAGCCTTATGCCACATCCAGCTGTCATTGTAGATAGGGTCATTTCAGGTTTCATCAGAGACCCTGAAGGAATTGTAAAGAATTTCCCAGTTTTTTTGTTTTATTTTTGAAATTCCTTTTTATAGTGGGTTTGAGCTGATGCTCGCTGCCATATTTATCCCAGTCTAGACACACTTGATTCCCTTACGGAGACATATCAATACATAGGTTTTAAGATTCTTACTAGTCAGATATATTCCTCTGCGGGAAATATGGGGTTTTGAGTCCCTTTCACTGAGGAAGGTGTAGGTCTTGTCTATTCCATAGTTGGTTTTTGGAACGGTACCTGTGCTTATATCAAACTCTGGTTTTATGCATCACCCCACCTCTCCTTCCCCCTTAAGCAGGCATAAGAGTGTTTTCTAAATGTGAGACACTGTTCTCTTTCCTAACTCAGTTCAAGTGTAGCCATGTTTACAGGATCTTCATAAGTGATATCTTATGATAAGTTTCTTTTTCTGTGTGACTTATTTCACTTAGAATCATCGTACCTGAATCCACCCATTTTGCTGCTACTGGTCTTATGACATTGATTTCATGGCTGAGGGATATTCCATCGTACGTAAGTACCACAATTTTTTGAACCATTTTTATATTTCCTGGGATATTTAAGGTGTACCCAAGTTGAGGTCCTTGTAAGCAGTGCAGCCCTAAATTTTGGGATGGCTGTGTCTTTTTGATTTTCAGCTTTCCCAAGGTATATTCCCTAGACTGGAAGTGCCCTTGGCTCTGTAGCTCTGTTATTTACTTGTTTTAGGGAACACAATGCACGCCTCCAGAGAGGCAGTTGGCAATTTACATCCCGCCCATCAGCATAACAAGGCTCCCTGTTCTCCAGGGCCTGTCTTGCCTTTCTGGTTTTTACACATTTTGTGGATGTCCCTTTTGACCGGTGGGAAGTGATACTTCTTTGTAGTGCAGATTTGCATTGCCCGCTTGCTTGCTTGGCCAAAAAGGGCGTATGCGTTTTCTCCTGAATATATTCAGGAGAAAACACATACGCCCTTTTTGGCCAAGTGCATCATTGTCGAAGTTGTGCCCCTCTTCCTGTGCTTTAAAGGCGATTCCAACGTACCTCTTGAAATCTGTTTCCTGCTATTCTGCCACGCTTTGAAGTCCGCCTCGTTGCCTTCCCTCAACAGATTTTTGGACGATAGTTGTCCTTTATTACTCGGCCAGTTTGTGAATTGCTGTGCCCCTGAGCTCCATTTTTCAACTCGTTTTTGGTGAGCTGACCGCAAGTCCAAAATTTTGGTTCAGGATCTATACTGATTCCCGGTGGGTGGCTGAGACTTTGGTTAATTCTTCTTCCTGCCGGGAAATTACAGTGATATGTGCCCGTCCAAATGCCTAACAGCTACTCTCTCATTGGTTCTCCCTCTTCCCTTTCATCCTCTGCCAAATTGGCAACCTGTGCGAACCAGGAGGTTAAAGGGGCTGTCTCTCCAAGTTGGGAGGTTGATAATAAAGCAGATGGAAAGTCAAACCGGAGCACCAGGAGAGGGACTATTCGTTGAGTTTTAGAAACCTTTCGTATTCACAGTGTGTCCGTTCTCTAGGATTCCCGTACATGTTATATCTGTAGTAATATTCCCTTCAACCTGGAGAGTTGGGACCCATGGAATGTGTGCCATGCATTATTGCTTTAAAGGGTCTGCATTTGCTCACCCAATCTCACCAATCCTCTCAGTCCCAAGTGTCCAGCCTTATGCCACATCCAGCTGTCATTGTAGATAGGGTCATTTCAGGTTTCATCAGAGACCCTGAAGGAATTGTAAAGAATTTCCCAGTTTTTTTGTTTTATTTTTGAAATTCCTTTTTATAGTGGGTTTGAGCTGATTCTCGCTGCCATATTTATCCCAGTCTAGACACACTTGATTCCCTTACGGAGACATATCAATACATAGGTTTTAAGATTCTTACTAGTCAGATATATTCCTCTGCGGGAAATATGGGGTTTTGAGTCCCTTTCACTGAGGAAGGTGTAGGTCTTGTCTATTCCATAGTTGGTTTTTGGAACGGTACCTGTGCTTATATCAAACTCTGGTTTTATGCATCACCCCACCTCTCCTTCCCCCTTAAGCAGGCATAAGAGTGTTTTCTAAATGTGAGACACTGTTCTCTTTCCTAACTCAGTTCAAGTGTAGCCATGTTTACAGGATCTTCATAAGTGATATCTTATGATAAGTTTCTTTTTCTGTGTGACTTATTTCACTTAGAATCATCGTACCTGAATCCACCCATTTTGCTGCTACTGGTCTTATGACATTGATTTCATGGCTGAGGGATATGCCATCGTACGTAAGTACCACAATTTTTTGAACCATTTTTATATTTCCTGGGATATTTAAGGTGTACCCAAGTTGAGGTCCTTGTAAGCAGTGCAGCCCTAAATTTTGGGGTGGCTGTGTCTTTTTGATTTTCAGTTTTCCCAAGGTATATTCCCGAGACTGGAAGTGCCCTTGGCTCTGTAGCTCTGTTGTTTACTTGTTTTAGGGAACACAATGCACTCCTCCAGAGAGGCAGTTGGCAATTTACATCCCGCCCATCAGCATAACAAGGCTCCCTGTTCTCCAGGGCCTGTCTTGCCTTTCTGGTTTTTACACATTTTGTGGATGTCCCTTTTTACCGGTGGGAAGTGATACTTCTTTGTAGTGCAGATTTGCATTGCCCGCTTGCTTGCTTGGCCAAAAAGGGCATATGCGTTTTCTCCTGAATATATTCAGGAGAAAACGCATACGCCCTTTTTGTCCAAGTGCATCATTGTCGAAGTTGTGCCCCTCTTCCTGTGCTTTAAAGGCGATTCCAACGTACCTCTTGAAATCTGTTTCCTGCTATTCTGCCTCGCTTTCAAGTCCGCCTCGTTGCCTTCCCTCAACAGATTTTTGGACGATAGTTGTCCTTTATTACTCGGCCAGTTTGTGAATTGCTGTGCCCCTGAGCTCCATTTTTCAACTCGTTTTTGGTGAGCTGACCGCAAGTCCAAAATTTTGGTTCAGGATCTATACTGATTCCCGGTGGGTGGCTGAGACTTTGGTTAATTCTTCTTCCTGCCGGGAAATTACAGTGATATGTGCCCGTCCAAATGCCTAACAGCTACTCTCTCATTGGTTCTCCCTCTTCCCTTTCATCCTCTGCCAAATTGGCAACCTGTGCGAACCAGGAGGTTAAAGGGGCTGTCTCTCCAAGTTGGGAGGTTGATAATAAAGCAGATGGAAAGTCAAACCGGAGCACCAGGAGAGGGACTATTCGTTGAGTTTTAGAAACCTTTCATATTCACAGTGTGTCCGTTCTCTAGGATTCCCGTACATGTTATATCTGTAGTAATATTCCCTTCAACCTGGAGAGTTGGGACCCATGGAATGTGTGCCATGCATTATTGCTTTAAAGGGTCTGCATTTGCTCACCCAATCTCACCAATCCTCTCAGTCCCAAGTGTCCAGCCTTATGCCACATCCAGCTGTCATTGTAGATAGGGTCATTTCAGGTTTCATCAGAGACCCTGAAGGAATTGTAAAGAATTTCCCAGTTTTTTTGTTTTATTTTTGAAATTCCTTTTTATAGTGGGTTTGAGCTGATTCTCGCTGCCATATTTATCCCAGTCTAGACACACTTGATTCCCTTACGGAGACATATCAATACATAGGTTTTAAGATTCTTACTTTACTAGTCAGATATATCCCTCTGCGGGAAATATGGGGTTTTGAGTCCCTTTCACTGAGGAAGGTGTAGGTCTTGTCTATTCCATAGTTGGTTTTTGGAACGGTACCTGTGCTTATATCAAACTCTGGTTTTATGCATCACCCCACCTCTCCTTCCCCCTTAAGCAGGCATAAGAGTGTTTTCTAAATGTGAGACACTGTTCTCTTTCCTAACTCAGTTCAAGTGTAGCCATGTTTACAGGATCTTCATAAGTGATATCTTATGATAAGTTTCTTTTTCTGTGTGACTTATTTCACTTAGAATCATCGTACCTGAATCCACCCATTTTGCTGCTACTGGTCTTATGACATTGATTTCATGGCTGAGGGATATGCCATCGTACGTAAGTACCACAATTTTTTGAACCATTTTTATATTTCCTGGGATATTTAAGGTGTACCCAAGTTGAGGTCCTTGTAAGCAGTGCAGCCCTAAATTTTGGGGTGGCTGTGTCTTTTTGATTTTCAGTTTTCCCAAGGTATATTCCCTAGACTGGAAGTGCCCTTGGCTCTGTAGCTCTGTTGTTTACTTGTTTTAGGGAACACAATGCACTCCTCCAGAGAGGCAGTTGGCAATTTACATCCCGCCCATCAGCATAACAAGGCACCCTGTTCTCCAGGGCCTGTCTTGCCTTTCTGGTTTTTACACATTTTGTGGATGTCCCTTTTGACTGGTGGGAAGTGATACTTCTTTGTAGTGCAGATTTGCATTGCCCGCTTGCTTGCTTGGCCAAAAAGGGCGTATGCGTTTTCTCCTGAATATATTCAGGAGAAAACGCATACGCCCTTTTTGGCCAAGTGCATCATTGTCGAAGTTGTGCCCCTCTTCCTGTGCTTTAAAGGCAATTCCAACGTACCTCTTGAAATCTGTTTCCTGCTATTCTGCCACGCTTTGAAGTCCGCCTCGTTGCCTTCCCTCAACAGATTTTTGGACGATAGTTGTCCTTTATTACTCGGCCAGTTTGTGAATTGCTGTGCCCCTGAGCTCCATTTTTCAACTCGTTTTTGGTGAGCTGACCGCAAGTCCAAAATTTTGGTTCAGGATCTATACTGATTCCCGGTGGGTGGCTGAGACTTTGGTTAATTCTTCTTCCTGCCGGGAAATTACAGTGATATGTGCCCGTCCAAATGCCTAACAGCTACTCTCTCATTGGTTCTCCCTCTTCCCTTTCATCCTCTGCCAAATTGGCAACCTGTGCGAACCAGGAGGTTAAAGGGGCTGTCTCTCCAAGTTGGGAGGTTGATAATAAAGCAGATGGAAAGTCAAACCGGAGCACCAGGAGAGGGACTATTCGTTGAGTTTTAGAAACCTTTCGTATTCACAGTGTGTCCGTTCTCTAGGATTCCCGTACATGTTATATCTGTAGTAATATTCCCTTCAACCTGGAGAGTTGGGACCCATGGAATGTGTGCCATGCATTATTGCTTTAAAGGGTCTGCATTTGCTCACCCAATCTCACCAATCCTCTCAGTCCCAAGTGTCCAGCCTTATGCCACATCCAGCTGTCATTGTAGATAGGGTCATTTCAGGTTTCATCAGAGACCCTGAAGGAATTGTAAAGAATTTCCCAGTTTTTTTGTTTTATTTTTGAAATTCCTTTTTATAGTGGGTTTGAGCTGATTCTCGCTGCCATATTTATCCCAGTCTAGACACACTTGATTCCCTTATGGAGACATATCAATACATAGGTTTTAAGATTCTTACTAGTCAGATATATTCCTCTGCGGGAAATATGGGGTTTTGAGTCCCTTTCACTGAGGAAGGTGTAGGTCTTGTCTATTCCATAGTTGGTTTTTGGAACGGTACCTGTGCTTATATCAAACTCTGGTTTTATGCATCACCCCACCTCTCCTTCCCCCTTAAGCAGGCATAAGAGTGTTTTCTAAATGTGAGACACTGTTCTCTTTCCTAACTCAGTTCAAGTGTAGCCATGTTTACAGGATCTTCATAAGTGATATCTTATGATAAGTTTCTTTTTCTGTGTGACTTATTTCACTTAGAATCATCGTACCTGAATCCACCCATTTTGCTGCTACTGGTCTTATGACATTGATTTCATGGCTGAGGGATATGCCATCGTACGTAAGTACCACAATTTTTTGAACCATTTTTATATTTCCTGGGATATTTAAGGTGTACCCAAGTTGAGGTCCTTGTAAGCAGTGCAGCCCTAAATTTTGGGGTGGCTGTGTCTTTTTGATTTTCAGTTTTCCCAAGGTATATTCCCGAGACTGGAAGTGCCCTTGGCTCTGTAGCTCTGTTGTTTACTTGTTTTAGGGAACACAATGCACTCCTCCAGATAGGCAGTTGGCAATTTACATCCCGCCCATCAGCATAACAAGGCTCCCTGTTCTCCAGGGCCTGTCTTGCCTTTCTGGTTTTTACACATTTTGTGGATGTCCCTTTTGACCGGTGGGAAGTGATACTTCTTTGTAGTGCAGATTTGCATTGCCCGCTTGCTTGCTTGGCCAAAAAGGGCGTATGCGTTTTCTCCTGAATATATTCAGGAGAAAACGCATACGCCCTTTTTGTCCAAGTGCATCATTGTCGAAGTTGTGCCCCTCTTCCTGTGCTTTAAAGGCGATTCCAACGTACCTCTTGAAATCTGTTTCCTGCTATTCTGCCTCGCTTTCAAGTCCGCCTCGTTGCCTTCCCTCAACAGATTTTTGGACGATAGTTGTCCTTTATTACTCGGCCAGTTTGTGAATTGCTGTGCCCCTGAGCTCCATTTTTCAACTCGTTTTTGGTGAGCTGACCGCAAGTCCAAAATTTTGGTTCAGGATCTATACTGATTCCCGGTGGGTGGCTGAGACTTTGGTTAATTCTTCTTCCTGCCGGGAAATTACAGTGATATGTGCCCGTCCAAATGCCTAACAGCTACTCTCTCATTGGTTCTCCCTCTTCCCTTTCATCCTCTGCCAAATTGGCAACCTGTGCGAACCAGGAGGTTAAAGGGGCTGTCTCTCCAAGTTGGGAGGTTGATAATAAAGCAGATGGAAAGTCAAACCGGAGCACCAGGAGAGGGACTATTCGTTGAGTTTTAGAAACCTTTCGTATTCACAGTGTGTCCGTTCTCTAGGATTCCCGTATATGTTATATCTGTAGTAATATTCCCTTCAACCTGGAGAGTTGGGACCCATGGAATGTGTGCCATGCATTATTGCTTTAAAGGGTCTGCATTTGCTCACCCAATCTCACCAATCCTCTCAGTCCCAAGTGTCCAGCCTTATGCCACATCCAGCTGTCATTGTAGATAGGGTCATTTCAGGTTTCATCAGAGACCCTGAAGGAATTGTAAAGAATTTCCCAGTTTTTTTGTTTTATTTTTGAAATTCCTTTTTATAGTGGGTTTGAGCTGATTCTCGCTGCCATATTTATCCCAGTCTAGACACACTTGATTCCCTTACGGAGACATATCAATACATAGGTTTTAAGATTCTTACTTTACTAGTCAGATATATCCCTCTGCGGGAAATATGGGGTTTTGAGTCCCTTTCACTGAGGAAGGTGTAGGTCTTGTCTATTCCATAGTTGGTTTTTGGAACGGTACCTGTGCTTATATCAAACTCTGGTTTTATGCATCACCCCACCTCTCCTTCCCCCTTAAGCAGGCATAAGAGTGTTTTCTAAATGTGAGACACTGTTCTCTTTCCTAACTCAGTTCAAGTGTAGCCATGTTTACAGGATCTTCATAAGTGATATCTTATGATAAGTTTCTTTTTCTGTGTGACTTATTTCACTTAGAATCATCGTACCGGAATCCACCCATTTTGCTGCTACTGGTCTTATGACATTGATTTCATGGCTGAGGGATATTCCATCGTACGTAAGTACCACAATTTTTTGAACCATTTTTATATTTCCTGGGATATTTAAGGTGTACCCAAGTTGAGGTCCTTGTAAGCAGTGCAGCCCTAAATTTTGGGGTGGCTGTGTCTTTTTGATTTTCAGTTTTCCCAAGGTATATTCCCTAGACTGGAAGTGCCCTTGGCTCTGTAGCTCTGTTGTTTACTTGTTTTAGGGAACACAATGCACTCCTCCAGAGAGGCAGTTGGCAATTTACATCCCGCCCATCAGCATAACAAGGCACCCTGTTCTCCAGGGCCTGTCTTGCCTTTCTGGTTTTTACACATTTTGTGGATGTCCCTTTTGACTGGTGGGAAGTGATACTTCTTTGTAGTGCAGATTTGCATTGCCCGCTTGCTTGCTTGGCCAAAAAGGGCGTATGCGTTTTCTCCTGAATATATTCAGGAGAAAACGCATACGCCCTTTTTGGCCAAGTGCATCATTGTCGAAGTTGTGCCCCTCTTCCTGTGCTTTAAAGGCAATTCCAACGTACCTCTTGAAATCTGTTTCCTGCTATTCTGCCACGCTTTGAAGTCCGCC
Organism: Hyperoodon ampullatus; assembly: GCF_949752795.1. Classification (NCBI taxonomy): domain Eukaryota; kingdom Metazoa; phylum Chordata; class Mammalia; order Artiodactyla; family Ziphiidae; genus Hyperoodon; species Hyperoodon ampullatus. Next base: position 22,134 of record NW_027640936.1, read on the forward strand.
TCGTTGCCTTCCCTCAACAGACATTTGGACGATAGTTGTCCTTTATTACTCGGCCAGTTTGTGAATTGCTGTGCCCCTGAGCTCCATTTTTCAACTCGTTTTTGGTGAGCTGACCGCAATTCCAAAATTTTGGTTCAGGATCTATACTGATTCCCGGTGGGTGGCTGAGACTTTGGTTAATTCTTCTTCCTGCCGGGAAATTACAGTGATATGTGCCCGTCCAAATGCCTAACAGCTACTCTCTCATTGGTTCTCCCTCTTCCCTTTCATCCTCTGCCAAATTGGCAACCTGTGCGAACCAGGAGGTTAAAGGGGCTGTCTCTCCAAGTTGGGAGGTTGATAATAAAGCAGATGGAAAGTCAAACCGGAGCACCAGGAGAGGGACTATTCGTTGAGTTTTAGAAACCTTTCGTATTCACAGTGTGTCCGTTCTCTAGGATTCCCGTACATGTTATATCTGTAGTAATATTCCCTTCAACCTGGAGAGTTGGGACCCATGGAATGTGTGCCATGCATTATTGCTTTAAAGGGTCTGCATTTGCTCACCCAATCTCACCAATCCTCTCAGTCCCAAGTGTCCAGCCTTATGCCACATCCAGCTGTCATTGTAGATAGGGTCATTTCAGGTTTCATCAGAGACCCTGAAGGAATTGTAAAGAATTTCCCAGTTTTTTTGTTTTATTTTTGAAATTCCTTTTTATAGTGGGTTTGAGCTGATTCTCGCTGCCATATTTATCCCAGTCTAGACACACTTGATTCCCTTACGGAGACATATCAATACATAGGTTTTAAGATTCTTACTAGTCAGATATATTCCTCTGCGGGAAATATGGGGTTTTGAGTCCCTTTCACTGAGGAAGGTGTAGGTCTTGTCTATTCCATAGTTGGTTTTTGGAACGGTACCTGTGCTTATATCAAACTCTGGTTTTATGCATCACCCCACCTCTCCTTCCCCCTTAAGCAGGCATAAGAGTGTTTTCTAAATGTGAGACACTGTTCTCTTTCCTAACTCATTTCAAGTGTAGCCATGTTTACAGGATCTTCATAAGTGATATCTTATGATAAGTTTCTTTTTCTGTGTGACTTATTTCACTTAGAATCATCGTACCTGAATCCACCCATTTTGCTGCTACTGGTCTTATGACATTGATTTCATGGCTGAGGGATATTAAATCGTACGTAAGTACCACAATTTTTTGAACCATTTTTATATTTCCTGGGATATTTAAGGTGTACCCAAGTTGAGGTCCTTGTAAGCAGTGCAGCCCTAAATTTTGGGGTGGCTGTGTCTTTTTGATTTTCAGTTTTCCCAAGGTATATTCCCTAGACTGGAAGTGCCCTTGGCTCTGTAGCTCTGTTGTTTACTTGTTTTAGGGAACACAATGCACTCCTCCAGAGAGGCAGTTGGCAATTTACATCCCGCCCATCAGCATAACAAGGCTCCCTGTTCTCCAGGGCCTGTCTTGCCTTTCTGGTTTTTACACATTTTGTGGATGTCCCTTTTGACCGGTGGGAAGTGATACTTCTTTGTAGTGCAGATTTGCATTGCCCGCTTGCTTGCTTGGCCAAAAAGGGCGTATGCGTTTTCTCCTGAATATATTCAGGAGAAAACGCATACGCCCTTTTTGGCCAAGTGCATCATTGTCGAAGTTGTGCCCCTCTTCCTGTGCTTTAAAGGTGATTCCAACGTACCTCTTGAAATCTGTTTCCTGCTATTCTGCCTCGCTTTCAAGTCCGCCTCGTTGCCTTCCTTCAACAGATTTTTGGACGATAGTTGTCCTTTATTACTCGGCCAGTTTGTGAATTGCTGTGCCCCTGAGCTCCATTTTTCAACTCGTTTTTGGTGAGCTGACCGCAAGTCCAAAATTTTGGTTCAGGATCTATACTGATTCCCGGTGGGTGGCTGAGACTTTGGTTAATTCTTCTTCCTGCCGGGAAATTACAGTGATATGTGCCCGTCCAAATGCCTAACAGCTACTCTCTCATTGGTTCTCCCTCTTCCCTTTCATCCTCTGCCAAATTGGCACCCTGTGCGAACCAGGAGGTTAAAGGGGCTGTCTCTCCAAGTTGGGAGGTTGATAATAAAGCAGATGGAAAGTCAAACCGGAGCACCAGGAGAGGGACTATTCGTTGAGTTTTAGAAACCTTTCGTATTCACAGTGTGTCCGTTCTCTAGGATTCCCGTACATGTTATATCTGTAGTAATATTCCCTTCAACCTGGAGAGTTGGGACCCATGGAATGTGTGCCATGCATTATTGCTTTAAAGGGTCTGCATTTGCTCACCCAATCTCACCAATCCTCTCAGTCCCAAGTGTCCAGCCTTATGCCACATCCAGCTGTCATTGTAGATAGGGTCATTTCAGGTTTCATCAGAGACCCTGAAGGAATTGTAAAGAATTTCCCAGTTTTTTTGTTTTATTTTTGAAATTCCTTTTTATAGTGGGTTTGAGCTGATTCTCGCTGCCATATTTATCCCAGTCTAGACACACTTGATTCCCTTATGGAGACATATCAATACATAGGTTTTAAGATTCTTACTAGTCAGATATATTCCTCTGCGGGAAATATGGGGTTTTGAGTCCCTTTCACTGAGGAAGGTGTAGGTCTTGTCTATTCCATAGTTGGTTTTTGGAACGGTACCTGTGCTTATATCAAACTCTGGTTTTATGCCTCACCCCACCTCTCCTTCCCCCTTAAGCAGGCATAAGAGTGTTTTCTAAATGTGAGACACTGTTCTCTTTCCTAACTCAGTTCAAGTGTAGCCATGTTTACAGGATCTTCATAAGTGATAACTTATGATAAGTTTCTTTTTCTGTGTGACTTATTTCACTTAGAATCATCGTACCTGAATCCACCCATTTTGCTGCTACTGGTCTTATGACATTGATTTCATGGCTGAGGGATATTCCATCGTACGTAAGTAGCACAATTTTTTGAACCAATTTTATATTTCCTGGGATATTTAAGGTGTACCCAAGTTGAGGTCCTTGTAAGCAGTGCAGCCCTAAATTTTGGGGTGGCTCTGTCTTATTGATTTTCAGTTTTTCCCAGGTATATTCCCTAGACTGGAAGTGCCCTTGGCTCTGTAGCTCTGTTGTTTACTTGTTTTAGGGAACACAATGCACTCCTCCAGAGAGGCAGTTGGCAATTTACATCCCGCCCATCAGCATAACAAGGCTCCCTGTTCTCCAGGGCCTGTCTTGCCTTTCTGGTTTTTACACATTTTGTGGATGTCCCTTTTGACCGGTGGGAAGTGATACTTCTTTGTAGTGGAGATTTGCATTGCCCTCTTGCTTGCTTGGCCAAAAAGGGCGTATACGTTTTCTCCTGAATATATTCAGGAGAAAACGCATACGCCCTTTTTGGCCAAGTTCATCATTGTCGAAGTTGTGCCCCTCTTCCTGTGCTTTAAAGGCGATTCCAACGTACCTCTTGAAATCTGTTTCCTGCTATTCTGCCTCGCTTTCAAGTCCGCCTCGTTGCCTTCCCTCAACAGATTTTTGGACGATAGTTGTCCTTTATTACTCGGCCAGTTTGTGAACTGCTGTGCCCCTGAGCTCCATTTTTCAACTCGTTTTTGGTGAGCTGACCGCAAGTCCAAAATTTTGGTTCCGGATCTATACTGATTCCCGGTGGGTGGCTGGGACTTTGGTTAATTCTTCTTCCTGCCGGGAAATTACAGTGATATGTGCCTGTCCAAATGCCTAACAGCTACTCTCACATTGGTTCTCCCTCTTCCCTTTCATCCTCTGCCAAATTGGCAACCTGTGCGAACCAGGAGGTTAAAGGCGCTGTCTCTCCAAGTTGGGAGGTTGATAATAAAGCAGATGGAAAGTCAAACCAGAGCACCAGGAGAGGGACTATTCGTTGAGTTTTAGAAACCTTTCGTATTCACAGTGTGTCCGTTCTCTAGGATTCCCGTACATGTTATATCTGTAGTAATATTCCCTTCAACCTGGAGAGTTGGGACCCATGGAATGTGTGCCATGCATTATTGCTTTAAAGGGTCTGCATTTGCTCACCCAATCTCACCAATCCTCTCAGTCCCAAGTGTCCAGCCTTATGCCACATCCAGCTGTCATTGTAGATAGGGTCATTTCAGGTTTCATCAGAGACCCTGAAGGAATTGTAAAGAATTTCCCAGTTTTTTTGTTTTATTTTTGAAATTCCTTTTTATAGTGGGTTTGAGCTGATTCTCGCTGCCATATTTATCCCAGTCTAGACACACTTGATTCCCTTACGGAGACATATCAATACATAGGTTTTAAGATTCTTACTAGTCAGATATATTCCTCTGCGGGAAATATGGGGTTTTGAGTCCCTTTCACTGAGGAAGGTGTAGGTCTTGTCTATTCCATAGTTGGTTTTTGGAACGGTACCTGTGCTTATATCAAACTCTGGTTTTATGCATCACCCCACCTCTCCTTCCCCCTTAAGCAGGCATAAGAGTGTTTTCTAAATGTGAGACACTGTTCTCTTTCCTAACTCAGTTCAAGTGTAGCCATGTTTACAGGATCTTCATAAGTGATATCTTATGATAAGTTTCTTTTTCTGTGTGACTTATTTCACTTAGAATCATCGTACCTGAATCCACCCATTTTGCTGCTACTGGTCTTATGACATTGATTTCATGGCTGAGGGATATTCCATCGTACGTAAGTACCACAATTTTTTGAACCATTTTTATATTTCCTGGGATATTTAAGGTGTACCCAAGTTGAGGTCCTTGTAAGCAGTGCAGCCCTAAATTTTGGGGTGGCTGTGTCTTTTTGATTTTCAGTTTTCCCAAGGTATATTCCCTAGACTGGAAGTGCCCTTGGCTCTGTAGCTCTGTTGTTTACTTGTTTTAGGGAACACAATGCACTCCTCCAGAGAGGCAGTTGGCAATTTACATCCCGCCCATCAGCATAACAAGGCTCCCTGTTCTCCAGGGCCTGTCTTGCCTTTCTGGTTTTTACACATTTTGTGGATGTCCCTTTTGACCGGTGGGAAGTGATACTTCTTTGTAGTGCAGATTTGCATTGCCCGCTTGCTTGCTTGGCCAAAAAGGGCGTATGCGTTTTCTCCTGAATATATTCAGGAGAAAACGCATACGCCCTTTTTGGCCAAGTGCATCATTATCGAAGTTGTGCCCCTCTTCCTGAGCTTTAAAGGCGATTCCAACGTACCTCTTGAAATCTGTTTCCTGCTATTCTGCCTCGCTTTCAAGTCCGCCTCGTTGCCTTCCCTCAACAGATTTTTGGACGATAGTTGTCCTTTATTACTCGGCCAGTTTGTGAATTGCTGTGCCCCTGAGCTCCATTTTTCAACTCGTTTTTGGTGAGCTGACCGCAAGTCCAAAATTTTGGTTCAGGATCTATACTGATTCCCGGTGGGTGGCTGAGACTTTGGTTAATTCTTCTTCCTGCCGGGAAATTACAGTGATATGTGCCTGTCCAAATGCCTAACAGCTACTCTCTCATTGGTTCTCCCTCTTCCCTTTCATCCTCTGCCAAATTGGCAACCTGTGCGAACCAGGAGGTTAAAGGGGCTGTCTCTCCAAGCTGGGAGGTTGATAATAAAGCAGATGGAAAGTCAAACCGGAGCACCAGGAGAGGGACTACTCGTTGAGTTTTAGAAACCTTTCGTATTCACAGTGTGTCCGTTCTCTAGGATTCCCGTACATGTTATATCTGTAGTAATATTCCCTTCAACCTGGAGAGTTGGGACCCATGGAATGTGTGCCATGCATTATTGCTTTAAAGGGTCTGCATTTGCTCACCCAATCTCACCAATCCTCTCAGTCCCAAGTGTCCAGCCTTATGCCACATCCAGCTGTCATTGTAGATAGGGTCATTTCAGGTTTCATCAGAGACCCTGAAGGAATTGTAAAGAATTTCCCAGTTTTTTTGTTTTATTTTTGAAATTCCTTTTTATAGTGGGTTTGAGCTGATTCTCGCTGCCATATTTATCCCAGTCTAGACACACTTGATTCCCTTACGGAGACATATCAATACATAGGTTTTAAGATTCTTACTTTACTAGTCAGATATATTCCTCTGCGGGAAATATGGGGTTTTGAGTCCCTTTCACTGAGGAAGGTGTAGGTCTTGTCTATTCCATAGTTGGTTTTTGGAACGGTACCTGTGCTTATATCAAACTCTGGTTTTATGCATCACCCCACCTCTCCTTCCCCCTTAAGCAGGCATAAGAGTGTTTTCTAAATGTGAGACACTGTTCTCTTTCCTAACTCAGTTCAAGTGTAGCCATGTTTACAGGATCTTCATAAGTGATATCTTATGATAAGTTTCTTTTTCTGTGTGACTTATTTCACTTAGAATCATCGTACCTGGATCCACCCATTTTGCTGCTACTGGTCTTATGACATTGATTTCATGGCTGAGGGATATTCCATCGTACGTAAGTACCACAATTTTTTGAACCATTTTTATATTTCCTGGGATATTTAAGGTGTACCCAAGTTGAGGTCCTTGTAAGCAGTGCAGCCCTAAATTTTGGGGTGGCTGTGTCTTTTTGATTTTCAGTTTTCCCAAGGTATATTCCCTAGACTGGAAGTGCCCTTGGCTCTGTAGCTCTGTTGTTTACTTGTTTTAGGGAACACAATGCACTCCTCCAGAGAGGCAGTTGGCAATTTACATCCCGCCCATCAGCATAACAAGGCACCCTGTTCTCCAGGGCCTGTCTTGCCTTTCTGGTTTTTACACATTTTGTGGATGTCCCTTTTGACTGGTGGGAAGTGATACTTCTTTGTAGTGCAGATTTGCATTGCCCGCTTGCTTGCTTGGCCAAAAAGGGCGTATGCGTTTTCTCCTGAATATATTCAGCAGAAAACGCATACGCCCTTTTTGGCCAAGTGCATCATTGTCGAAGTTGTGCCCCTCTTCCTGTGCTTTAAAGGAGATTCCAACGTACCTCTTGAAATCTGTTTCCTGCTATTCTGCCACGCTTTCATGTCCGCCTCATTGCCTTCCCTCAACAGATTTTTGGACGATAGTTGTCCTTTATTACTCGGCCAGTTTGTGAATTGCTGTGCCCCTGAGCTCCATTATTCAACTCGTTTTTGGTGAGCTGACCGCAAGTCCAAAATTTTGGTTCAGGATCTATACTGATTCCCGGTGGGTGGCTGAGACTTTGGTTAATTCTTCTTCCTGCCGGGAAATTACAGTGATATGTGCCCGTCCAAATGCCTAACAGCTACTCTCTCATTGGTTCTCCCTCTTCCCTTTCATCCTCTGCCAAATTGGCAACCTGTGCGAACCAGGAGGTTAAAGGGGCTGTCTCTCCAAGTTGGGAGGTTGATAATAAAGCAGATGGAAAGTCAAACCGGAGCACCAGGAGAGGGACTATTCGTTGAGTTTTAGAAACCTTTCGTATTCACAGTGTGTCCGTTCTCTAGGATTCCCGTACATGTTATATCTGTAGTAATATTCCCTTCAACCTGGAGAGTTGGGACCCATGGAATGTGTGCCATGCATTATTGCTTTAAAGGGTCTGCATTTGCTCACCCAGTCTCACCAATCCTCTCAGTCCCAAGTGTCCAGCCTTATGCCACATCCAGCTGTCATTGTAGATAGGGTCATTTCAGGTTTCATCAGAGACCCTGAAGGAATTGTAAAGAATTTCCCAGTTTTTTTGTTTTATTTTTGAAATTCCTTTTTTATAGTGGGTTTGAGCTGATTCTCGCTGCCATATTTATCCCAGTCTAGACACACTTGATTCCCTTACGGAGACATATCAATACGTAGCTTTTAAGATTCTTACTAGTCAGATATATTCCTCTGCGGGAAATATGGGGTTTTGAGTCCCTTTCACTGAGGAAGGTGTAGGTCTTGTCTATTCCATAGTTGGTTTTTGGAACGGTACCTGTGCTTATATCAAACTCTGGTTTTATGCATCACCCCACCTCTCCTTCCCCCTTAAGCAGGCATAAGAGTGTTTTCTAAATGTGAGACACTGTTCTCTTTCCTAACTCAGTTCAAGTGTAGCCATGTTTACAGGATCTTCATAAGTGATATCTTATGATAAGTTTCTTTTTCTGTGTGACTTATTTCACTTAGAATCATCGTACCTGAATCCACCCATTTTGCTGCTACTGGTCTTATGGCATTGATTTCATGGCTGAGGGATATTCCATCGTACGTAAGTAGAACAATTTTTTGAACCATTTTTATATTTCCTGGGATATTTAAGGTGTACCCAAGTTGAGGTCCTTGTAAGCAGTGCAGCCCTAAATTTTGGGGTGGCTGTGTCTTTTTGATTTTCAGTTTTCCCAAGGTATATTCCCTAGACTGGAAGTGCCCTTGGCTCTGTAGCTCTGTTGTTTACTTGTTTTAGGGAACACAATGCACTCCTCCAGAGAGGCAGTTGGCAATTTACATCCCGCCCATCAGCATAACAAGGCTCCCTGTTCTCCAGGGCCTGTCTTGCCTTTCTGGTTTTTACACATTTTGTGGATGTCCCTTTTGACCGGTGGGAAGTGATACTTCTTTGTAGTGCAGATTTGCATTGCCCGCTTGCTTGCTTGGCCAAAAAGGGCGTATGCGTTTTCTCCTGAATATATTCAGGAGAAAATGCATACGCCATTTTTGGCCAAGTGCATCATTGTCGAAGTTGTGCCCCTCTTCCTGTGCTTTAAAGGCGATTCCAACGTACCTCTTGAAATCTGTTTCCTGCTATTCTGCCTCGCTTTCAAGTCTGCCTCATTGCCTTCCCTCAACAGATTTTTGGACGATAGTTGTCCTTTATTACTCGGCCAGTTTGTGAATTGCTGTGCCCCTGAGCTCCATTTTTCAACTCGTTTTAGGTGAGCTGACCGCAAGTCCAAAATTTTGGTTCAGGACCTATAGTGGTTCCCGGAGGAGGGCTGAGACTTTGGTTAATTCTTCTTCCTGCCAGGAAATTACAGTGATATGTGCCCGTCCAAATGCCTAACAGCTACTCTCTCATTGGTTCTCCCTCTTCCCTTTCATCCTCTGCCAAATTGGCAACCTGTGCGAACCAGGAGCTTAAAGGGGCTGTCTCTCCAAGTTGGGAGTTTGATAGTAAAGCAGATGGAAAGTCAAACCGGAGCACCAGGAGAGGGACTATTCGTTGAGTTTTAGAAACCTTTTGTATTCACAGTGTGTCCGTTCTCTAGGTTTCCCGTACATGTTATAACTGTAGTAATATTCCCTTCAACCTGGAGAGTTGGGACCCATGGAATGTGTGCCATGCATTATTGCTTTAAAGGGTCTGCATTTGTTCACCCAATCTCACCAATCCTCTCAGTCCAAAGTGTCCAGGCTTATGCCACATCCAGCTGTCGGTGTAGATAGGGTCATTTCAGGTTTCATCAGAGACCCTGAAGGAATTGTAAAGAATTTCCCAGTTTTTTTGTTTTATTTTTGAAATTCCTTTTTATAGTGGGTTTGAGCTGATTCTCGCTGCCATATTTATCCCAGTCTAGACACACTTGATTCCCTTACGGAGACATATCAATACATAGGTTTTAAGATTCTTACTTTACTAGTCAGATATATTCCTCTGCGGGAAATATGGGGTTTTGAGTCCCTTTCACTGAGGAAGGTGTAGGTCTTGTCTATTCCATAGTTGGTTTTTGGAACGGTACCTGTGCTTATATCAAACTCTGGTTTTATGCATCACCCCACCTCTCCTTCCCCCTTAAGCAGGCATAAGAGTGTTTTCTAAATGTGAGACACTGTTCTCTTTCCTAACTCAGTTCAAGTGTAGCCATGTTTACAGGATCTTCATAAGTGATATCTTATGATAAGTTTCTTTTTCTGTGTGACTTATTTCACTTAGAATCATCGTACCTGGATCCACCCATTTTGCTGCTACTGGTCTTATGACATTGATTTCATGGCTGAGGGATATTCCATCGTACGTAAGTACCACAATTTTTTGAACCATTTTTATATTTCCTGGGATATTTAAGGTGTACCCAAGTTGAGGTCCTTGTAAGCAGTGCAGCCCTAAATTTTGGGGTGGCTGTGTCTTTTTGATTTTCAGTTTTCCCAAGGTATATTCCCTAGACTGGAAGTGCCCTTGGCTCTGTAGCTCTGTTGTTTACTTGTTTTAGGGAACACAATGCACTCCTCCAGAGAGGCAGTTGGCAATTTACATCCCGCCCATCAGCATAACAAGGCACCCTGTTCTCCAGGGCCTGTCTTGCCTTTCTGGTTTTTACACATTTTGTGGATGTCCCTTTTGACTGGTGGGAAGTGATACTTCTTTGTAGTGCAGATTTGCATTGCCCGCTTGCTTGCTTGGCCAAAAAGGGCGTATGCGTTTTCTCCTGAATATATTCAGCAGAAAACGCATACGCCCTTTTTGGCCAAGTGCATCATTGTCGAAGTTGTGCCCCTCTTCCTGTGCTTTAAAGGAGATTCCAACGTACCTCTTGAAATCTGTTTCCTGCTATTCTGCCACGCTTTCATGTCCGCCTCATTGCCTTCCCTCAACAGATTTTTGGACGATAGTTGTCCTTTATTACTCGGCCAGTTTGTGAATTGCTGTGCCCCTGAGCTCCATTATTCAACTCGTTTTTGGTGAGCTGACCGCAAGTCCAAAATTTTGGTTCAGGATCTATACTGATTCCCGGTGGGTGGCTGAGACTTTGGTTAATTCTTCTTCTTGCCGGGAAATTACAGTGATATGTGCCCGTCCAAATGCCTAACAGCTACTCTCTCATTGGTTCTCCCTCTTCCCTTTCATCCTCTGCCAAATTGGCAACCTGTGCGAACCAGGAGGTTAAAGGGGCTGTCTCTCCAAGTTGGGAGGTTGATAATAAAGCAGATGGAAAGTCAAACCGGAGCACCAGGAGAGGGACTATTCGTTGAGTTTTAGAAACCTTTCGTATTCACAGTGTGTCCGTTCTCTAGGATTCCCGTACATGTTATATCTGTAGTAATATTCCCTTCAACCTGGAGAGTTGGGACCCATGGAATGTGTGCCATGCATTATTGCTTTAAAGGGTCTGCATTTGCTCACCCAGTCTCACCAATCCTCTCAGTCCCAAGTGTCCAGCCTTATGCCACATCCAGCTGTCATTGTAGATAGGGTCATTTCAGGTTTCATCAGAGACCCTGAAGGAATTGTAAAGAATTTCCCAGTTTTTTTGTTTTATTTTTGAAATTCCTTTTTTATAGTGGGTTTGAGCTGATTCTCGCTGCCATATTTATCCCAGTCTAGACACACTTGATTCCCTTACGGAGACATATCAATACGTAGCTTTTAAGATTCTTACTAGTCAGATATATTCCTCTGCGGGAAATATGGGGTTTTGAGTCCCTTTCACTGAGGAAGGTGTAGGTCTTGTCTATTCCATAGTTGGTTTTTGGAACGGTACCTGTGCTTATATCAAACTCTGGTTTTATGCATCACCCCACCTCTCCTTCCCCCTTAAGCAGGCATAAGAGTGTTTTCTAAATGTGAGACACTGTTCTCTTTCCTAACTCAGTTCAAGTGTAGCCATGTTTACAGGATCTTCATAAGTGATATCTTATGATAAGTTTCTTTTTCTGTGTGACTTATTTCACTTAGAATCATCGTACCTGAATCCACCCATTTTGCTGCTACTGGTCTTATGGCATTGATTTCATGGCTGAGGGATATTCCATCGTACGTAAGTAGAACAATTTTTTGAACCATTTTTATATTTCCTGGGATATTTAAGGTGTACCCAAGTTGAGGTCCTTGTAAGCAGTGCAGCCCTAAATTTTGGGGTGGCTGTGTCTTTTTGATTTTCAGTTTTCCCAAGGTATATTCCCTAGACTGGAAGTGCCCTTGGCTCTGTAGCTCTGTTGTTTACTTGTTTTAGGGAACACAATGCACTCCTCCAGAGAGGCAGTTGGCAATTTACATCCCGCCCATCAGCATAACAAGGCTCCCTGTTCTCCAGGGCCTGTCTTGCCTTTCTGGTTTTTACACATTTTGTGGATGTCCCTTTTGACCGGTGGGAAGTGATACTTCTTTGTAGTGCAGATTTGCATTGCCCGCTTGCTTGCTTGGCCAAAAAGGGCGTATGCGTTTTCTCCTGAATATATTCAGGAGAAAATGCATACGCCCTTTTTGGCCAAGTGCATCATTGTCGAAGTTGTGCCCCTCTTCCTGTGCTTTAAAGGCGATTCCAACGTACCTCTTGAAATCTGTTTCCTGCTATTCTGCCTCGCTTTCAAGTCTGCCTCATTGCCTTCCCTCAACAGATTTTTGGACGATAGTTGTCCTTTATTACTCGGCCAGTTTGTGAATTGCTGTGCCCCTGAGCTCCATTTTTCAACTCGTTTTAGGTGAGCTGACCGCAAGTCCAAAATTTTGGTTCAGGACCTATAGTGGTTCCCGGAGGAGGGCTGAGACTTTGGTTAATTCTTCTTCCTGCCAGGAAATTACAGTGATATGTGCCCGTCCAAATGCCTAACAGCTACTCTCTCATTGGTTCTCCCTCTTCCCTTTCATCCTCTGCCAAATTGGCAACCTGTGCGAACCAGGAGGTTAAAGGGGCTGTCTCTCCAAGTTGGGAGTTTGATAGTAAAGCAGATGGAAAGTCAAACCGGAGCACCAGGAGAGGGACTATTCGTTGAGTTTTAGAAACCTTTTGTATTCACAGTGTGTCCGTTCTCTAGGTTTCCCGTACATGTTATAACTGTAGTAATATTCCCTTCAACCTGGAGAGTTGGGACCCATGGAATGTGTGCCATGCATTATTGCTTTAAAGGGTCTGCATTTGTTCACCCAATCTCACCAATCCTCTCAGTCCAAAGTGTCCAGGCTTATGCCACATCCAGCTGTCGGTGTAGATAGGGTCATTTCAGGTTTCATCAGAGACCCTGAAGGAATTGTAAAGAATTTCCCAGTTTTTTTGTTTTATTTTTGAAATTCCTTTTTATAGTGGGTTTGAGCTGATTCTCGCTGCCATATTTATCCCAGTCTAGACACACTTGATTCCCTTACGGAGACATATCAATACATAGGTTTTAAGATTCTTACTTTACTAGTCAGATATATTCCTCTGCGGGAAATATGGGGTTTTGAGTCCCTTTCACTGAGGAAGGTGTAGGTCTTGTCTATTCCATAGTTGGTTTTTGGAACGGTACCTGTGCTTATATCAAACTCTGGTTTTATGCATCACCCCACCTCTCCTTCCCCCTTAAGCAGGCATAAGAGTGTTTTCTAAATGTGAGACACTGTTCTCTTTCCTAACTCAGTTCAAGTGTAGCCATGTTTACAGGATCTTCATAAGTGATATCTTATGATAAGTTTCTTTTTCTGTGTGACTTATTTCACTTAGAATCATCGTACCTGGATCCACCCATTTTGCTGCTACTGGTCTTATGACATTGATTTCATGGCTGAGGGATATTCCATCGTACGTAAGTACCACAATTTTTTGAACCATTTTTATATTTCCTGGGATATTTAAGGTGTACCCAAGTTGAGGTCCTTGTAAGCAGTGCAGCCCTAAATTTTGGGGTGGCTGTGTCTTTTTGATTTTCAGTTTTCCCAAGGTATATTCCCTAGACTGGAAGTGCCCTTGGCTCTGTAGCTCTGTTGTTTACTTGTTTTAGGGAACACAATGCACTCCTCCAGAGAGGCAGTTGGCAATTTACATCCCGCCCATCAGCATAACAAGGCACCCTGTTCTCCAGGGCCTGTCTTGCCTTTCTGGTTTTTACACATTTTGTGGATGTCCCTTTTGACTGGTGGGAAGTGATACTTCTTTGTAGTGCAGATTTGCATTGCCCGCTTGCTTGCTTGGCCAAAAAGGGCGTATGCGTTTTCTCCTGAATATATTCAGCAGAAAACGCATACGCCCTTTTTGGCCAAGTGCATCATTGTCGAAGTTGTGCCCCTCTTCCTGTGCTTTAAAGGAGATTCCAACGTACCTCTTGAAATCTGTTTCCTGCTATTCTGCCACGCTTTCATGTCCGCCTCATTGCCTTCCCTCAACAGATTTTTGGACGATAGTTGTCCTTTATTACTCGGCCAGTTTGTGAATTGCTGTGCCCCTGAGCTCCATTATTCAACTCGTTTTTGGTGAGCTGACCGCAAGTCCAAAATTTTGGTTCAGGATCTATACTGATTCCCGGTGGGTGGCTGAGACTTTGGTTAATTCTTCTTCCTGCCGGGAAATTACAGTGATATGTGCCCGTCCAAATGCCTAACAGCTACTCTCTCATTGGTTCTCCCTCTTCCCTTTCATCCTCTGCCAAATTGGCAACCTGTGCGAACCAGGAGGTTAAAGGGGCTGTCTCTCCAAGTTGGGAGGTTGATAATAAAGCAGATGGAAAGTCAAACCGGAGCACCAGGAGAGGGACTATTCGTTGAGTTTTAGAAACCTTTCGTATTCACAGTGTGTCCGTTCTCTAGGATTCCCGTACATGTTATATCTGTAGTAATATTCCCTTCAACCTGGAGAGTTGGGACCCATGGAATGTGTGCCATGCATTATTGCTTTAAAGGGTCTGCATTTGCTCACCCAGTCTCACCAATCCTCTCAGTCCCAAGTGTCCAGCCTTATGCCACATCCAGCTGTCATTGTAGATAGGGTCATTTCAGGTTTCATCAGAGACCCTGAAGGAATTGTAAAGAATTTCCCAGTTTTTTTGTTTTATTTTTGAAATTCCTTTTTTATAGTGGGTTTGAGCTGATTCTCGCTGCCATATTTATCCCAGTCTAGACACACTTGATTCCCTTACGGAGACATATCAATACGTAGCTTTTAAGATTCTTACTAGTCAGATATATTCCTCTGCGGGAAATATGGGGTTTTGAGTCCCTTTCACTGAGGAAGGTGTAGGTCTTGTCTATTCCATAGTTGGTTTTTGGAACGGTACCTGTGCTTATATCAAACTCTGGTTTTATGCATCACCCCACCTCTCCTTCCCCCTTAAGCAGGCATAAGAGTGTTTTCTAAATGTGAGACACTGTTCTCTTTCCTAACTCAGTTCAAGTGTAGCCATGTTTACAGGATCTTCATAAGTGATATCTTATGATAAGTTTCTTTTTCTGTGTGACTTATTTCACTTAGAATCATCGTACCTGAATCCACCCATTTTGCTGCTACTGGTCTTATGGCATTGATTTCATGGCTGAGGGATATTCCATCGTACGTAAGTAGAACAATTTTTTGAACCATTTTTATATTTCCTGGGATATTTAAGGTGTACCCAAGTTGAGGTCCTTGTAAGCAGTGCAGCCCTAAATTTTGGGGTGGCTGTGTCTTTTTGATTTTCAGTTTTCCCAAGGTATATTCCCTAGACTGGAAGTGCCCTTGGCTCTGTAGCTCTGTTGTTTACTTGTTTTAGGGAACACAATGCACTCCTCCAGAGAGGCAGTTGGCAATTTACATCCCGCCCATCAGCATAACAAGGCTCCCTGTTCTCCAGGGCCTGTCTTGCCTTTCTGGTTTTTACACATTTTGTGGATGTCCCTTTTGACCGGTGGGAAGTGATACTTCTTTGTAGTGCAGATTTGCATTGCCCGCTTGCTTGCTTGGCCAAAAAGGGCGTATGCGTTTTCTCCTGAATATATTCAGGAGAAAATGCATACGCCCTTTTTGGCCAAGTGCATCATTGTCGAAGTTGTGCCCCTCTTCCTGTGCTTTAAAGGCGATTCCAACGTACCTCTTGAAATCTGTTTCCTGCTATTCTGCCTCGCTTTCAAGTCTGCCTCATTGCCTTCCCTCAACAGATTTTTGGACGATAGTTGTCCTTTATTACTCGGCCAGTTTGTGAATTGCTGTGCCCCTGAGCTCCATTTTTCAACTCGTTTTAGGTGAGCTGACCGCAAGTCCAAAATTTTGGTTCAGGACCTATAGTGGTTCCCGGAGGAGGGCTGAGACTTTGGTTAATTCTTCTTCCTGCCAGGAAATTACAGTGATATGTGCCCGTCCAAATGCCTAACAGCTACTCTCTCATTGGTTCTCCCTCTTCCCTTTCATCCTCTGCCAAATTGGCAACCTGTGCGAACCAGGAGGTTAAAGGGGCTGTCTCTCCAAGTTGGGAGTTTGATAGTAAAGCAGATGGAAAGTCAAACCGGAGCACCAGGAGAGGGACTATTCGTTGAGTTTTAGAAACCTTTTGTATTCACAGTGTGTCCGTTCTCTAGGTTTCCCGTACATGTTATAACTGTAGTAATATTCCCTTCAACCTGGAGAGTTGGGACCCATGGAATGTGTGCCATGCATTATTGCTTTAAAGGGTCTGCATTTGTTCACCCAATCTCACCAATCCTCTCAGTCCAAAGTGTCCAGGCTTATGCCACATCCAGCTGTCGGTGTAGATAGGGTCATTTCAGGTTTCATCAGAGACCCTGAAGGAATTGTAAAGAATTTCCCAGTTTTTTTGTTTTATTTTTGAAATTCCTTTTTATAGTGGGTTTGAGCTGATTCTCGCTGCCATATTTATCCCAGTCTAGACACATTTGATTCCCTTACGGAGACATATCAATACGTAGCTTTTAAGATTCTTACTAGTCAGATATATTCCTCTGCGGGAAATATGGGGTTTTGAGTCCCTTTCACTGAGGAAGGTGTAGGTCTTGTCTATTCCATAGTTGGTTTTTGGAACGGTACCTGTGCTTATATCAAACTCTGGTTTTATGCATCACCCCACCTCTCCTTCCCCCTTAAGCAGGCATAAGAGTGTTTTCTAAATGTGAGACACTGTTCTCTTTCCTAACTCAGTTCAAGTGTAGCCATGTTTACAGGATCTTCATAAGTGATATCTTATGATAAGTTTCTTTTTCTGTGTGACTTATTTCACTTAGAATCATCGTACCTGAATCCACCCATTTTGCTGCTACTGGTCTTATGACATTGATTTCATGGCTGAGGGATATTCCATCGTACGTAAGTACCACAATTTTTTGAACCATTTTTATATTTCCTGGGATATTTAAGGTGTACCCAAGTTGAGGTCCTTGTAAGCAGTGCAGCCCTAAATTTTGGGGTGGCTGTGTCTTTTTGATTTTCAGTTTTCCCAAGGTATATTCCCTAGACTGGAAGTGCCCTTGGCTCTGTAGCTCTGTTGTTTACTTGTTTTAGGGAACACAATGCACTCCTCCAGAGAGGCAGTTGGCAATTTACATCCCGCCCATCAGCATAACAAGGCTCCCTGTTCTCCAGGGCCTGTCTTGCCTTTCTGGTTTTTACACATTTTGTGGATGTCCCTTTTGACCGGTGGGAAGTGATACTTCTTTGTAGTGCAGATTTGCATTGCCCGCTTGCTTGCTTGGCCAAAAAGGGCGTATGCGTTTTCTCCTGAATATATTCAGGAGAAAACGCATACGCCCTTTTTGGCCAAGTGCATCATTGTCGAAGTTGTGCCCCTCTTCCTGTGCTTTAAAGGCGATTCCAACGTACCTCTTGAAATCTGTTTCCTGCTATTCTGCCTCACTTTCAAGTCCGCCTCATTGCCTTCCCTCAACAGATTTTTGGACGATAGTTGTCCTTTATTACTCGGCCAGTTTGTGAATTGCTGTGCCCCTGAGCTCCATTTTTCAACTCGTTTTTGGTGAGCTGACCGCAAGTCCAAAATTTTGGTTCAGGATCTATACTGATTCCCGGTGGGTGGCTGAGACTTTGGTTAATTCTTCTTCCTGCCGGGAAATTACAGTGATATGTGCCCGTCCAAATGCCTAACAGCTACTCTCTCATTGGTTCTCCCTCTTCCCTTTCATCCTCTGCCAAATTGGCAACCTGTGCGAACCAGGAGGTTAAAGGGGCTGTCTCTCCAAGTTGGGAGGTTGATAATAAAGCAGATGGAAAGTCAAACCGGAGCACCAGGAGAGGGACTATTCGTTGAGTTTTAGAAACCTTTCGTATTCACAGTGTGTCCGTTCTCTAGGATTCCCGTACATGTTATATCTGTAGTAATATTCCCTTCAACCTGGAGAGTTGGGACCCATGGAATGTGTGTCATGCATTATTGCTTTAAATGGTCTGCATTTGTTCACCCAATCTCACCAATCCTCTCAGTCCAAAGTGTCCAGCCTTATGCCACATCCAGCTGTCGTTGTAGATAGGGTCATTCCAGGTTTCATCAGAGACCCTGAAGGAATTGTAAAGAATTTCCCAGTTTTTTTGTTTTGTTTTTGAAATTCCTTTTTATAGTGGGTTTGAGCTGATTCTCGCTGCCATGTTTATGCCAGTCTAGACACACTTGATTCCCTTACGGAGACATATCAATACATAGTTTTTAAGATTCTTCCTAGTCAGATATATTCCTCTGCGGGAAATATGGGGTTTTGAGTCCCTTTCACTGAGGAAGGTGTAGGTCTTGTCTATTCCATAGTTGGTTTTTGGAACGGTACCTGTGCTTATATCAAACTCTGGTTTTATGCATCACCCCACCTCTCCTTCCCCCTTAAGCAGGCATAAGAGTGTTTTCTAAATGTGGGACGCTGTTCTCTTTCCTAACTCAGTTCAAGTGTAGCCATGTTTACAGGATCTTCATAAGTGATATCTTATGATAAGTTTCTTTTTCTGTGTGACTTATTTCACTTAGAATCATCGTATCTGAATCCACCCATTTTGCTGCTACTGGTCTTATGACATTGATTTCATGGCTGAGGGATATTCCATCGTACGTAAGTACCACAATTTTTTGAACCATTTTTATATTTCCTGGGATATTTAAGGTGTACCCAAGTTGAGGTCCTTGTAAGCAGTGCAGCCCTAAATTTTGGGGTGGCTCTGTCTTTTTGATATTCAGTTTTCCAAAGGTATATTCCTTAGACTGGAAGTGCCCTTGGCTCTGTAGCTCTGTTCTTTACTTGTTTTAGGGAACACAATGTACTCCTCCAGAGAGGCAGTTGGCAATTTACATACGCCCATCAGCATAACAAGGCTCCGTGTTCTCCAGTGCCTGTCTTGACTTTCTGGTTTTTACACATTTTGTGGATGTCCCTTTTGACCGGTGGTAAGTGATACTTCTTTGTAATGCAGATTTGCATTGCCTGATTGCTTGCTTGGCCAAAAAAGGGCGTATGCGTTTTCTCCTGAATATATTCAGGAGAAAACGCATACGCCCTTTTTGGCCACGTGCATCATTGCCGAAGTTGTGCCCCTAATCCGGTGCTATAAAGGTGATTCCAACGTACCTCTTGAAATCTGTTTCCTGCTATTCTGCCTCGCTTTCAAGTCCGCCTCATTGCCTTCCCTCAACAGATTTTTGGACGATAGTTGTCCTTTATTACTCGGCCAGTTTGTGAATTGCTGGGCCCCTGAGCTCCATTTTTCAACTCGTTTTTGGTGAGCTGACCGCAGGTCCAAAATTTTGGTTCAGGATCTATGCTGGTTCCCGGTGGGGGGCTGAGACTTTGGTTAATTCTTCTTCCTGCCGGGAAATTACAGTGATATGTGCCCGTCCAAATGCCTAACAGCTACTCTCTCATTGGTTCTCCCTCTTCCCTTTCATCCTCTGCCAAATTGGCAACCTGTGCGAACCAGGAGGTTAAAGGGGCTGTCTCTCCAGGTTGGGAGGTTGATAGTAAAGCAGGTGGAAAGTCAAACCGGAGCACCAGGAGAGGGACTATTCGTTGAGTTTTAGAAACCTTTCGTATTCACAGTGTGTCCGTTCTCTAGGTTTCCCGTACATGTTATAACTGTAGTAATATTCCCTTCAACCTGGAGAGTTGGGACCCATGGAATGGGTGCCATGCATTAATGCTTTAAAGGTTCTGCATTTGTTCACCCAATCTCACCAATCCTCTCAGTCCAAGTGTCCCGCCTTATGCCACATCCAGCTGTCGTTGTAGATAGGGTCAGTCCAGGTTTCATCAGAGACTCTGAAGGAATTGTAAAGAATTTCCCAGGTTTTTGTTTTGTTATTGAAATTCCTTTTTATAGTGGGTTTGAGCTGATTCTCGCTGCCATGTTTATGCCAGTCTAGACACACTTGGTTCCCTTACGGAGACATATCAATACATAGGTTTTAAGATTCTTACTAGTCAGATATATTCCTCTGCGGGAAATATGGGGTTTTGAGTCCCTTTCACTGAGGAAGGTGTAGGTCTTGCCTATTCCATAGTTGGTTTTTGGAACGGTACCTCTGCTTATATCAAACTCTGGTTTTATGCATCACCCCACCTCTCCTTCCCCCTTAAGCAGGCATAAGAGTGTTTTCTAAATGTGAGACATTCTTCTCTTTCCTAACTCAGTTCAAGTGTAGCCATGTTTACAGGATCTTCATAAGTGATATCTTATGATAAGTTTCTTTTTCTGTGTGACTTATTTCACTTAGAATCATCGTACCTGAATCCACCCATTTTGCTGCTACTGGTCTTATGACATTGATTTCATGGCTGAGGGATATTCCATCGTACGTAAGTACCACAATTTTTTGAACCATTTTTATATTTCCTGGGATATTTAAAGTGTACCCAAGTTGAGGTCCTTGTAAGCAGTGCAGCCCTAAATTTTGGGGTGGCTGTGTCTTTTTGATTTTCAGTTTTCCCAAGGTATATTCCCTAGACTGGAAGTGCCCTTGGCTCTGTAGCTCTGTTGTTTACTTGTTTTAGGGAACACAATGCACTCCTCCAGAGAGGCAGTTGGCAATTTACATCCCGCCCATCAGCATAACAAGGCTCCCTGTTCTCCAGGGCCTGTCTTGCCTTTCTGGTTTTTACACATTTTGTGGATGTCCCTTTTGACCGGTGGGAAGTGATACTTCTTTGTAGTGCAGATTTGCATTGTCCGCTTGCTTGCTTGGCCAAAAAGGGCGTATGTGTTTTCTCCTGAATATATTCAGGAGAAAACGCATACGCCCTTTTTGGCCAAGTGCATCATTGTCGAAGTTGTGCCCCTCTTCCTGTGCTTTAAAGGCGATTCCAACGTACCTCTTGAAATCTGTTTCCTGCTATTCTGCCTCGCTTTCAAGTCCGCCTCGTTGCCTTCCCTCAACAGAGTTTTGGACGATAGTTGTCCTTTATTACTCGGCCAGTTTGTGAATTGCTGTGCCCCTGAGCTCCATTTTTCAACTCGTTTTTGGTGAGCTGACCGCAAGTCCAAAATTTTGGTTCAGGATCTATACTGATTCCCGGTGGGTGGCTGAGACTTTGGTTAATACTTCTTCCTGCCGGGAAATTACAGTGATATGTGCCCGTCCAAATGCCTTACAGCTACTCTCTCATTGGTTCTCCCTCTTCCCTTTCATCCTCTGCCAAATTGGCAACCTGTGCGAACCAGGAGGTTAAAGGGGCTGTCTCTCCAAGTTGGGAGGTTGATAATAAAGCAGATGAAAGTCAAACCGGAGCACCAGGAGAGGGAGTATTCATTGAGTTTTAGAAACCTTTCGTATTCACAGTGTGTCCGTTCTCTAGGATTCCCGTACATGTTATATCTGTAGTAATATTCCCTTCAACCTGGAGAGTTGGGACCCATGGAATGTGTGCCATGCATTATTGCTTTAAAGGGTCTGCATTTGCTCACCCAATCTCACCAATCCTCTCAGTCCCAAGTGTCCAGCCTTATGCCACATCCAGCTGTCATTGTAGATAGGGTCATTTCAGGTTTCATCAGAGACCCTGAAGGAATTGTAAAGAATTTCCCAGTTTTTTTGTTTTATTTTTGAAATTCCTTTTTATAGTGGGTTTGAGCTGATTCTCGCTGCCATATTTATCCCAGTCTAGACACACTTGATTCCCTCACGGAGACATATCAATACAGAGGTTTTAAGATTCTTACTAGTCAGATATATTCCTCTGCGGGAAATATGGGGTTTTGAGTCCCTTTCACTGAGGAAGGTGTAGGTCTTGTCTATTCCATAGTTGGTTTTTGGAACGGTACCTGTGCTTATATCAAACTCTGGTT
Organism: Hyperoodon ampullatus; assembly: GCF_949752795.1. Taxonomy (NCBI): domain Eukaryota; kingdom Metazoa; phylum Chordata; class Mammalia; order Artiodactyla; family Ziphiidae; genus Hyperoodon; species Hyperoodon ampullatus. The sequence goes on from NW_027640936.1 coordinate 43,944, forward strand.
TTATGCATCACCCCACCTCTCCTTCCCCCTTAAGCAGGCATAAGAGTGTTTTCTAAATGTGAGACACTGTTCTCTTTCCTAACTCAGTTCAAGTGTAGCCATGTTTACAGGATCTTCATAAGTGACATCTTATGATAAGTTTCTTTTTCTGTGTGACTTATTTCACTTAGAATCATCGTACCTGAATCCACCCATTTTGCTGCTACTGGTCTTATGACATTGATTTCATGGCTGAGGGATATTCCATCGTACGTAAGTACCACAATTTTTTGAACCATTTTTATATTTCCTGGGATATTTAAGGTGTACCCAAGTTGAGGTCCTTGTAAGCAGTGCAGCCCTAAATTTTGGGGTGGCTGTGTCTTTTTGATTTTCAGTTTTCCCAAGGTATATTCCCTAGACTGGAAGTGCCCTTGGCTCTGTAGCTCTGTTGTTTACTTGTTTTAGGGAACACAATGCACTCCTCCAGAGAGGGAGTTGGCAATTTACATCCCGCCCATCAGCATAACAAGGCTCCCTGTTCTCCAGGGCCTGTCTTGCCTTTCTGGTTTTTACACATTTTGTGGATGTCCCTTTTGACCGGTGGGAAGTGATACTTCTTTGTAGTGCAGATTTGCATTGCCCGCTTGCTTGCTTGGCCAAAAAGGGCGTATGCGTTTTCTCCTGAATATATTCAGGAGAAAACGCATACGCCCTTTTTGGCCAAGTGCATCATTGTCGAAGTTGTGCCCCTCTTCCTGTGCTTTAAAGGCGATTCCAACGTACCTCTTGAAATCTGTTTCCTGCTATTCTGCCTCGCTTTCAAGTCCGCCTCGTTGCCTTCCCTCAACAGATATTTGGACGATAGTTGTCCTTTATTACTCGGCCAGTTTGTGAATTGCTGTGCCCCTGAGCTCCATTTTTCAACTCGTTTTTGGTGAGCTGACCGCAAGTCCAAAATTTTGATTCAGGATCTATACTGATTCCCGGTGGGTGGCTGAGACTTTGGTTAATTCTTCTTCCTGCCGGGAAATTACAGTGATATGTGCCTGTCCAAATGCCTAACAGCTACTCTCTCATTGGTTCTCCCTCTTCCCTTTCATCCTCTGCCAAATTGGCAACCTGTGCGAACCAGGAGGTTAAAGGGGATGTCTCTCCAAGTTGGGAGGTTGATAATAAAGCAGATGGAAAGTCAAACCGGAGCACCAGGAGAGGGACTATTCGTTGAGTTTTAGAAACCTTTCGTATTCACAGTGTGTCCGTTCTCTAGGATTCCCGTACATGTTATATCTGTAGTAATATTCCCTGCAACCTGGAGAGTTGGGACCCATGGAATGTGTGCCATGCATTATTGCTTTAAAGGGTCTGCATTTGCTCACCCAATCTCACCAATCCTCTCAGTCCCAAGTGTCCAGCCTTATGCCACATCCAGCTGTCATTGTAGATAGGGTCATTTCAGGTTTCATCAGAGACCCTGAAGGAATTGTAAAGAATTTCCCAGTTTTTTTATTTTATTTTTGAAATTCCTTTTTATAGTGGGTTTGAGCTGATTCTCGCTGCCATATTTATCCCAGTCTAGACACACTTGATTCCCTTACGGAGACATATCAATACATAGGTTTTAAGATTCTTACTAGTCAGATATATTCCTCTGCGGGAAATATGGGGTTTTGAGTCCCTTTCACTGAGGAAGGTGTAGGTCTTGTCTATTCCATAGTTGGTTTTTGGAACGGTACCTGTGCTTATATCAAACTCTGGTTTTATGCATCACCCCACCTCTCCTTCCCCCTTAAGCAGGCATAAGAGTGTTTTCTAAATGTGAGACACTGTTCTCTTTCCTAACTCAGTTCAAGTGTAGCCATGTTTACAGGATCTTCATAAGTGACATCTTATGATAAGTTTCTTTTTCTGTGTGACTTATTTCACTTAGAATCATCGTACCTGAATCCACCCATTTTGCTGCTACTGGTCTTATGACATTGATTTCATGGCTGAGGGATATTCCATCGTACGTAAGTACCACAATTTTTTGAACCATTTTTATATTTCCTGGGATATTTAAGGTATACCCAAGTTGAGGTCCTTGTAAGCAGTGCAGCCCTAAATTTTGGGGTGGCTGTGTCTTTTTGATTTTCAGTTTTCCCAAGGTATATTCCCTAGACTGGAAGTGCCCTTGGCTCTGTAGCTCTGTTGTTTACTTGTTTTAGGGAACACAATGCACTCCTCCAGAGAGGCAGTTGGCAATTTACATCCCGCCCATCAGCATAACAAGGCTCCCTGTTCTCCAGGGCCTGTCTTGCCTTTCTGGTTTTTACACATTTTGTGGATGTCCCTTTTGACCGGTGGGAAGTGATACTTCTTTGTAGTGCAGATTTGCATTGCCCGCTTGCTTGCTTGGCCAAAAAGGGCGTATGTGTTTTCTCCTGAATATATTCAGGAGAAAACGCATACGCCCTTTTTGGCCAAGTGCATCATTGTCGAAGTTGTGCCCCTCTTCCTGTGCTTTAAAGGCGATTCCAACGTACCTCTTGAAATCTGTTTCCTGCTATTCTGCCTCGCTTTCAAGTCCGCCTCGTTGCCTTCCCTCAACAGATTTTTGGACGATAGTTGTCCTTTATTACTCGGCCAGTTTGTGAATTGCTGTGCCCCTGAGCTCCATTTTTCAACTCGTTTTTGGTGAGCTGACCGCAAGTCCAAAATTTTGGTTCAGGATCTATACTGATTCCCGGTGGGTGGCTGAGACTTTGGTTAATTCTTCTTCCTGCCGGGAAATTACAGTGATATGTGCCCGTCCATATGCCTTACAGCTACTCTCTCATTGGTTCTCCCTTTTCCCTTTCATCCTCTGCCAAATTGGCAACCTGTGCGAACCAGGAGGTTAAAGGGGCTGTCTCTCCAAGTTGGGAGGTTGATAATAAAGCAGATGAAAGTCAAACCGGAGCACCAGGAGAGGGACAATTCATTGAGTTTTAGAAACCTTTCGTATTCACAGTGTGTCCGTTCTCTAGGATTCCCGTACATGTTATATCTGTAGTAATATTCCCTTCAACCTGGAGAGTTGGGACCCATGGAATGTGTGCCATGCATTATTGCTTTAAAGGGTCTGCATTTGCTCACCCATTCTCACCAATCCTCTCAGTCCCAAGTGTCCAGCCTTATGCCACATCCAGCTGTCATTGTAGATAGGGTCATTTCAGGTTTCATCAGAGACCCTGAAGGAATTGTAAAGAATTTCCCAGTTTTTTTGTTTTATTTTTGAAATTCCTTTTTATAGTGGGTTTGAGCTGATTCTCGCTGCCATATTTATCCCAGTCTAGACACACTTGATTCCCTCACGGAGACATATCAATACAGAGGTTTTAAGATTCTTACTAGTCAGATATATTCCTCTGCGGGAAATATGGGGTTTTGAGTCCCTTTCACTGAGGAAGGTGTAGGTCTTGTCTATTCCATAGTTGGTTTTTGGAACGGTACCTGTGCTTATATCAAACTCTGGTTTTATGCATCACCCCACCTCTCCTTCCCCCTTAAGCAGGCATAAGAGTGTTTTCTAAATGTGAGACACTGTTCTCTTTCCTAACTCAGTTCAAGTGTAGCCATGTTTACAGGATCTTCATAAGTGACATCTTATGATAAGTTTCTTTTTCTGTGTGACTTATTTCACTTAGAATCATCGTACCTGAATCCACCCATTTTGCTGCTACTGGTCTTATGACATTGATTTCATGGCTGAGGGATATTCCATCGTACGTAAGTACCACAATTTTTTGAACCATTTTTATATTTCCTGGGATATTTAAGGTGTACCCAAGTTGAGGTCCTTGTAAGCAGTGCAGCCCTAAATTTTGGGGTGGCTGTGTCTTTTTGATTTTCAGTTTTCCCAAGGTATATTCCCTAGACTGGAAGTGCCCTTGGCTCTGTAGCTCTGTTGTTTACTTGTTTTAGGGAACACAATGCACTCCTCCAGAGAGGGAGTTGGCAATTTACATCCCGCCCTTCAGCATAACAAGGCTCCCTGTTCTCCAGGGCCTGTCTTGCCTTTCTGGTTTTTACACATTTTGTGGATGTCCCTTTTGACCGGTGGGAAGTGATACTTCTTTGTAGTGCAGATTTGCATTGCCCGCTTGCTTGCTTGGCCAAAAAGGGCGTATGCGTTTTCTCCTGAATATATTCAGGAGAAAACGCATACGCCCTTTTTGGCCAAGTGCATCATTGTCGAAGTTGTGCCCCTCTTCCTGTGCTTTAAAGGCGATTCCAACGTACCTCTTGAAATCTGTTTCCTGCTATTCTGCCTCGCTTTCAAGTCCGCCTCGTTGCCTTCCCTCAACAGATATTTGGACGATAGTTGTCCTTTATTACTCGGCCAGTTTGTGAATTGCTGTGCCCCTGAGCTCCATTTTTCAACTCGTTTTTGGTGAGCTGACCGCAAGTCCAAAATTTTGGTTCAGGATCTATACTGATTCCCGGTGGGTGGCTGAGACTTTGGTTAATTCTTCTTCCTGCCGGGAAATTACAGTGATATGTGCCCGTCCATATGCCTTACAGCTACTCTCTCATTGGTTCTCCCTTTTCCCTTTCATCCTCTGCCAAATTGGCAACCTGTGCGAACCAGGAGGTTAAAGGGGCTGTCTCTCCAAGTTGGGAGGTTGATAATAAAGCAGATGAAAGTCAAACCGGAGCACCAGGAGAGGGACAATTCATTGAGTTTTAGAAACCTTTCGTATTCACAGTGTGTCCGTTCTCTAGGATTCCCGTACATGTTATATCTGTAGTAATATTCCCTTCAACCTTGAGAGTTGGGACCCATGGAATGTGTGCCATGCATTATTGCTTTAAAGGGTCTGCATTTGCTCACCCAATCTCACCAATCCTCTCAGTCCCAAGTGTCCAGCCTTATGCCACATCCAGCTGTCATTGTAGATAGGGTCATTTCAGGTTTCATCAGAGACCCTGAAGGAATTGTAAAGAATTTCCCAGTTTTTTTGTTTTATTTTTGAAATTCCTTTTTATAGTGGGTTTGAGCTGATTCTCGCTGCCATATTTATCCCAGTCTAGACACACTTGATTCCCTCACGGAGACATATCAATACAGAGGTTTTAAGATTCTTACTAGTCAGATATATTCCTCTGCGGGAAATATGGGGTTTTGAGTCCCTTTCACTGAGGAAGGTGTAGGTCTTGTCTATTCCATAGTTGGTTTTTGGAACGGTACCTGTGCTTATATCAAACTCTGGTTTTATGCATCACCCCACCTCTCCTTCCCCCTTAAGCAGGCATAAGAGTGTTTTCTAAATGTGAGACACTGTTCTCTTTCCTAACTCAGTTCAAGTGTAGCCATGTTTACAGGATCTTCATAAGTGACATCTTATGATAAGTTTCTTTTTCTGTGTGACTTATTTCACTTAGAATCATCGTACCTGAATCCACCCATTTTGCTGCTACTGGTCTTATGACATTGATTTCATGGCTGAGGGATATTCCATCGTACGTAAGTACCACAATTTTTTGAACCATTTTTATATTTCCTGGGATATTTAAGGTGTACCCAAGTTGAGGTCCTTGTAAGCAGTGCAGCCCTAAATTTTGGGGTGGCTGTGTCTTTTTGATTTTCAGTTTTCCCAAGGTATATTCCCTAGACTGGAAGTGCCCTTGGCTCTGTAGCTCTGTTGTTTACTTGTTTTAGGGAACACAATGCACTCCTCCAGAGAGGGAGTTGGCAATTTACATCCCGCCCTTCAGCATAACAAGGCTCCCTGTTCTCCAGGGCCTGTCTTGCCTTTCTGGTTTTTACACATTTTGTGGATGTCCCTTTTGACCGGTGGGAAGTGATACTTCTTTGTAGTGCAGATTTGCATTGCCCGCTTGCTTGCTTGGCCAAAAAGGGCGTATGCGTTTTCTCCTGAATATATTCAGGAGAAAACCCATACGCCCTTTTTGGCCAAGTGCATCATTGTCGAAGTTGTGCCCCTCTTCCTGTGCTTTAAAGGCGATTCCAACGTACCTCTTGAAATCTGTTTCCTGCTATTCTGCCTCGCTTTCAAGTCCGCCTCGTTGCCTTCCCTCAACAGATATTTGGACGATAGTTGTCCTTTATTACTCGGCCAGTTTGTGAATTGCTGTGCCCCTGAGCTCCATTTTTCAACTCGTTTTTGGTGAGCTGACCGCAAGTCCAAAATTTTGGTTCAGGATCTATACTGATTCCCGGTGGGTGGCTGAGACTTTGGTTAATTCTTCTTCCTGCCGGGAAATTACAGTGATATGTGCCTGTCCAAATGCCTAACAGCTACTCTCTCATTGGTTCTCCCTCTTCCCTTTCATCCTCTGCCAAATTGGCAACCTGTGCGAACCAGGAGGTTAAAGGGGATGTCTCTCCAAGTTGGGAGGTTGATAATAAAGCAGATGGAAAGTCAAACCGGAGCACCAGGAGAGGGACTATTCGTTGAGTTTTAGAAACCTTTCATATTCACAGTGTGTCCGTTCTCTACGATTCCCATACATGTTATATCTGTAGTAATATTCCCTTCAACCTGGAGTGTTGGGACCCATGGAATGTGTGCCATGCATTATTGCTTTAAAGGGTCTGCATTTGCTCACCCAATCTCACCAATCCTCGCAGTCCCAAGTGTCCAGCCTTATGCCAAATCCAGCTGTCATTGTAGATAGGGTCATTTCAGGTTTCATCAGCGACCCTGAAGGAATTGTAAAGAATTTCCCAGTTTTTTTGTTTTATTTTTGAAATTCCTTTTTATAGTGGGTTTGAGCTGATTCTCGCTGCCATATTTATCCCAGTCTAGACACACTTGATTCCCTTACGGACACATATCAATACATAGGTTTTAAGATTCTTACTAGTCAGATATATTCCTCTGCGGGAAATATGGGGTTTTGAGTCCCTTTCACTGAGGAAGGTGTAGGTCTTGTCTATTCCATAGTTGGTTTTTGGAACGGTACCTCTGCTTATATCAAACTCTGGTTTTATGCATCACCCCACCTCTCCTTCCCCCTTAAGCAGGCATAAGAGTGTTTTCTAAATGTGAGACACTGTTCTCTTTCCTAACTCAGTTCAAGTGTAGCCATGTTTACAGGATCTTCATAAGTGACATCTTATGATAAGTTTCTTTTTCTGTGTGACTTATTTCACTTAGAATCATCGTACCTGAATCCACCCATTTTGCTGCTACTGGTCTTATGACATTGATTTCATGGCTGAGGGATATTCCATCGTACGTAAGTACCACAATTTTTTGAACCATTTTTATATTTCCTGGGATATTTAAGGTGTACCCAAGTTGAGGTCCTTGTAAGCAGTGCAGCCCTAAATTTTGGGGTGGCTGTGTCTTTTTGATTTTCAGTTTTCCCAAGGTATATTCCCTAGACTGGAAGTGCCCTTGGCTCTGTAGCTCTGTTGTTTACTTGTTTTAGGGAACACAATGCACTCCTCCAGAGAGGCAGTTGGCAATTTACATCCCGCCCATCAGCATAACAAGGCTCCCTGTTCTCCAGGGCCTGTCTTGCCTTTCTGGTTTTTACACATTTTGTGGATGTCCCTTTTGACCGGTGGGAAGTGATACTTCTTTGTAGTGCAGATTTGCATTGCCCGCTTGCTTGCTTGGCCAAAAAGGGCGTATGCGTTTTCTCCTGAATATATTCAGGAGAAAATGCATACGCCCTTTTTGGCCAAGTGCATCATTGTCGAAGTTGTGCCCCTCTTCCTGTGCTTTAAAGGCGATTCCAACGTACCTCTTGAAATCTGTTTCCTGCTATTCTGCCTCGCTTTCAAGTCTGCCTCATTGCCTTCCCTCAACAGATTTTTGGACGATAGTTGTCCTTTATTACTCGGCCAGTTTGTGAATTGCTGTGCCCCTGAGCTCCATTTTTCAACTCGTTTTAGGTGAGCTGACCGCAAGTCCAAAATTTTGGTTCAGGACCTATAGTGGTTCCCGGAGGAGGGCTGAGACTTTGGTTAATTCTTCTTCCTGCCGGGAAATTACAGTGATATGTGCCCGTCCAAATGCCTAACAGCTACTCTCTCATTGGTTCTCCCTCTTCCCTTTCATCCTCTGCCGAATTGGCAACCTGTGCGAACCAGGAGGTTAAAGGGGCTGTCTCTCCAAGTTGGGAGTTTGATAGTAAAGCAGATGGAAAGTCAAACCGGAGCACCAGGAGAGGGACTATTCGTTGAGTTTTAGAAACCTTTTGTATTCACAGTGTGTCCGTTCTCTAGGTTTCCCGTACATGTTATAACTGTAGTAATATTCCCTTCAACCTGGAGAGTTGGGACCCATGGAATGTGTGCCATGCATTATTGCTTTAAAGGGTCTGCATTTGTTCACCCAATCTCACCAATCCTCTCAGTCCAAAGTGTCCAGGCTTATGCCACATCCAGCTGTCGGTGTAGATAGGGTCATTTCAGGTTTCATCAGAGACCCTGAAGGAATTGTAAAGAATTTCCCAGTTTTTTTGTTTTATTTTTGAAATTCCTTTTTATAGTGGGTTTGAGCTGATTCTCGCTGCCATATTTATCCCAGTCTAGACACATTTGATTCCCTTACGGAGACATATCAATACGTAGCTTTTAAGATTCTTACTAGTCAGATATATTCCTCTGCGGGAAATATGGGGTTTTGAGTCCCTTTCACTGAGGAAGGTGTAGGTCTTGTCTATTCCATAGTTGGTTTTTGGAACGGTACCTGTGCTTATATCAAACTCTGGTTTTATGCATCACCCCACCTCTCCTTCCCCCTTAAGCAGGCATAAGAGTGTTTTCTAAATGTGAGACACTGTTCTCTTTCCTAACTCAGTTCAAGTGTAGCCATGTTTACAGGATCTTCATAAGTGATATCTTATGATAAGTTTCTTTTTCTGTGTGACTTATTTCACTTAGAATCATCGTACCTGAATCCACCCATTTTGCTGCTACTGGTCTTATGACATTGATTTCATGGCTGAGGGATATTCCATCGTACGTAAGTACCACAATTTTTTGAACCATTTTTATATTTCCTGGGATATTTAAGGTGTACCCAAGTTGAGGTCCTTGTAAGCAGTGCAGCCCTAAATTTTGGGGTGGCTGTGTCTTTTTGATTTTCAGTTTTCCCAAGGTATATTCCCTAGACTGGAAGTGCCCTTGGCTCTGTAGCTCTGTTGTTTACTTGTTTTAGGGAACACAATGCACTCCTCCAGAGAGGCAGTTGGCAATTTACATCCCGCCCATCAGCATAACAAGGCTCCCTGTTCTCCAGGGCCTGTCTTGCCTTTCTGGTTTTTACACATTTTGTGGATGTCCCTTTTGACCGGTGGGAAGTGATACTTCTTTGTAGTGCAGATTTGCATTGCCCGCTTGCTTGCTTGGCCAAAAAGGGCGTATGCGTTTTCTCCTGAATATATTCAGGAGAAAACGCATACGCCCTTTTTGGCCAAGTGCATCATTGTCGAAGTTGTGCCCCTCTTCCTGTGCTTTAAAGGCGATTCCAACGTACCTCTTGAAATCTGTTTCCTGCTATTCTGCCTCGCTTTCAAGTCCGCCTCATTGCCTTCCCTCAACAGATTTTTGGACGATAGTTGTCCTTTATTACTCGGCCAGTTTGTGAATTGCTGTGCCCCTGAGCTCCATTTTTCAACTCGTTTTTGGTGAGCTGACCGCAAGTCCAAAATTTTGGTTCAGGATCTATACTGATTCCCGGTGGGTGGCTGAGACTTTGGTTAATTCTTCTTCCTGCCGGGAAATTACAGTGATATGTGCCCGTCCAAATGCCTAACAGATACTCTCTCATTGGTTCTCCCTCTTCCCTTTCATCCTCTGCCAAATTGGCAACCTGTGCGAACCAGGAGGTTAAAGGGGCTGTCTCTCCAAGTTGGGAGGTTGATAATAAAGCAGATGGAAAGTCAAACCGGAGCACCAGGAGAGGGACTATTCGTTGAGTTTTAGAAACCTTTCGTATTCACAGTGTGTCCGTTCTCTAGGATTCCCGTACATGTTATATCTGTAGTAATATTCCCTTCAACCTGGAGAGTTGGTACCCATGGAATGTGTGTCATGCATTATTGCTTTAAATGGTCTGCATTTGTTCACCCAATCTCACCAATCCTCTCAGTCCAAAGTGTCCAGCCTTATGCCACATCCAGCTGTCGTTGTAGATAGGGTCATTCCAGGTTTCATCAGAGACCCTGAAGGAATTGTAAAGAATTTCCCAGTTTTTTTGTTTTGTTTTTGAAATTCCTTTTTATAGTGGGTTTGAGCTGATTCTCGCTGCCATGTTTATGCCAGTCTAGACACACTTGATTCCCTTACGGAGACATACCAATACATAGTTTTTAAGATTCTTCCTAGTCAGATATATTCCTCTGCGGGAAATATGGGGTTTTGAGTCCCTTTCACTGAGGAAGTTGTAGGTCTTGTCTATTCCATAGTTGGTTTTTGGAACGGTACCTGTGCTTATATCAAACTCTGGTTTTATGCATCACCCCACCTCTCCTTCCCCCTTAAGCAGGCATAAGAGTGTTTTCTAAATGTGGGACGCTGTTCTCTTTCCTAACTCAGTTCAAGTGTAGCCATGTTTACAGGATCTTCATAAGTGATATCTTATGATAAGTTTCTTTTTCTGTGTGACTTATTTCACTTAGAATCATCGTATCTGAATCCACCCATTTTGCTGCTACTGGTCTTATGACATTGATTTCATGGCTGAGGGATATTCCATCGTACGTAAGTACCACAATTTTTTGAACCATTTTTATATTTCCTGGGATATTTAAGGTGTACCCAAGTTGAGGTCCTTGTAAGCAGTGCAGCCCTAAATTTTGGGGTGGCTGTGTCTTTTTGATATTCAGTTTTCCAAAGGTATATTCCTTAGACTGGAAGTGCCCTTGGCTCTGTAGCTCTGTTGTTTACTTGTTTTAGGGAACACAATGCACTCCTCCAGAGAGGCAGTTGGCAATTTACATCCCGCCCATCAGCATAACAAGGCTCCCTGTTCTCCAGGGCCTGTCTTGCCTTTCTGGTTTTTACACATTTTGTGGATGTCCCTTTTGACCGGTGGGAAGTGATACTTCTTTGTAGTGCAGATTTGCATTGCCCGCTTGCTTGCTTGGCCAAAAAGGGCGTATGTGTTTTCTCCTGAATATATTCAGGAGAAAACGCATACGCCCTTTTTGGCCAAGTGCATCATTGTCGAAGTTGTGCCCCTCTTCCTGTGCTTTAAAGGCGATTCCAACGTACCTCTTGAAATCTGTTTCCTGCTATTCTGCCTCGCTTTCAAGTCCGCCTCGTTGCCTTCCCTCAACAGATTTTTGGACGATAGTTGTCCTTTATTACTCGGCCAGTTTGTGAATTGCTGTGCCCCTGAGCTCCATTTTTCAACTCGTTTTTGGTGAGCTGACCGCAAGTCCAAAATTTTGGTTCAGGATCTATACTGATTCCCGGTGGGTGGCTGAGACTTTGGTTAATTCTTCTTCCTGCCGGGAAATTACAGTGATATGTGCCCGTCCATATGCCTTACAGCTACTCTCTCATTGGTTCTCCCTTTTCCCTTTCATCCTCTGCCAAATTGGCAACCTGTGCGAACCAGGAGGTTAAAGGGGCTGTCTCTCCAAGTTGGGAGGTTGATAATAAAGCAGATGAAAGTCAAACCGGAGCACCAGGAGAGGGACAATTCATTGAGTTTTAGAAACCTTTCGTATTCACAGTGTGTCCGTTCTCTAGGATTCCCGTACATGTTATATCTGTAGTAATATTCCCTTCAACCTGGAGAGTTGGGACCCATGGAATGTGTGCCATGCATTATTGCTTTAAAGGGTCTGCATTTGCTCACCCAATCTCACCAATCCTCTCAGTCCCAAGTGTCCAGCCTTATGCCACATCCAGCTGTCATTGTAGATAGGGTCATTTCAGGTTTCATCAGAGACCCTGAAGGAATTGTAAAGAATTTCCCAGTTTTTTTGTTTTATTTTTGAAATTCCTTTTTATAGTGGGTTTGAGCTGATTCTCGCTGCCATATTTATCCCAGTCTAGACACACTTGATTCCCTCACGGAGACATATCAATACAGAGGTTTTAAGATTCTTACTAGTCAGATATATTCCTCTGCGGGAAATATGGGGTTTTGAGTCCCTTTCACTGAGGAAGGTGTAGGTCTTGTCTATTCCATAGTTGGTTTTTGGAACGGTACCTGTGCTTATATCAAACTCTGGTTTCATGCATCACCCCACCTCTCCTTCCCCCTTAAGCAGGCATAAGAGTGTTTTCTAAATGTGAGACACTGTTCTCTTTCCTAACTCAGTTCAAGTGTAGCCATGTTTACAGGATCTTCATAAGTGACATCTTATGATAAGTTTCTTTTTCTGTGTGACTTATTTCACTTAGAATCATCGTACCTGAATCCACCCATTTTGCTGCTACTGGTCTTATGACATTGATTTCATGGCTGAGGGATATTCCATCGTACGTAAGTACCACAATTTTTTGAACCATTTTTATATTTCCTGGGATATTTAAGGTGTACCCAAGTTGAGGTCCTTGTAAGCAGTGCAGCCCTAAATTTTGGGGTGGCTGTGTCTTTTTGATTTTCAGTTTTCCCAAGGTATATTCCCTAGACTGGAAGTGCCCTTGGCTCTGTAGCTCTGTTGTTTACTTGTTTTAGGGAACACAATGCACTCCTCCAGAGAGGGAGTTGGCAATTTACATCCCGCCCATCAGCATAACAAGGCTCCCTGTTCTCCAGGGCCTGTCTTGCCTTTCTGGTTTTTACACATTTTGTGGATGTCCCTTTTGACCGGTGGGAAGTGATACTTCTTTGTAGTGCAGATTTGCATTGCCCGCTTGCTTGCTTGGCCAAAAAGGGCGTATGCGTTTTCTCCTGAATATATTCAGGAGAAAACGTATACGCCCTTTTTGGCCAAGTGCATCATTGTCGAAGTTGTGCCCCTCTTCCTGTGCTTTAAAGGCGATTCCAACGTACCTCTTGAAATCTGTTTCCTGCTATTCTGCCTCGCTTTCAAGTCCGCCTCGTTGCCTTCCCTCAACAGATATTTGGACGATAGTTGTCCTTTATTACTCGGCCAGTTTGTGAATTGCTGTGCCCCTGAGCTCCATTTTTCAACTCGTTTTTGGTGAGCTGACCGCAAGTCCAAAATTTTGGTTCAGGATCTATACTGATTCCCGGTGGGTGGCTGAGACTTTGGTTAATTCTTCTTCCTGCCGGGAAATTACAGTGATATGTGCCCGTCCAAATGCCTAACAGCTACTCTCTCATTGGTTCTCCCTCTTCCCTTTCATCCTCTGCCAAATTGGCAACCTGTGCGAACCAGGAGGTTAAAGGGGATGTCTCTCCAAGTTGGGAGGTTGATAATAAAGCAGATGGAAAGTCAAACCGGAGCACCAGGAGAGGGACTATTCGTTGAGTTTTAGAAACCTTTCATATTCACAGTGTGTCCGTTCTCTAGGATTCCCATACATGTTATATCTGTAGTAATATTCCCTTCAACCTGGAGTGTTGGGACCCATGGAATGTGTGCCATGCATTATTGCTTTAAAGGGTCTGCATTTGCTCACCCAATCTCACCAATCCTCGCAGTCCCAAGTGTCCAGCCTTATGCCAAATCCAGCTGTCATTGTAGATAGGGTCATTTCAGGTTTCATCAGCGACCCTGAAGGAATTGTAAAGAATTTCCCAGTTTTTTTGTTTTATTTTTGAAATTCCTTTTTATAGTGGGTTTGAGCTGATTCTCGCTGCCATATTTATCCCAGTCTAGACACACTTGATTCCCTTACGGACACATATCAATACATAGGTTTTAAGATTCTTACTAGTCAGATATATTCCTCTGCGGGAAATATGGGGTTTTGAGTCCCTTTCACTGAGGAAGGTGTAGGTCTTGTCTATTCCATAGTTGGTTTTTGGAACGGTACCTGTGCTTATATCAAACTCTGGTTTTATGCATCACCCCACCTCTCCTTCCCCCTTAAGCAGGCATAAGAGTGTTTTCTAAATGTGAGACACTGTTCTCTTTCCTAACTCAGTTCAAGTGTAGCCATGTTTACAGGATCTTCATAAGTGACATCTTATGATAAGTTTCTTTTTCTGTGTGACTTATTTCACTTAGAATCATCGTACCTGAATCCACCCATTTTGCTGCTACTGGTCTTATGACATTGATTTCATGGCTGAGGGATATTCCATCGTACGTAAGTACCACAATTTTTTGAACCATTTTTATATTTCCTGGGATATTTAAGGTGTACCCAAGTTGAGGTCCTTGTAAGCAGTGCAGCCCTAAATTTTGGGGTGGCTGTGTCTTTTTGATTTTCAGTTTTCCCAAGGTATATTCCCTAGACTGGAAGTGCCCTTGGCTCTGTAGCTCTGTTGTTTACTTGTTTTAGGGAACACAATGCACTCCTCCAGAGAGGCAGTTGGCAATTTACATCCCGCCCATCAGCATAACAAGGCTCCCTGTTCTCCAGGGCCTGTCTTGCCTTTCTGGTTTTTACACATTTTGTGGATGTCCCTTTTGACCGGTGGGAAGTGATACTTCTTTGTAGTGCAGATTTGCATTGCCCGCTTGCTTGCTTGGCCAAAAAGGGCGTATGCGTTTTCTCCTGAATATATTCAGGAGAAAATGCATACGCCCTTTTTGGCCAAGTGCATCATTGTCGAAGTTGTGCCCCTCTTCCTGTGCTTTAAAGGCGATTCCAACGTACCTCTTGAAATCTGTTTCCTGCTATTCTGCCTCGCTTTCAAGTCTGCCTCATTGCCTTCCCTCAACAGATTTTTGGACGATAGTTGTCCTTTATTACTCGGCCAGTTTGTGAATTGCTGTGCCCCTGAGCTCCATTTTTCAACTCGTTTTAGGTGAGCTGACCGCAAGTCCAAAATTTTGGTTCAGGACCTATAGTGGTTCCCGGAGGAGGGCTGAGACTTTGGTTAATTCTTCTTCCTGCCAGGAAATTACAGTGATATGTGCCCGTCCAAATGCCTAACAGCTACTCTCTCATTGGTTCTCCCTCTTCCCTTTCATCCTCTGCCAAATTGGCAACCTGTGCGAACCAGGAGGTTAAAGGGGCTGTCTCTCCAAGTTGGGAGTTTGATAGTAAAGCAGATGGAAAGTCAAACCGGAGCACCAGGAGAGGGACTATTCGTTGAGTTTTAGAAACCTTTTGTATTCACAGTGTGTCCGTTCTCTAGGTTTCCCGTACATGTTATAACTGTAGTAATATTCCCTTCAACCTGGAGAGTTGGGACCCATGGAATGTGTGCCATGCATTATTGCTTTAAAGGGTCTGCATTTGTTCACCCAATCTCACCAATCCTCTCAGTCCAAAGTGTCCAGGCTTATGCCACATCCAGCTGTCGGTGTAGATAGGGTCATTTCAGGTTTCATCAGAGACCCTGAAGGAATTGTAAAGAATTTCCCAGTTTTTTTGTTTTATTTTTGAAATTCCTTTTTATAGTGGGTTTGAGCTGATTCTCGCTGCCATATTTATCCCAGTCTAGACACATTTGATTCCCTTACGGAGACATATCAATACGTAGCTTTTAAGATTCTTACTAGTCAGATATATTCCTCTGCGGGAAATATGGGGTTTTGAGTCCCTTTCACTGAGGAAGGTGTAGGTCTTGTCTATTCCATAGTTGGTTTTTGGAACGGTACCTGTGCTTATATCAAACTCTGGTTTTATGCATCACCCCACCTCTCCTTCCCCCTTAAGCAGGCATAAGAGTGTTTTCTAAATGTGAGACACTGTTCTCTTTCCTAACTCAGTTCAAGTGTAGCCATGTTTACAGGATCTTCATAAGTGATATCTTATGATAAGTTTCTTTTTCTGTGTGACTTATTTCACTTAGAATCATCGTACCTGAATCCACCCATTTTGCTGCTACTGGTCTTATGACATTGATTTCATGGCTGAGGGATATTCCATCGTACGTAAGTACCACAATTTTTTGAACCATTTTTATATTTCCTGGGATATTTAAGGTGTACCCAAGTTGAGGTCCTTGTAAGCAGTGCAGCCCTAAATTTTGGGGTGGCTGTGTCTTTTTAATTTTCAGTTTTCCCAAGGTATATTCCCTAGACTGGAAGTGCCCTTGGCTCTGTAGCTCTGTTGTTTACTTGTTTTAGGGAACACAATGCACTCCTCCAGAGAGGCAGTTGGCAATTTACATCCCGCCCATCAGCATAACAAGGCTCCCTGTTCTCCAGGGCCTGTCTTGCCTTTCTGGTTTTTACACATTTTGTGGATGTCCCTTTTGACCGGTGGGAAGTGATACTTCTTTGTAGTGCAGATTTGCATTGCCCGCTTGCTTGCTTGGCCAAAAAGGGCGTATGCGTTTTCTCCTGAATATATTCAGGAGAAAACGCATACGCCCTTTTTGGCCAAGTGCATCATTGTCGAAGTTGTGCCCCTCTTCCTGTGCTTTAAAGGCGATTCCAACGTACCTCTTGAAATCTGTTTCCTGCTATTCTGCCTCGCTTTCAAGTCCGCCTCATTGCCTTCCCTCAACAGATTTTTGGACGATAGTTGTCCTTTATTACTCGGCCAGTTTGTGAATTGCTGTGCCCCTGAGCTCCATTTTTCAACTCGTTTTTGGTGAGCTGACCGCAAGTCCAAAATTTTGGTTCAGGATCTATACTGATTCCCGGTGGGTGGCTGAGACTTTGGTTAATTCTTCTTCCTGCCGGGAAATTACAGTGATATGTGCCCGTCCAAATGCCTAACAGCTACTCTCTCATTGGTTCTCCCTCTTCCCTTTCATCCTCTGCCAAATTGGCAACCTGTGCGAACCAGGAGGTTAAAGGGGCTGTCTCTCCAAGTTGGGAGGTTGATAATAAAGCAGATGGAAAGTCAAACCGGAGCACCAGGAGAGGGACTATTAGTTGAGTTTTAGAAACCTTTCGTATTCACAGTGTGTCCGTTCTCTAGGATTCCCGTACATGTTATATCTGTAGTAATATTCCCTTCAACCTGGAGAGTTGGTACCCATGGAATGTGTGTCATGCATTATTGCTTTAAATGGTCTGCATTTGTTCACCCAATCTCACCAATCCTCTCAGTCCAAAGTGTCCAGCCTTATGCCACATCCAG
This sequence comes from Hyperoodon ampullatus, assembly GCF_949752795.1. Lineage (NCBI taxonomy): Eukaryota > Metazoa > Chordata > Mammalia > Artiodactyla > Ziphiidae > Hyperoodon > Hyperoodon ampullatus. The sequence continues at coordinate 61,003 of NW_027640936.1, forward strand.
CTGTCGTTGTAGATAGGGTCATTCCAGGTTTCATCAGAGACCCTGAAGGAATTGTAAAGAATTTCCCAGTTTTTTTGTTTTGTTTTTGAAATTCCTTTTTATAGTGGGTTTGAGCTGATTCTCGCTGCCATGTTTATGCCAGTCTAGACACACTTGATTCCCTTACGGAGACATATCAATACATAGTTTTTAAGATTCTTCCTAGTCAGATATATTCCTCTGCGGGAAATATGGGGTTTTGAGTCCCTTTCACTGAGGAAGGTGTAGGTCTTGTCTATTCCATAGTTGGTTTTTGGAACGGTACCTGTGCTTATATCAAACTCTGGTTTTATGCATCACCCCACCTCTCCTTCCCCCTTAAGCAGGCATAAGAGTGTTTTCTAAATGTGGGACGCTGTTCTCTTTCCTAACTCAGTTCAAGTGTAGCCATGTTTACAGGATCTTCATAAGTGATATCTTATGATAAGTTTCTTTTTCTGTGTGACTTATTTCACTTAGAATCATCGTATCTGAATCCACCCATTTTGCTGCTACTGGTCTTATGACATTGATTTCATGGCTGAGGGATATTCCATCGTACGTAAGTACCACAATTTTTTGAACCATTTTTATATTTCCTGGGATATTTAAGGTGTACCCAAGTTGAGGTCCTTGTAAGCAGTGCAGCCCTAAATTTTGGGGTGGCTGTGTCTTTTTGATATTCAGTTTTCCAAAGGTATATTCCTTAGACTGGAAGTGCCCTTGGCTCTGTAGCTCTGTTCTTTACTTGTTTTAGGGAACACAATGTACTCCTCCAGAGAGGCAGTTGGCAATTTACATACGCCCATCAGCATAACAAGGCTCCGTGTTCTCCAGTGCCTGTCTTGACTTTCTGGTTTTTACACATTTTGTGGATGTCCCTTTTGACCGGTGGTAAGTGATACTTCTTTGTAATGCAGATTTGCATTGCCTGATTGCTTGCTTGGCCAAAAAAGGGCGTATGCGTTTTCTCCTGAATATATTCAGGAGAAAACGCATACGCCCTTTTTGGCCACGTGCATCATTGCCGAAGTTGTGCCCCTCATCCGGTGCTATAAAGGTGATTCCAACGTACCTCTTGAAATCTGTTTCCTGCTATTCTGCCTCGCTTTCAAGTCCGCCTCATTGCCTTCCCTCAACAGATTTTTGGACGATAGTTGTCCTTTATTACTCGGCCAGTTTGTGAATTGCTGGGCCCCTGAGCTCCATTTTTCAACTCGTTTTTGGTGAGCTGACCGCAGGTCCAAAATTTTGGTTCAGGATCTATGCTGGTTCCTGGTGGGGGGCTGAGACTTTGGTTAATTCTTCTTCCTGCCGGGAAATTACAGTGATATGTGCCCGTCCAAATGCCTAACAGCTACTCTCTCATTGGTTCTCCCTCTTCCCTTTCATCCTCTGCCAAATTGGCAACCTGTGCGAACCAGGAGGTTAAAGGGGCTGTCTCTCCAGGTTGGGAGGTTGATAGTAAAGCAGGTGGAAAGTCAAACCGGAGCACCAGGAGAGGGACTATTCGTTGAGTTTTAGAAACGTTTCGTATTCACAGTGTGTCCGTTCTCTAGGTTTCCCGTACATGTTATAACTGTAGTAATATTCCCTTCAACCTGGAGAGTTGGGACCCATGGAATGGGTGCCATGCATTAATGCTTTAAAGGTTCTGCATTTGTTCACCCAATCTCACCAATCCTCTCAGTCCAAGTGTCCCGCCTTATGCCACATCCAGCTGTCGTTGTAGATAGGGTCAGTCCAGGTTTCATCAGAGACTCTGAAGGAATTGTAAAGAATTTCCCAGGTTTTTGTTTTGTTATTGAAATTCCTTTTTATAGTGGGTTTGAGCTGATTCTCGCTGCCATGTTTATGCCAGTCTAGACACACTTGGTTCCCTTACGGAGACATATCAATACATAGGTTTTAAGATTCTTACTAGTCAGATATATTCCTCTGCGGGAAATATGGGGTTTTGAGTCCCTTTCACTGAGGAAGGTGTAGGTCTTGCCTATTCCATAGTTGGTTTTTGGAACGGTACCTCTGCTTATATCAAACTCTGGTTTTATGCATCACCCCACCTCTCCTTCCCCCTTAAGCAGGCATAAGAGTGTTTTCTAAATGTGAGACACTGTTCTCTTTCCTAACTCAGTTCAAGTGTAGCCATGTTTACAGGATCTTCATAAGTGATATCTTATGATAAGTTTCTTTTTCTGTGTGACTTATTTCACTTAGAATCATCGTACCTGAATCCACCCATTTTGCTGCTACTGGTCTTATGACATTGATTTCATGGCTGAGGGATATTCCATCGTACGTAAGTACCACAATTTTTTGAACCATTTTTATATTTCCTGGGATATTTAAGGTGTACCCAAGTTGAGGTCCTTGTAAGCAGTGCAGCCCTAAATTTTGGGGTGGCTGTGTCTTTTTGATTTTCAGTTTTCCCAAGGTATATTCCCTAGACTGGAAGTGCCCTTGGCTCTGTAGCTCTGTTGTTTACTTGTTTTAGGGAACACAATGCACTCCTCCAGAGAGGCAGTTGGCAATTTACATCCTGCCCATCAGCATAACAAGGCTCCCTGTTCTCCAGGGCCTGTCTTGCCTTTCTGGTTTTTACACATTTTGTGGATGTCCCTTTTGACCGGTGGGAAGTGATACTTCTTTGTAGTGCAGATTTGCATTGTCCGCTTGCTTGCTTGGCCAAAAAGGGCGTATGTGTTTTCTCCTGAATATATTCAGGAGAAAACGCATACGCCCTTTTTGGCCAAGTGCATCATTGTCGAAGTTGTGCCCCTCTTCCTGTGCTTTAAAGGCGATTCCAACGTACCTCTTGAAATCTGTTTCCTGCTATTCTGCCTCGCTTTCAAGTCCGCCTCGTTGCCTTCCCTCAACAGATTTTTGGACGATAGTTGTCCTTTATTACTCGGCCAGTTTGTGAATTGCTGTGCCCCTGAGCTCCATTTTTCAACTCGTTTTTGGTGAGCTGACCGCAAGTCCAAAATTTTGGTTCAGGATCTATACTGATTCCCGGTGGGTGGCTGAGACTTTGGTTAATACTTCTTCCTGCCGGGAAATTACAGTGATATGTGCCCGTCCAAATGCCTTACAGCTACTCTCTCATTGGTTCTCCCTCTTCCCTTTCATCCTCTGCCAAATTGGCAACCTGTGCAAACCAGGAGGTTAAAGGGGCTGTCTCTCCAAGTTGGGAGGTTGATAATAAAGCAGATGAAAGTCAAACCGGAGCACCAGGAGAGGGACTATTCATTGAGTTTTAGAAACCTTTCGTATTCACAGTGTGTCCGTTCTCTAGGATTCCCGTACATGTTATATCTGTAGTAATATTCCCTTCAACCTGGAGAGTTGGGACCCATGGAATGTGTGCCATGCATTATTGCTTTAAAGGGTCTGCATTTGCTCACCCAATCTCACCAATCCTCTCAGTCCCAAGTGTCCAGCCTTATGCCACATCCAGCTGTCATTGTAGATAGGGTCATTTCAGGTTTCATCAGAGACCCTGAAGGAATTGTAAAGAATTTCCCAGTTTTTTTGTTTTATTTTTGAAATTCCTTTTTATAGTGGGTTTGAGCTGATTCTCGCTGCCATATTTATCCCAGTCTAGACACACTTGATTCCCTCACGGAGACATATCAATACAGAGGTTTTAAGATTCTTACTAGTCAGATATATTCCTCTGCGGGAAATATGGGGTTTTGAGTCCCTTTCACTGAGGAAGGTGTAGGTCTTGTCTATTCCATAGTTGGTTTTTGGAACGGTACCTGTGCTTATATCAAACTCTGGTTTTATGCATCACCCCACCTCTCCTTCCCCCTTAAGCAGGCATAAGAGTGTTTTCTAAATGTGAGACACTGTTCTCTTTCCTAACTCAGTTCAAGTGTAGCCATGTTTACAGGATCTTCATAAGTGACATCTTATGATAAGTTTCTTTTTCTGTGTGACTTATTTCACTTAGAATCATCGTACCTGAATCCACCCATTTTGCTGCTACTGGTCTTATGACATTGATTTCATGGCTGAGGGATATTCCATCGTACGTAAGTACCACAATTTTTTGAACCATTTTTATATTTCCTGGGATATTTAAGGTGTACCCAAGTTGAGGTCCTTGTAAGCAGTGCAGCCCTAAATTTTGGGGTGGCTGTGTCTTTTTGATTTTCAGTTTTCCCAAGGTATATTCCCTAGACTGGAAGTGCCCTTGGCTCTGTAGCTCTGTTGTTTACTTGTTTTAGGGAACACAATGCACTCCTCCAGAGAGGCAGTTGGCAATTTACATCCCGCCCATCAGCATAACAAGGCTCCCTGTTCTCCAGGGCCTGTCTTGCCTTTCTGGTTTTTACACATTTTGTGGATGTCCCTTTTGACCGGTGGGAAGTGATACTTCTTTGTAGTGCAGATTTGCATTGCCCGCTTGCTTGCTTGGCCAAAAAGGGCGTATGCGTTTTCTCCTGAATATATTCAGGAGAAAACGCATACGCCCTTTTTGGCCAAGTGCATCATTGTCGAAGTTGTGCCCCTCTTCCTGTGCTTTAAAGGCGATTCCAACGTACCTCTTGAAATCTGTTTCCTGCTATTCTGCCTCGCTTTCAAGTCCTCCTCGTTGCCTTCCCTCAACAGATATTTGGACGATAGTTGTCCTTTATTACTCGGCCAGTTTGTGAATTGCTGTGCCCCTGAGCTCCATTTTTCAACTCGTTTTTGGTGAGCTGACCGCAAGTCCAAAATTTTGGTTCAGGATCTATACTGATTCCCGGTGGGTGGCTGAGACTTTGGTTAATTCTTCTTCCTGCCGGGAAATTACAGTGATATGTGCCTGTCCAAATGCCTAACAGCTACTCTCTCATTGGTTCTCCCTCTTCCCTTTCATCCTCTGCCAAATTGGCACCCTGTGCGAACCAGGAGGTTAAAGGGGATGTCTCTCCAAGTTGGGAGGTTGATAATAAAGCAGATGGAAAGTCAAACCGGAGCACCAGGAGAGGGACTATTCGTTGAGTTTTAGAAACCTTTCGTATTCACAGTGTGTCCGTTCTCTAGGATTCCCGTACATGTTATATCTGTAGTAATATTCCCTTCAACCTGGAGAGTTGGGACCCATGGAATGTGTGTCATGCATTATTGCTTTAAAGGGTCTGCATTTGCTCACCCAATCTCACCAATCCTCTCAGTCCCAAGTGTCCAGCCTTATGCCACATCCAGCTGTCATTGTAGATAGGGTCATTTCAGGTTTCATCAGAGACCCTGAAGGAATTGTAAAGAATTTCCCAGTTTTTTTATTTTATTTTTGAAATTCCTTTTTATAGTGGGTTTGAGCTGATTCTCGCTGCCATATTTATCCCAGTCTAGACACACTTGATTCCCTTACGGAGACATATCAATACATAGGTTTTAAGATTCTTACTAGTCAGATATATTCCTCTGCGGGAAATATGGGGTTTTGAGTCCCTTTCACTGAGGAGGGTGTAGGTCTTGTCTATTCCATAGTTGGTTTTTGGAACGGTACCTGTGCTTATATCAAACTCTGGTTTTATGCATCACCCCACCTCTCCTTCCCCCTTAAGCAGGCATAAGAGTGTTTTCTAAATGTGAGACACTGTTCTCTTTCCTAACTCAGTTCAAGTGTAGCCATGTTTACAGGATCTTCATAAGTGACATCTTATGATAAGTTTCTTTTTCTGTGTGACTTATTTCACTTAGAATCATCGTACCTGAATCCACCCATTTTGCTGCTACTGGTCTTATGACATTGATTTCATGGCTGAGGGATATTCCATCGTACGTAAGTACCACAATTTTTTGAACCATTTTTATATTTCCTGGGATATTAAAGGTATACCCAAGTTGAGGTCCTTGTAAGCAGTGCAGCCCTAAATTTTGGGGTGGCTGTGTCTTTTTGATTTTCAGTTTTCCCAAGGTATATTCCCTAGACTGGAAGTGCCCTTGGCTCTGTAGCTCTGTTGTTTACTTGTTTTAGGGAACACAATGCACTCCTCCAGAGAGGCAGTTGGCAATTTACATCCCGCCCATCAGCATAACAAGGCTCCCTGTTCTCCAGGGCCTGTCTTGCCTTTCTGGTTTTTACACATTTTGTGGATGTCCCTTTTGACCGGTGGGAAGTGATACTTCTTTGTAGTGCAGATTTGCATTGCCCGCTTGCTTGCTTGGCCAAAAAGGGCGTATGTGTTTTCTCCTGAATATATTCAGGAGAAAACGCATACGCCCTTTTTGGCCAAGTGCATCATTGTCGAAGTTGTGCCCCTCTTCCTGTGCTTTAAAGGCGATTCCAACGTACCTCTTGAAATCTGTTTCCTGCTATTCTGCCTCGCTTTCAAGTCCGCCTCGTTGCCTTCCCTCAACAGATTTTTGGACGATAGTTGTCCTTTATTACTCGGCCAGTTTGTGAATTGCTGTGCCCCTGAGCTCCATTTTTCAACTCGTTTTTGGTGAGCTGACCGCAAGTCCAAAATTTTGGTTCAGGATCTATACTGATTCCCGGTGGGTGGCTGAGACTTTGGTTAATTCTTCTTCCTGCCGGGAAATTACAGTGATATGTGCCCGTCCATATGCCTTACAGCTACTCTCTCATTGGTTCTCCCTTTTCCCTTTCATCCTCTGCCAAATTGGCAACCTGTGCGAACCAGGAGGTTAAAGGGGCTGTCTCTCCAAGTTGGGAGGTTGATAATAAAGCAGATGAAAGTCAAACCGGAGCACCAGGAGAGGGACAATTCATTGAGTTTTAGAAACCTTTCGTATTCACAGTGTGTCCGTTCTCTAGGATTCCCGTACATGTTATATCTGTAGTAATATTCCCTTCAACCTGGAGAGTTGGGACCCATGGAATGTGTGCCATGCATTATTGCTTTAAAGGGTCTGCATTTGCTCACCCAATCTCACCAATCCTCTCAGTCCCAAGTGTCCAGCCTTATGCCAAATCCTGCTGTCATTGTAGATAGGGTCATTTCAGGTTTCATCAGAGACCCTGAAGGAATTGTAAAGAATTTCCCAGTTTTTTTGTTTTATTTTTGAAATTCCTTTTTATAGTGGGTTTGAGCTGATTCTCGCTGCCATATTTATCCCAGTCTAGACACACTTGATTCCCTCACGGAGACATATCAATACAGAGGTTTTAAGATTCTTACTAGTCAGATATATTCCTCTGCGGGAAATATGGGGTTTTGAGTCCCTTTCACTGAGGAAGGTGTAGGTCTTGTCTATTCCATAGTTGGTTTTTGGAACGGTACCTGTGCTTATATCAAACTCTGGTTTTATGCATCACCCCACCTCTCCTTCCCCCTTAAGCAGGCATAAGAGTGTTTTCTAAATGTGAGACACTGTTCTCTTTCCTAACTCAGTTCAAGTGTAGCCATGTTTACAGGATCTTCATAAGTGACATCTTATGATAAGTTTCTTTTTCTGTGTGACTTATTTCACTTAGAATCATCGTACCTGAATCCACCCATTTTGCTGCTACTGGTCTTATGACATTGATTTCATGGCTGAGGGATATTCCATCGTACGTAAGTACCACAATTTTTTGAACCATTTTTATATTTCCTGGGATATTTAAGGTATACCCAAGTTGAGGTCCTTGTAAGCAGTGCAGCCCTAAATTTTGGGGTGGCTGTGTCTTTTTGATTTTCAGTTTTCCCAAGGTATATTCCCTAGACTGGAAGTGCCCTTGGCTCTGTAGCTCTGTTGTTTACTTGTTTTAGGGAACACAATGCACTCCTCCAGAGAGGCAGTTGGCAATTTACATCCCGCCCATCAGCATAACAAGGCTCCCTGTTCTCCAGGGCCTGTCTTGCCTTTCTGGTTTTTACACATTTTGTGGATGTCCCTTTTGACCGGTGGGAAGTGATACTTCTTTGTAGTGCAGATTTGCATTGCCCGCTTGCTTGCTTGGCCAAAAAGGGCGTATGTGTTTTCTCCTGAATATATTCAGGAGAAAACGCATACGCCCTTTTTGGCCAAGTGCATCATTGTCAAAGTTGTGCCCCTCTTCCTGTGCTTTAAAGGCGATTCCAACGTACCTCTTGAAATCTGTTTCCTGCTATTCTGCCTCGCTTTCAAGTCCGCCTCGTTGCCTTCCCTCAACAGATTTTTGGACGATAGTTGTCCTTTATTACTCGGCCAGTTTGTGAATTGCTGTGCCCCTGAGCTCCATTTTTCAACTCGTTTTTGGTGAGCTGACCGCAAGTCCAAAATTTTGGTTCAGGATCTATACTGATTCCCGGTGGGTGGCTGAGACTTTGGTTAATTCTTCTTCCTGCCGGGAAATTACAGTGATATGTGCCCGTCCATATGCCTTACAGCTACTCTCTCATTGGTTCTCCCTTTTCCCTTTCATCCTCTGCCAAATTGGCAACCTGTGCGAACCAGGAGGTTAAAGGGGCTGTCTCTCCAAGTTGGGAGGTTGATAATAAAGCAGATGAAAGTCAAACCGGAGCACCAGGAGAGGGACAATTCATTGAGTTTTAGAAACCTTTCGTATTCACAGTGTGTCCGTTCTCTAGGATTCCCGTACATGTTATATCTGTAGTAATATTCCCTTCAACCTTGAGAGTTGGGACCCATGGAATGTGTGCCATGCATTATTGCTTTAAAGGGTCTGCATTTGCTCACCCAATCTCACCAATCCTCTCAGTCCCAAGTGTCCAGCCTTATGCCACATCCAGCTGTCATTGTAGATAGGGTCATTTCAGGTTTCATCAGAGACCCTGAAGGAATTGTAAAGAATTTCCCAGTTTTTTTGTTTTATTTTTGAAATTCCTTTTTATAGTGGGTTTGAGCTGATTCTCGCTGCCATATTTATCCCAGTCTAGACACACTTGATTCCCTCACGGAGACATATCAATACAGAGGTTTTAAGATTCTTACTAGTCAGATATATTCCTCTGCGGGAAATATGGGGTTTTGAGTCCCTTTCACTGAGGAAGGTGTAGGTCTTGTCTATTCCATAGTTGGTTTTTGGAACGGTACCTGTGCTTATATCAAACTCTGGTTTTATGCATCACCCCACCTCTCCTTCCCCCTTAAGCAGGCATAAGAGTGTTTTCTAAATGTGAGACACTGTTCTCTTTCCTAACTCAGTTCAAGTGTAGCCATGTTTACAGGATCTTCATAAGTGACATCTTATGATAAGTTTCTTTTTCTGTGTGACTTATTTCACTTAGAATCATCGTACCTGAATCCACCCATTTTGCTGCTACTGGTCTTATGACATTGATTTCATGGCTGAGGGATATTCCATCGTACGTAAGTACCACAATTTTTTGAACCATTTTTATATTTCCTGGGATATTTAAGGTGTACCCAAGTTGAGGTCCTTGTAAGCAGTGCAGCCCTAAATTTTGGGGTGGCTGTGTCTTTTTGATTTTCAGTTTTCCCAAGGTATATTCCCTAGACTGGAAGTGCCCTTGGCTCTGTAGCTCTGTTGTTTACTTGTTTTAGGGAACACAATGCACTCCTCCAGAGAGGGAGTTGGCAATTTACATCCCGCCCATCAGCATAACAAGGCTCCCTGTTCTCCAGGGCCTGTCTTGCCTTTCTGGTTTTTACACATTTTGTGGATGTCCCTTTTGACCGGTGGGAAGTGATACTTCTTTGTAGTGCAGATTTGCATTGCCCGCTTGCTTGCTTGGCCAAAAAGGGCGTATGCGTTTTCTCCTGAATATATTCAGGAGAAAACGCATACGCCCTTTTTGGCCAAGTGCATCATTGTCGAAGTTGTGCCCCTCTTCCTGTGCTTTAAAGGCGATTCCAACGTACCTCTTGAAATCTGTTTCCTGCTATTCTGCCTCGCTTTCAAGTCCGCCTCGTTGCCTTCCCTCAACAGATATTTGGACGATAGTTGTCCTTTATTACTCGGCCAGTTTGTGAATTGCTGTGCCCCTGAGCTCCATTTTTCAACTCGTTTTTGGTGAGCTGACCGCAAGTCCAAAATTTTGGTTCAGGATCTATACTGATTCCCGGTGGGTGGCTGAGACTTTGGTTAATTCTTCTTCCTGCCGGGAAATTACAGTGATATGTGCCTGTCCAAATGCCTAACAGCTACTCTCTCATTGGTTCTCCCTCTTCCCTTTCATCCTCTGCCAAATTGGCAACCTGTGCGAACCAGGAGGTTAAAGGGGATGTCTCTCCAAGTTGGGAGGTTGATAATAAAGCAGATGGAAAGTCAAACCGGAGCACCAGGAGAGGGACTATTCGTTGAGTTTTAGAAACCTTTCATATTCACAGTGTGTCCGTTCTCTAGGATTCCCATACATGTTATATCTGTAGTAATATTCCCTTCAACCTGGAGTGTTGGGACCCATGGAATGTGTGCCATGCATTATTGCTTTAAATGGTCTGCATTTGCTCACCCAATCTCACCAATCCTCGCAGTCCCAAGTGTCCAGCCTTATGCCAAATCCAGCTGTCATTGTAGATAGGGTCATTTCAGGTTTCATCAGCGACCCTGAAGGAATTGTAAAGAATTTCCCAGTTTTTTTGTTTTATTTTTGAAATTCCTTTTTATAGTGGGTTTGAGCTGATTCTCGCTGCCATATTTATCCCAGTCTAGACACACTTGATTCCCTTACGGACACATATCAATACATAGGTTTTAAGATTCTTACTAGTCAGATATATTCCTCTGCGGGAAATATGGGGTTTTGAGTCCCTTTCACTGAGGAAGGTGTAGGTCTTGTCTATTCCATAGTTGGTTTTTGGAACGGTACCTCTGCTTATATCAAACTCTGGTTTTATGCATCACCCCACCTCTCCTTCCCCCTTAAGCAGGCATAAGAGTGTTTTCTAAATGTGAGACACTGTTCTCTTTCCTAACTCAGTTCAAGTGTAGCCATGTTTACAGGATCTTCATAAGTGACATCTTATGATAAGTTTCTTTTTCTGTGTGACTTATTTCACTTAGAATCATCGTACCTGAATCCACCCATTTTGCTGCTACTGGTCTTATGACATTGATTTCATGGCTGAGGGATATTCCATCGTACGTAAGTACCACAATTTTTTGAACCATTTTTATATTTCCTGGGATATTTAAGGTGTACCCAAGTTGAGGTCCTTGTAAGCAGTGCAGCCCTAAATTTTGGGGTGGCTGTGTCTTTTTGATTTTCAGTTTTCCCAAGGTATATTCCCTAGACTGGAAGTGCCCTTGGCTCTGTAGCTCTGTTGTTTACTTGTTTTAGGGAACACAATGCACTCCTCCAGAGAGGCAGTTGGCAATTTACATCCCGCCCATCAGCATAACAAGGCTCCCTGTTCTCCAGGGCCTGTCTTGCCTTTCTGGTTTTTACACATTTTGTGGATGTCCCTTTTGACCGGTGGGAAGTGATACTTCTTTGTAGTGCAGATTTGCATTGCCCGCTTGCTTGCTTGGCCAAAAAGGGCGTATGCGTTTTCTCCTGAATATATTCAGGAGAAAACGCATACGCCCTTTTTGGCCAAGTGCATCATTGTCGAAGTTGTGCCCCTCTTCCTGTGCTTTAAAGGCGATTCCAACGTACCTCTTGAAATCTGTTTCCTGCTATTCTGCCTCGCTTTCAAGTCCTCCTCGTTGCCTTCCCTCAACAGATATTTGGACGATAGTTGTCCTTTATTACTCGGCCAGTTTGTGAATTGCTGTGCCCCTGAGCTCCATTTTTCAACTCGTTTTTGGTGAGCTGACCGCAAGTCCAAAATTTTGGTTCAGGATCTATACTGATTCCCGGTGGGTGGCTGAGACTTTGGTTAATTCTTCTCCCTGCCGGGAAATTACAGTGATATGTGCCTGTCCAAATGCCTAACAGCTACTCTCTCATTGGTTCTCCCTCTTCCCTTTCATCCTCTGCCAAATTGGCAACCTGTGCGAACCAGGAGGTTAAAGGGGATGTCTCTCCAAGTTGGGAGGTTGATAATAAAGCAGATGGAAAGTCAAACCGGAGCACCAGGAGAGGGAGTATTCGTTGAGTTTTAGAAACCTTTCGTATTCACAGTGTGTCCGTTCTCTAGGATTCCCGTACATGTTATATCTGTAGTAATATTCCCTTCAACCTGGAGAGTTGGGACCCATGGAATGTGTGCCATGCATTATTGCTTTAAAGGGTCTGCATTTGCTCACCCAATCTCACCAATCCTCTCAGTCCCAAGTGTCCAGCCTTATGCCACATCCAGCTGTCAGTGTAGATAGGGTCATTTCAGGTTTCATCAGAGACCCTGAAGGAATTGTAAAGAATTTCCCAGTTTTTTTATTTTATTTTTGAAATTCCTTTTTATAGTGGGTTTGAGCTGATTCTCGCTGCCATATTTATCCCAGTCTAGACACACTTGATTCCCTTACGGAGACATATCAATACATAGGTTTTAAGATTCTTACTAGTCAGATATATTCCTCTGCGGGAAATATGGGGTTTTGAGTCCCTTTCACTGAGGAAGGTGTAGGTCTTGTCTATTCCATAGTTGGTTTTTGGAACGGTACCTGTGCTTATATCAAACTCTGGTTTTATGCATCACCCCACCTCTCCTTCCCCCTTAAGCAGGCATAAGAGTGTTTTCTAAATGTGAGACACTGTTCTCTTTCCTAACTCAGTTCAAGTGTAGCCATGTTTACAGGATCTTCATAAGTGACATCTTATGATAAGTTTCTTTTTCTGTGTGACTTATTTCACTTAGAATCATCGTACCTGAATCCACCCATTTTGCTGCTACTGGTCTTATGACATTGATTTCATGGCTGAGGGATATTCCATCGTACGTAAGTACCACAATTTTTTGAACCATTTTTATATTTCCTGGGATATTTAAGGTGTACCCAAGTTGAGGTCCTTGTAAGCAGTGCAGCCCTAAATTTTGGGGTGGCTGTGTCTTTTTGATTTTCAGTTTTCCCAAGGTATATTCCCTAGACTGGAAGTGCCCTTGGCTCTGTAGCTCTGTTGTTTACTTGTTTTAGGGAACACAATGCACTCCTCCAGAGAGGCAGTTGGCAATTTACATCCCGCCCATCAGCATAACAAGGCTCCCTGTTCTCCAGGGCCTGTCTTGCCTTTCTGGTTTTTACACATTTTGTGGATGTCCCTTTTGACCGGTGGGAAGTGTTACTTCTTTGTAGTGCAGATTTGCATTGCCCGCTTGCTTGCTTGGCCAAAAAGGGCGTATGTGTTTTCTCCTGAATATATTCAGGAGAAAACGCATATGCCCTTTTTGGCCAAGTGCATCATTGTCGAAGTTGTGCCCCTCTTCCTGTGCTTTAAAGGCGATTCCAACGTACCTCTTGAAATCTGTTTCCTGCTATTCTGCCTCGCTTTCAAGTCCGCCTCGTTGCCTTCCCTCAACAGATTTTTGGACGATAGTTGTCCTTTATTACTCGGCCAGTTTGTGAATTGCTGTGCCCCTGAGCTCCATTTTTCAACTCGTTTTTGGTGAGCTGACCGCAAGTCCAAAATTTTGGTTCAGGATCTATACTGATTCCCGGTGGGTGGCTGAGACTTTGGTTAATTCTTCTTCCTGCCGGGAAATTACAGTGATATGTGCCCGTCCATATGCCTTACAGCTACTCTCTCATTGGTTCTCCCTTTTCCCTTTCATCCTCTGCCAAATTGGCAACCTGTGCGAACCAGGAGGTTAAAGGGGCTGTCTCTCCAAGTTGGGAGGTTGATAATAAAGCAGATGAAAGTCAAACCGGAGCACCAGGAGAGGGACAATTCATTGAGTTTTAGAAACCTTTCGTATTCACAGTGTGTCCGTTCTCTAGGATTCCCGTACATGTTATATTTGTAGTAATATTCCCTTCAACCTGGAGAGTTGGGACCCATGGAATGTGTGCCATGCATTATTGCTTTAAAGGGTCTGCATTTGCTCACCCAATCTCACCAATCCTCTCAGTCCCAAGTGTCCAGCCTTATGCCACATCCAGCTGTCATTGTAGATAGGGTCATTTCAGGTTTCATCAGAGACCCTGAAGGAATTGTAAAGAATTTCCCAGTTTTTTTGTTTTATTTTTGAAATTCCTTTTTATAGTGGGTTTGAGCTGATTCTCGCTGCCATATTTATTCCAGTCTAGACACACTTGTTTCCCTCACGGAGACATATCAATACAGAGGTTTTAAGATTCTTACTAGTCAGATATATTCCTCTGCGGGAAATATGGGGTTTTGAGTCCCTTTCACTGAGGAAGGTGTAGGTCTTGTCTATTCCATAGTTGGTTTTTGGAACGGTACCTGTGCTTATATCAAACTCTGGTTTTATGCATCACCCCACCTCTCCTTCCCCCTTAAGCAGGCATAAGAGTGTTTTCTAAATGTGAGACACTGTTCTGTTTCCTAACTCAGTTCAAGTGTAGCCATGTTTACAGGATCTTCATAAGTGACATCTTATGATAAGTTTCTTTTTCTGTGTGACTTATTTCACTTAGAATCATCGTACCTGAATCCACCCATTTTGCTGCTACTGGTCTTATGACATTGATTTCATGGCTGAGGGATATTCCATCGTACGTAAGTACCACAATTTTTTGAACCATTTTTATATTTCCTGGGATATTTAAGGTGTACCCAAGTTGAGGTCCTTGTAAGCAGTGCAGCCCTAAATTTTGGGGTGGCTGTGTCTTTTTGATTTTCAGTTTTCCCAAGGTATATTCCCTAGACTGGAAGTGCCCTTGGCTCTGTAGCTCTGTTGTTTACTTGTTTTAGGGAACACAATGCACTCCTCCAGAGAGGCAGTTGGCAATTTACATCCCGCCCATCAGCATAACAAGGCTCCCTGTTCTCCAGGGCCTGTCTTGCCTTTCTGGTTTTTACACATTTTGTGGATGTCCCTTTTGACCGGTGGGAAGTGATACTTCTTTGTAGTGCAGATTTGCATTGCCCGCTTGCTTGCTTGGCCAAAAAGGGCGTATGCGTTTTCTCCTGAATATATTCAGGAGAAAACGCATACGCCCTTTTTGGCCAAGTGCATCATTGTCGAAGTTGTGCCCCTCTTCCTGTGCTTTAAAGGCGATTCCAACGTACCTCTTGAAATCTGTTTCCTGCTATTCTGCCTCGCTTTCAAGTCCTCCTCGTTGCCTTCCCTCAACAGATATTTGGACGATAGTTGTCCTTTATTACTCGGCCAGTTTGTGAATTGCTGTGCCCCTGAGCTCCATTTTTCAACTCGTTTTTGGTGAGCTGACCGCAAGTCCAAAATTTTGGTTCAGGATCTATACTGATTCCCGGTGGGTGGCTGAGACTTTGGTTAATTCTTCTCCCTGCCGGGAAATTACAGTGATATGTGCCTGTCCAAATGCCTAACAGCTACTCTCTCATTGGTTCTCCCTCTTCCCTTTCATCCTCTGCCAAATTGGCAACCTGTGCGAACCAGGAGGTTAAAGGGGATGTCTCTCCAAGTTGGGAGGTTGATAATAAAGCAGATGGAAAGTCAAACCGGAGCACCAGGAGAGGGAGTATTCGTTGAGTTTTAGAAACCTTTCGTATTCACAGTGTGTCCGTTCTCTAGGATTCCCGTACATGTTATATCTGTAGTAATATTCCCTTCAACCTGGAGAGTTGGGACCCATGGAATGTGTGCCATGCATTATTGCTTTAAAGGGTCTGCATTTGCTCACCCAATCTCACCAATCCTCTCAGTCCCAAGTGTCCAGCCTTATGCCACATCCAGCTGTCAGTGTAGATAGGGTCATTTCAGGTTTCATCAGAGACCCTGAAGGAATTGTAAAGAATTTCCCAGTTTTTTTATTTTATTTTTGAAATTCCTTTTTATAGTGGGTTTGAGCTGATTCTCGCTGCCATATTTATCCCAGTCTAGACACACTTGATTCCCTTACGGACACATATCAATACATAGGTTTTAAGATTCTTACTAGTCAGATATATTCCTCTGCGGGAAATATGGGGTTTTGAGTCCCTTTCACTGAGGAAGGTGTAGGTCTTGTCTATTCCATAGTTGGTTTTTGGAACGGTACCTCTGCTTATATCAAACTCTGGTTTTATGCATCACCCCACCTCTCCTTCCCCCTTAAGCAGGCATAAGAGTGTTTTCTAAATGTGAGACACTGTTCTCTTTCCTAACTCAGTTCAAGTGTAGCCATGTTTACAGGATCTTCATAAGTGACATCTTATGATAAGTTTCTTTTTCTGTGTGACTTATTTCACTTAGAATCATCGTACCTGAATCCACCCATTTTGCTGCTACTGGTCTTATGACATTGATTTCATGGCTGAGGGATATTCCATCGTACGTAAGTACCACAATTTTTTGAACCATTTTTATATTTCCTGGGATATTTAAGGTGTACCCAAGTTGAGGTCCTTGTAAGCAGTGCAGCCCTAAATTTTGGGGTGGCTGTGTCTTTTTGATTTTCAGTTTTCCCAAGGTATATTCCCTAGACTGGAAGTGCCCTTGGCTCTGTAGCTCTGTTGTTTACTTGTTTTAGGGAACACAATGCACTCCTCCAGAGAGGCAGTTGGCAATTTACATCCCGCCCATCAGCATAACAAGGCTCCCTGTTCTCCAGGGCCTGTCTTGCCTTTCTGGTTTTTACACATTTTGTGGATGTCCCTTTTGACCGGTGGGAAGTGATACTTCTTTGTAGTGCAGATTTGCATTGCCCGCTTGCTTGCTTGGCCAAAAAGGGCGTATGCGTTTTCTCCTGAATATATTCAGGAGAAAACGCATACGCCCTTTTTGGCCAAGTGCATCATTGTCGAAGTTGTGCCCCTCTTCCTGTGCTTTAAAGGCGATTCCAACGTACCTCTTGAAATCTGTTTCCTGCTATTCTGCCTCGCTTTCAAGTCCTCCTCGTTGCCTTCCCTCAACAGATATTTGGACGATAGTTGTCCTTTATTACTCGGCCAGTTTGTGAATTGCTGTGCCCCTGAGCTCCATTTTTCAACTCGTTTTTGGTGAGCTGACCGCAAGTCCAAAATTTTGGTTCAGGATCTATACTGATTCCCGGTGGGTGGCTGAGACTTTGGTTAATTCTTCTCCCTGCCGGGAAATTACAGTGATATGTGCCTGTCCAAATGCCTAACAGCTACTCTCTCATTGGTTCTCCCTCTTCCCTTTCATCCTCTGCCAAATTGGCAACCTGTGCGAACCAGGAGGTTAAAGGGGATGTCTCTCCAAGTTGGGAGGTTGATAATAAAGCAGATGGAAAGTCAAACCGGAGCACCAGGAGAGGGAGTATTCGTTGAGTTTTAGAAACCTTTCGTATTCACAGTGTGTCCGTTCTCTAGGATTCCCGTACATGTTATATCTGTAGTAATATTCCCTTCAACCTGGAGAGTTGGGACCCATGGAATGTGTGCCATGCATTATTGCTTTAAAGGGTCTGCATTTGCTCACCCAATCTCACCAATCCTCTCAGTCCCAAGTGTCCAGCCTTATGCCACATCCAGCTGTCAGTGTAGATAGGGTCATTTCAGGTTTCATCAGAGACCCTGAAGGAATTGTAAAGAATTTCCCAGTTTTTTTATTTTATTTTTGAAATTCCTTTTTATAGTGGGTTTGAGCTGATTCTCGCTGCCATATTTATCCCAGTCTAGACACACTTGATTCCCTTACGGAGACATATCAATACATAGGTTTTAAGATTCTTACTAGTCAGATATATTCCTCTGCGGGAAATATGGGGTTTTGAGTCCCTTTCACTGAGGAAGGTGTAGGTCTTGTCTATTCCATAGTTGGTTTTTGGAACGGTACCTGTGCTTATATCAAACTCTGGTTTTATGCATCACCCCACCTCTCCTTCCCCCTTAAGCAGGCATAAGAGTGTTTTCTAAATGTGAGACACTGTTCTCTTTCCTAACTCAGTTCAAGTGTAGCCATGTTTACAGGATCTTCATAAGTGACATCTTATGATAAGTTTCTTTTTCTGTGTGACTTATTTCACTTAGAATCATCGTACCTGAATCCACCCATTTTGCTGCTACTGGTCTTATGACATTGATTTCATGGCTGAGGGATATTCCATCGTACGTAAGTACCACAATTTTTTGAACCATTTTTATATTTCCTGGGATATTTAAGGTGTACCCAAGTTGAGGTCCTTGGAAGCAGTGCAGCCCTAAATTTTGGGGTGGCTGTGTCTTTTTGATTTTCAGTTTTCCCAAGGTATATTCCCTAGACTGGAAGTGCCCTTGGCTCTGTAGCTCTGTTGTTTACTTGTTTTAGGGAACACAATGCACTCCTCCAGAGAGGCAGTTGGCAATTTACATCCCGCCCATCAGCATAACAAGGCTCCCTGTTCTCCAGGGCCTGTCTTGCCTTTCTGGTTTTTACACATTTTGTGGATGTCCCTTTTGACCGGTGGGAAGTGATACTTCTTTGTAGTGCAGATTTGCATTGCCCGCTTGCTTGCTTGGCCAAAAAGGGCGTATGTGTTTTCTCCTGAATATATTCAGGAGAAAACGCATATGCCCTTTTTGGCCAAGTGCATCATTGTCGAAGTTGTGCCCCTCTTCCTGTGCTTTAAAGGCGATTCCAACGTACCTCTTGAAATCTGTTTCCTGCTATTCTGCCTCGCTTTCAAGTCCGCCTCGTTGCCTTCCCTCAACAGATTTTTGGACGATAGTTGTCCTTTATTACTCGGCCAGTTTGTGAATTGCTGTGCCCCTGAGCTCCATTTTTCAACTCGTTTTTGGTGAGCTGACCGCAAGTCCAAAATTTTGGTTCAGGATCTATACTGATTCCCGGTGGGTGGCTGAGACTTTGGTTAATTCTTCTTCCTGCCGGGAAATTACAGTGATATGTGCCCGTCCATATGCCTTACAGCTACTCTCTCATTGGTTCTCCCTTTTCCCTTTCATCCTCTGCCAAATTGGCAACCTGTGCGAACCAGGAGGTTAAAGGGGCTGTCTCTCCAAGTTGGGAGGTTGATAATAAAGCAGATGAAAGTCAAACCGGAGCACCAGGAGAGGGACAATTCATTGAGTTTTAGAAACCTTTCGTATTCACAGTGTGTCCGTTCTCTAGGATTCCCGTACATGTTATATCTGTAGTAATATTCCCTTCAACCTGGAGAGTTGGGACCCATGGAATGTGTGCCATGCATTATTGCTTTAAAGGGTCTGCATTTGCTCACCCAATCTCACCAATCCTCTCAGTCCCAAGTGTCCAGCCTTATGCCACATCCAGCTGTCATTGTAGATAGGGTCATTTCAGGTTTCATCAGAGACCCTGAAGGAATTGTAAAGAATTTCCCAGTTTTTTTGTTTTATTTTTGAAATTCCTTTTTATAGTGGGTTTGAGCTGATTCTCGCTGCCATATTTATTCCAGTCTAGACACACTTGTTTCCCTCACGGAGACATATCAATACAGAGGTTTTAAGATTCTTACTAGTCAGATATATTCCTCTGCGGGAAATATGGGGTTTTGAGTCCCTTTCACTGAGGAAGGTGTAGGTCTTGTCTATTCCATAGTTGGTTTTTGGAACGGTACCTGTGCTTATATCAAACTCTGGTTTTATGCATCACCCCACCTCTCCTTCCCCCTTAAGCAGGCATAAGAGTGTTTTCTAAATGTGAGACACTGTTCTGTTTCCTAACTCAGTTCAAGTGTAGCCATGTTTACAGGATCTTCATAAGTGACATCTTATGATAAGTTTCTTTTTCTGTGTGACTTATTTCACTTAGAATCATCGTACCTGAATCCACCCATTTTGCTGCTACTGGTCTTATGACATTGATTTCATGGCTGAGGGATATTCCATCGTACGTAAGTACCACAATTTTTTGAACCATTTTTATATTTCCTGGGATATTTAAGGTGTACCCAAGTTGAGGTCCTTGTAAGCAGTGCAGCCCTAAATTTTGGGGTGGCTGTGTCTTTTTGATTTTCAGTTTTCCCAAGGTATATTCCCTAGACTGGAAGTGCCCTTGGCTCTGTAGCTCTGTTGTTTACTTGTTTTAGGGAACACAATGCACTCCTCCAGAGAGGCAGTTGGCAATTTACATCCCGCCCATCAGCATAACAAGGCTCCCTGTTCTCCAGGGCCTGTCTTGCCTTTCTGGTTTTTACACATTTTGTGGATGTCCCTTTTGACCGGTGGGAAGTGATACTTCTTTGTAGTGCAGATTTGCATTGCCCGCTTGCTTGCTTGGCCAAAAAGGGCGTATGCGTTTTCTCCTGAATATATTCAGGAGAAAACGCATACGCCCTTTTTGGCCAAGTGCATCATTGTCGAAGTTGTGCCCCTCTTCCTGTGCTTTAAAGGCGATTCCAACGTACCTCTTGAAATCTGTTTCCTGCTATTCTGCCTCGCTTTCAAGTCCTCCTCGTTGCCTTCCCTCAACAGATATTTGGACGATAGTTGTCCTTTATTACTCGGCCAGTTTGTGAATTGCTGTGCCCCTGAGCTCCATTTTTCAACTCGTTTTTGGTGAGCTGACCGCAAGTCCAAAATTTTGGTTCAGGATCTATACTGATTCCCGGTGGGTGGCTGAGACTTTGGTTAATTCTTCTCCCTGCCGGGAAATTACAGTGATATGTGCCTGTCCAAATGCCTAACAGCTACTCTCTCATTGGTTCTCCCTCTTCCCTTTCATCCTCTGCCAAATTGGCAACCTGTGCGAACCAGGAGGTTAAAGGGGATGTCTCTCCAAGTTGGGAGGTTGATAATAAAGCAGATGGAAAGTCAAACCGGAGCACCAGGAGAGGGACTATTCGTTGAGTTTTAGAAACCTTTCGTATTCACAGTGTGTCCGTTCTCTAGGATTCCCGTACATGTTATATCTGTAGTAATATTCCCTTCAACCTGGAGAGTTGGGACCCATGGAATGTGTGCCATGCATTATTGCTTTAAAGGGTCTGCATTTGCTCACCCAATCTCACCAATCCTCTCAGTCCCAAGTGTCCAGCCTTATGCCACATCCAGCTGTCATTGTAGATAGGGTCATTTCAGGTTTCATCAGAGACCCTGAAGGAATTGTAAAGAATTTCCCAGTTTTTTTATTTTATTTTTGAAATTCCTTTTTATAGTGGGTTTGAGCTGATTCTCGCTGCCATATTTATCCCAGTCTAGACACACTTGATTCCCTTACGGAGACATATCAATACATAGGTTTTAAGATTCTTACTAGTCAGATATATTCCTCTGCGGGAAATATGGGGTTTTGAGTCCCTTTCACTGAGGAAGGTGTAGGTCTTGTCTATTCCATAGTTGGTTTTTGGAACGGTACCTGTGCTTATATCAAACTCTGGTTTTATGCATCACCCCACCTCTCCTTCCCCCTTAAGCAGGCATAAGAGTGTTTTCTAAATGTGAGACACTGTTCTCTTTCCTAACTCAGTTCAAGTGTAGCCATGTTTACAGGATCTTCATAAGTGACATCTTATGATAAGTTTCTTTTTCTGTGTGACTTATTTCACTTAGAATCAT
The DNA here is from genome assembly GCF_949752795.1 of Hyperoodon ampullatus. NCBI lineage: Eukaryota > Metazoa > Chordata > Mammalia > Artiodactyla > Ziphiidae > Hyperoodon > Hyperoodon ampullatus. Next base: position 82,368 of record NW_027640936.1, read on the forward strand.
CGTACCTGAATCCACCCATTTTGCTGCTACTGGTCTTATGACATTGATTTCATGGCTGAGGGATATTCCATCGTACGTAAGTACCACAATTTTTTGAACCATTTTTATATTTCCTGGGATATTTAAGGTGTACCCAAGTTGAGGTCCTTGTAAGCAGTGCAGCCCTAAATTTTGGGGTGGCTGTGTCTTTTTGATTTTCAGTTTTCCCAAGGTATATTCCCTAGACTGGAAGTGCCCTTGGCTCTGTAGCTCTGTTGTTTACTTGTTTTAGGGAACACAATGCACTCCTCCAGAGAGGCAGTTGGCAATTTACATCCCGCCCATCAGCATAACAAGGCTCCCTGTTCTCCAGGGCCTGTCTTGCCTTTCTGGTTTTTACACATTTTGTGGATGTCCCTTTTGACCGGTGGGAAGTGATACTTCTTTGTAGTGCAGATTTGCATTGCCCGCTTGCTTGCTTGGCCAAAAAGGGCGTATGTGTTTTCTCCTGAATATATTCAGGAGAAAACGCATATGCCCTTTTTGGCCAAGTGCATCATTGTCGAAGTTGTGCCCCTCTTCCTGTGCTTTAAAGGCGATTCCAACGTACCTCTTGAAATCTGTTTCCTGCTATTCTGCCTCGCTTTCAAGTCCGCCTCGTTGCCTTCCCTCAACAGATTTTTGGACGATAGTTGTCCTTTATTACTCGGCCAGTTTGTGAATTGCTGTGCCCCTGAGCTCCATTTTTCAACTCGTTTTCGGTGAGCTGACCGCAAGTCCAAAATTTTGGTTCAGGATCTATACTGATTCCCGGTGGGTGGCTGAGACTTTGGTTAATTCTTCTTCCTGCCGGGAAATTACAGTGATATGTGCCCGTCCATATGCCTTACAGCTACTCTCTCATTGGTTCTCCCTTTTCCCTTTCATCCTCTGCCAAATTGGCAACCTGTGCGAACCAGGAGGTTAAAGGGGCTGTCTCTCCAAGTTGGGAGGTTGATAATAAAGCAGATGAAAGTCAAACCGGAGCACCAGGAGAGGGACAATTCATTGAGTTTTAGAAACCTTTCGTATTCACAGTGTGTCCGTTCTCTAGGATTCCCGTACATGTTATATCTGTAGTAATATTCCCTTCAACCTGGAGAGTTGGGACCCATGGAATGTGTGCCATGCATTATTGCTTTAAAGGGTCTGCATTTGCTCACCCAATCTCACCAATCCTCTCAGTCCCAAGTGTCCAGCCTTATGCCACATCCAGCTGTCATTGTAGATAGGGTCATTTCAGGTTTCATCAGAGACCCTGAAGGAATTGTAAAGAATTTCCCAGTTTTTTTGTTTTATTTTTGAAATTCCTTTTTATAGTGGGTTTGAGCTGATTCTCGCTGCCATATTTATCCCAGTCTAGACACACTTGTTTCCCTCACGGAGACATATCAATACAGAGGTTTTAAGATTCTTACTAGTCAGATATATTCCTCTGCGGGAAATATGGGGTTTTGAGTCCCTTTCACTGAGGAAGGTGTAGGTCTTGTCTATTCCATAGTTGGTTTTTGGAACGGTACCTGTGCTTATATCAAACTCTGGTTTTATGCATCACCCCACCTCTCCTTCCCCCTTAATCAGGCATAAGAGTGTTTTCTAAATGTGAGACACTGTTCTGTTTCCTAACTCAGTTCAAGTGTAGCCATGTTTACAGGATCTTCATAAGTGACATCTTATGATAAGTTTCTTTTTCTGTGTGACTTATTTCACTTAGAATCATCGTACCTGAATCCACCCATTTTGCTGCTACTGGTCTTATGACATTGATTTCATGGCTGAGGGATATTCCATCGTACGTAAGTACCACAATTTTTTGAACCATTTTTACATTTCCTGGGATATTTAAGGTGTACCCAAGTTGAGGTCCTTGTAAGCAGTGCAGCCCTAAATTTTGGGGTGGCTGTGTCTTTTTGATTTTCAGTTTTCCCAAGGTATATTCCCTAGACTGGAAGTGCCCTTGGCTCTGTAGCTCTGTTGTTTACTTGTTTTAGGGAACACAATGCACTCCTCCAGAGAGGGAGTTGGCAATTTACATCCCGCCCATCAGCATAACAAGGCTCCCTGTTCTCCAGGGCCTGTCTTGCCTTTCTGGTTTTTACACATTTTGTGGATGTCCCTTTTGACCGGTGGGAAGTGATACTTCTTTGTAGTGCAGATTTGCATTGCCCGCTTGCTTGCTTGGCCAAAAAGGGCGTATGCGTTTTCTCCTGAATATATTCAGGAGAAAACGCATACGCCCTTTTTGGCCAAGTGCATCATTGTCGAAGTTGTGCCCCTCTTCCTGTGCTTTAAAGGCGATTCCAACGTACCTCTTGAAATCTGTTTCCTGCTATTCTGCCTCGCTTTCAAGTCCGCCTCGTTGCCTTCCCTCAACAGATATTTGGACGATAGTTGTCCTTTATTACTCGGCCAGTTTGTGAATTGCTGTGCCCCTGAGCTCCATTTTTCAACTCGTTTTTGGTGAGCTGACCGCAAGTCCAAAATTTTGGTTCAGGATCTATACTGATTCCCGGTGGGTGGCTGAGACTTTGGTTAATTCTTCTTCCTGCCGGGAAATTACAGTGATATGTGCCTGTCCAAATGCCTAACAGCTACTCTCTCATTGGTTCTCCCTCTTCCCTTTCATCCTCTGCCAAATTGGCAACCTGTGCGAACCAGGAGGTTAAAGGGGATGTCTCTCCAAGTTGGGAGGTTGATAATAAAGCAGATGGAAAGTCAAACCGGGGCACCAGGAGAGGGACTATTCGTTGAGTTTTAGAAACCTTTCATATTCACAGTGTGTCCATTCTCTAGGATTCCCATACATGTTATATCTGTAGTAATATTCCCTTCAACCTGGAGTGTTGGGACCCATGGAATGTGTGCCATGCATTATTGCTTTAAAGGGTCTGCATTTGCTCACCCAATCTCACCAATCCTCGCAGTCCCAAGTGTCCAGCCTTATGCCAAATCCAGCTGTCATTGTAGATAGGGTCATTTCAGGTTTCATCAGCGACCCTGAAGGAATTGTAAAGAATTTCCCAGTTTTTTTGTTTTATTTTTGAAATTCCTTTTTATAGTGGGTTTGAGCTGATTCTCGCTGCCATATTTATCCCAGTCTAGACACACTTGATTCCCTTACGGACACATATCAATACATAGGTTTTAAGATTCTTACTAGTCAGATATATTCCTCTGCGGGAAATATGGGGTTTTGAGTCCCTTTCACTGAGGAAGGTGTAGGTCTTGTCTATTCCATAGTTGGTTTTTGGAACGGTACCTGTGCTTATATCAAACTCTGGTTTTATGCATCACCCCACCTCTCCTTCCCCCTTAAGCAGGCATAAGAGTGTTTTCTAAATGTGAGACACTGTTCTCTTTCCTAACTCAGTTCAAGTGTAGCCATGTTTACAGGATCTTCATAAGTGACATCTTATGATAAGTTTCTTTTTCTGTGTGACTTATTTCACTTAGAATCATCGTACCTGAATCCACCCATTTTGCTGCTACTGGTCTTATGACATTGATTTCATGGCTGAGGGATATTCCATCGTACGTAAGTACCACAATTTTTTGAACCATTTTTATATTTCCTGGGATATTTAAGGTGTACCCAAGTTGAGGTCCTTGTAAGCAGTGCAGCCCTAAATTTTGGGGTGGCTGTGTCTTTTTGATTTTCAGTTTTCCCAAGGTATATTCCCTAGACTGGAAGTGCCCTTGGCTCTGTAGCTCTGTTGTTTACTTGTTTTAGGGAACACAATGCACTCCTCCAGAGAGGCAGTTGGCAATTTACATCCCGCCCATCAGCATAACAAGGCTCCCTGTTCTCCAGGGCCTGTCTTGCCTTTCTGGTTTTTACACATTTTGTGGATGTCCCTTTTGACCGGTGGGAAGTGATACTTCTTTGTAGTGCAGATTTGCATTGCCCGCTTGCTTGCTTGGCCAAAAAGGGCGTATGCGTTTTCTCCTGAATATATTCAGGAGAAAACGCATACGCCCTTTTTGGCCAAGTGCATCATTGTCGAAGTTGTGCCCCTCTTCCTGTGCTTTAAAGGCGATTCCAACGTACCTCTTGAAATCTGTTTCCTGCTATTCTGCCTCGCTTTCAAGTCCGCCTCGTTGCCTTCCCTCAACAGATTATGGACGATAGTTGTCCTTTATTACTCGGCCAGTTTGTGAATTGCTGTGCCCCTGAGCTCCATTTTTCAACTCGTTTTAGATGAGCTGACCGCAAGTCCAAAATTTTGGTTCAGGACCTATACTGGTTCCCGGTGGGTGGCTGAGACTTTGGTTAATTCTTCTTCCTGCCGGGAAATTACAGTGATATGTGCCCGTCCAAATGCCTAACAGCTACTCTCTCATTGGTTCTCCCTCTTCCCTTTCATCCTCTGCCAAATTGGCAACCTGTGCGAACCAGGAGGTTAAAGAGGCTGTCTCTCCAAGTTGGGAGGTTGATAGTAAAGCAGGTGGAAAGTCAAACCGGAGCACCAGGAGAGGGACTATTCGTTGAGTTTTAGAAACCTTTCATATTCACAGTGTGTCCGTTCTCTAGGTTTCCCATACATGTTATAACTGTAGTAATATTCCCTTCAACCTGGAGATTTCGGACCCATGGAATGGGTGCCATGCATTAATGCTTTAAAGGTTCTGCATTTGTTCACCCAATCTCACCAATCCTCTCAGTCCAAGTGTCCCGCCTTATGCCACATCCAGCTGTCGTTGTAGATAGGGTCATTCCAGGTTTCATCAGAGACTCTGAAGGAATTGTAAAGAATTTCCCAGTTTTTTTGTTTTGTTTTTGAAATTCCTTTTTATAGTGTGTTTGAGCTGATTCTCGCTGCCATGTTTATGCCAGTCTAGACATACTTGATTCCCTTACAGAGACATATCAAGACATAGGTTTTAAGATTCTTACTAGTCAGATATATTCCTCTGCTTGAAATATGGGGTTTTGAGTCCCTTTCACTGAGGAAGTTGTAGGTCTTGCCTATTCCATAGTTGGTTTTTGGAACGGTACCTCTGCTTATATCAAACTCTGGTTTTATGCAGCACCCCACCTCTCCTTCCCCCTTAAGCAGGCATAAGAGTGTTTTCTAAATGTGAGACACTGTTCTCTTTCCTAACTCAGTTCAAGTGTAGCCATGTTTACAGGATCTTCATAAGTGATATCTTATGATAAGTTTCTTTTTCTCTGTGACTTATTTCACTTAGAATCATCGTACCTGAATCCACCCATTTTGCTGCTACTGGTCTTATGACATTGATTTCATGGCCGAGGGATATTCCATCGTACGTAAGTAGCATAATTTTTTGAACCATTTTTATATTTCCTGGGATATTTAAGGTGTACCCAAGTTGAGGTCCTTGTAAGCAGTGCAGCCCTAAATTTTGGGGTGGCTGTGTCTTTTTGATTTTCAGTTTTCCCAAGGTATATTCCCTAGACTGGAAGTGCCCTTGGCTCTGTAGCTCTGTTGTTTACTTGTTTTAGGGAACACAATGCACTCCTCCAGAAAGGCAGTTGGCAATTTACATCCCGCCCATCAGCATAACAAGGCTCCCTGTTCTCCAGGGCCTGTCTTGCCTTTCTGGTTTTTACACATTTTGTGGATGTCCCTTTTGACCGGTGGGAAGTGATACTTCTTTGTAGTGCAGATTTGCATTGCCCGCTTGCTTGCTTGGCCAAAAAGGGCGTATGCGTTTTCTCCTGAATGTATTCAGGAGAAAACGCATACGCCCTTTTTGGCCAAGTGCATCATTGTCGAAGTTGTGCCCCTCTTCCTGTGCTTTAAAGGCGATTCCAACGTACCTCTTGAAATCTGTTTCCTGCTATTCTGCCTCGCTTTCAAGTCCGCCTCGTTGCCTTCCCTCAACAGATATTTGGACGATAGTTGTCCTTTATTACTCGGCCAGTTTGTGAAATGCTGTGCCCCTGAGCTCCATTTTTCAACTCGTTTTTGGTGAGCTGACCGCAAGTCCAAAATTTTGGTTCAGGACCTATACTGGTTCCCGGTGGGGGCCTGAGACATTGGTTAATTCTTCTTCCTGCCGGGAAATTACAGTGATATGTGTCTGTCCAAATGCCTAACAGCTACTCTCTCATTGGTTCTCCCTCTTCCCTTTCATCCTCTGCCAAATTGGCAACCTGTGCGAACCAGGAGGTTAAAGGGGCTGTCTCTCCAAGTTGGGAGGTTGATAGTAAAGCAGATGGAAAGTCAAACCGGAGCACCAGGAGAGGGACTATTCGTTGAGTTTTAGAAACCTTTCGTATTCACAGTGTGTCCGTTCTCTAGGTTTCCCATACGTGTTATAACTGTAGTAATATTCCCTTCAACCTGGAGAGTTGGGACCCATGGAATGGGTGCCATGCATTATTGCTTTAAAGGGTCTGCATTTGTTCACCCAATCTCACCAATCCTCTCTGTCCCAAGTGTCCAGCCTTATGCCACATCCAGCTGTCGTTGTAGATAGGGTCATTCCAGGTTTCATCAGAGACCCTGAAGGAATTGTAAAGAATTTCCCAGTTTTTTTGTTTTGTTTTTGAAATTCCTTTTTATAGTGGGTTTGAGCTGATTCTCGCTGCCATGTTTCTGCCAGTCTAGACACACTTGATTCCCTTACGGAGACATATCAATACATAGGTTTTAAGAGTCTTACTAGTCAGATATATTCCTCTGCGGGAAATATGGGGTTTTGAGTCCCTTTCACTGAGGAAGGTGTAGGTCTTGTCTATTCCATAGTTGGTTTTTGGAATGGTACCTGTGCTTATATCAAACTCTGTTTTTATGCATCACCCCACCTCTCCTTCCCCCTTAAGCAGGCATAAGAGTACTTTCTAAATGTGAGACACTGATCTCTTTCCTAACTCAGTTCAAGTGTAGCCATGTTTACAGGATCTTCATAAGTGATATCTTATGATAAGTTTCTTTTTCTCTGTGACTTATTTCACTTAGAATCATCGTACCTGAATCCACCCATTTTGCTGCTACTGGTCTTATGACATTGATTTCATGGGTGAGGGATATTCCATCGTACGTAAGTACCACAATTTTTTGAACCATTTTTATATTTCCTGGGATATTTAAGGTGTACCCAAGTTGAGGTCCTTATAAGCAGTGCAGCCCTAAATTTTGGGGTGGCTGTGTCTTTTTGATTTTCAGTTTTCCCAAAGTATATTCCCTAGACTGGAAGTGCCCTTGGCTCTGTAGCTCTGTTTTTTACATGTTTTAGGGAACACAATGCACTCCTCCAGAGAGGCAGTTGGCAATTTACATCCCGCCCATCAGCATAACAAGGCTCCCTGTTCTCCAGGGCCTGTCTTGCCTTTCTGGTTTTTACACATTTTGTGGATGTCCCTTTTGAGCGGTGGGAAGTGATACTTCTTTGTAGTGCAGATTTGCATTGCCTGCTTGCTTGCTTGGCCAAAAAGGGCGTATGCGTTTTCTCCTGAATGTATTCAGGAGAAAACGCATACGCCCTTTTTGGCCAAGTGCATCATTGTCGAAGTTGTGCCCCTCTTCCTGTGCTTTAAAGGCGATTCCAACGTACCTCTTGAAATCTGTTTCCTGCTATTCTGCCTCGCTTTCAAGTCCGCCTCGTTGCCTTCCCTCAACAGATTTTTGGACGATAGTTGTCCTTTATTACTCGGCCAGTTTGTGAAATGCTGTGCCCCTGAGCTCCATTATGCAACTCGTTTTTGGTGAGCTGACCGCAAGTCCAAAATTTTGGTTCAGGACCTATACTGGTTCCCGGTTGGGGCCTGAGACTTTGGTTAATTCTTCTTCCTGCCGGGAAATTACAGTGATATGTGTCTGTCCAAATGCCTAACAGCTAATCTCTCATTGGTTCTCCCTCTTCCCTTTCATCCTCTGCCAAATTGGCAACATGTGCGAACCAGGAGGTTAAAGGGGCTGTCTCTCCACGTTGGGAGGTTGATAGTAAAGCAGATGGAAAGTCAAACCGGAGCACCAGGAGAGGGACTATTCGTTGAGTTTTAGAAACCTTTCGTATTCACAGTGTGTCCATTCTCTAGGTTTCCCGTACATGTTATAACTGTAGTAATATTCCATTCAACCTGGAGAGTTGGGACCCATGGAATGTGTGCCATGCATTATTGCTTTAAATGGTCTGCATTTGTTCACCCAATCTCACCAATCCTCTCAGTCCCAAGTGTCCAGCCTTATGCCACATCCAGCTGTCGTTGTAGATAGGGTCATTCCAGGTTTCATCAGAGACCCTGAAGGAATTGTAAAGAATTTCCCAGTTTTTTTGTTTTGTTTTTGAAATTCCTTTTTATAGTGGGTTTGAGCTGATTCTCGCTGCCATGTTTCTGCCAGTCTAGACACACTTGATTCCCTTACGGAGACATATCAATACATAGGTTTTAAGATTCTTACTAGTCAGATATATTCCTCTGCGGGAAATATGGGGTTTTGAGTCCCTTTCACTGAGGAAGGTGTAGGTCTTGTCTATTCCATAGTTGGTTTTTGGAACGGTACCTCTGCTTATATCAAACTCTGGTTTTATGCATCACCCCACCTCTCCTTCCCCCTTAAGCAGGCATAAGAGTGTTTTCTAAATGTGAGACACTGTTCTCTTTCCTAACTCAGTTCAAGTGTAGCCATGTTTACAGGATCTTCATAAGTGATATCTTATGATAAGTTTCTTTTTCTCTGTGACTTATTTCACTTAGAATCCTCGTACCTGAATCCACCCATTTTGCTGCTACTGGTCTTATGACATTGATTTCATGGCTGAGGGATATTCCATCGTACGTAAGTACCACAATTTTTTGAACCATTTTTATATTTCCTGGGATATTTAAGGTGTACCCAAGTTGAGGTCCTTGTAAGCAGTGCAGCCCTAAATTTTGGGGTGGCTGTGTCTTTTTGATTTTCAGTTTTCCCAAGGTATATTCCCTAGACTGGAAGTGCCCTTGGCTCTGTAGCTCTGTTGTTTACTTGTTTTAGGGAACACAATGCACTCCTCCAGAGAGGCAGTTGGCAATTTACATCCCGCCCATCAGCATAACAAGGCACCCTGTTCTCCAGGGCCTGTCTTGCCTTTCTGGTTTTTACACATTTTGTGGATGTCCCTTTTGACTGGTGGGAAGTGATACTTCTTTGTAGTGCAGATTTGCATTGCCCGCTTGCTTGCTTGGCCAAAAAGGGCGTATGCGTTTTCTCCTGAATATATTCAGGAGAAAACGCATACGCCCTTTTTGGCCAAGTGCATCATTGTCGAAGTTGTGCCCCTCTTCCTGTGCTTTAAAGGTGATTCCAACATACCTCTTGAAATCTGTTTCCTGGTATTCTGCCACGCTTTCAATTCCGCCTCATTGCCTTCCCTCAACAGATTTTTGGATGATAGTTGTCCTTTATTACTCGGCCAGTTTGTGAATTGCTGTGCCCCTGAGCTCCATTATTCAACTCGTTTTTGGTGAGCTGACCGCAAGTCCAAAATTTTGGTTCAGGATCTATACTGATTCCCGGTGGGTGGCTGAGACTTTGGTTAATTCTTCTTCCTGCCGGGAAATTACAGTGATATGTGCCCGTCCAAATGCCTAACAGCTACTCTCTCATTGGTTCTCCCTCTTCCCTTTCATCCTCTGCCAAATTGGCAACCTGTGCGAACCAGAAGGTTAAAGGGGCTGTCTCTCCAAGTTGGGAGGTTGATAATAAAGCAGATGGAAAGTCAAACCGGAGCACCAGGAGAGGGACTATTCGTTGTGTTTTAGAAACCTTTCTTATTCACAGTGTGTCCGTTCTCTAGGATTCCCGTACATGTTATATCTGTAGTAATATTCCCTTCAACCTGGAGAGTTGGGACCCATGGAATGTGTGCCATGCATTATTGCATTAAAGGGTCTGCATTTGCTCACCCAATCTCACCAATCCTCTCAGTCCCAAGTGTCCAGCCTTATGCCACATCCAGCTGTCATTGTAGATAGGGTCATTTCAGGTTTCATCAGAGACCCTGAAGGAATTGTAAAGAATTTCCCAGTTTTTTTTGTTTTGTTTTTGAAATTCCTTTTTATAGTGGGTTTGAGCTGCTTCTCGCTGCCATGTTTATGCCAGTCTAGACACACTTGATTCCCTTACGGAGACATATCAATACATAGGTTTTAAGATTCTTACTAGTCAGATATATTCCTCTGCGGGAAATATGGGGTTTTGAGTCCCTTTCACTGAGGAAGGTGTAGGTCTTGTCTATTCCATAGTTGGTTTTTGGAACGGTACCTGTGCTTATATCAAACTCTGGTTTTATGCATCACCCCACCTCTCCTTCCCCCTTAAGCAGGCATAAGAGTGTTTTCTAAATGTGAGACACTGTTCTCTTTCCTAACTCAGTTCAAGTGTAGCCATGTTTACAGGATCTTCATAAGTGATAACTTATGATAAGTTTCTTTTTCTCTGTGACTTATTTCACTTAGAATCATCGTACCTGAATCCACCCATTTTGCTGCTACTGGACTTATGACATTGATTTCATGGCTGAGGGATATTCCATCGTACGTAAGTACCACAATTTTTTGAACCAATTTTATATTTCCTGGGATATTTAAGGTGTACCCAAGTTGAGGTCATTGTAAGCAGTGCAGCCCTAAATTTTGGGGTGGCTCTGTCTTATTGATTTTCAGTTTTTCCCAGGTATATTCCCTAGACTGGAAGTGCCATTGGCTCTGTAGCTCTGTTGTTTACTTGTTTTAGGGAACACAATGCTCTCCTCCAGAGAGGCAGTTGGCAATTTACATCCAGCCCATCAGCATAACAAGGCTCCCTGTTCTCCAGGGCCTGTCTTGCCTTTCTGGTTTTTACACATTTTGTGGATGTCCCTTTTGACCGGTGGGAAGTGATACTTCTTTGTAGTGCAGATTTGCATTGCCCGCTTGCTTGCTTGGCCAAAAAGGGCGTATGCGTTTTCTCCTGAATATATTCAGGAGAAAACGCATACGCCCTTTTTGGCCAAGTGCATCATTGTCGAAGTTGTGCCCCTCTTCCTGTGCTTTAAAGGCGATTCCAACGTACCTCTTGAAATCTGTTTCCTGTTATTCTGCCTCGCTTTCAAGTCCGCCTCGTTGCCTTCCCTCAACAGATTTTTGGACGATAGTTGTCCTTTATTACTTGGCCAGTTTGTGAATTGCTGTGCCCCTGAGCTCCATTTTTCAACTCGTTTTTGGTGAGCTGACCGCAAGTTCAAAATTTTGGTTCAGGATCTATACTGATTCCCGGTGGGTGGCTGAGACTTTGGTTAATTCTTCTTCCTGCTGGGAAATTACAGTGATATGTGCCCGTCCAAATGCCTAACAGCTACTCTCTCATTGGTTCTCCCTCTTCCCTTTCGTCCTCTGCCATATTGGCAACCTGTGCGAACCAGGAGGTTAAAGGGGCTGTCTCTCCAAGTTGGGAGGTTGATAATAAAGCAGATGGAAAGTCAAACCGGAGCACCAGGAGAGGGACTATTCGTTGAGTTTTAGAAACCTTTCGTATTCACAGTGTGTCCGTTCTCTAGGATTCCCGTACATGTTATATCTGTAATAATATTCCCTTCAACCTGGAGAGTTGGGACCCATGGAATGTGTGCCATGCATTATTGCTTTAAAGGGTCTGCATTTGCTCACCCAATCTCACCAATCCTCTCAGTCCCAGGTGTCCAGCCTTATGCCACATACAGCTGTCATTGTAGATAGGGTCATTTCAGGTTTCATCAGAGACCCTGAAGGAATTGTAAAGAATTTCCCAGTTTTTTTATTTTATTTTTGAAATTTCTTTTTATAGTGGGTTTGAGCTGATTCTCGCTGCCATATTTTTCCCAGTCTAGACACACTTGATTCCCTTACGGAGACATATCAATACATAGGTTTTAAGATTCTTACTAGTCAGATATATTCCTCTGCGGGAAATATGGGGTTTTGATTCCCTTTCACTGAGGAAGGTGTAGGTCTTGTCTATTCCATAGTTGGTTTTTGGAACGGTACCTGTGCTTATATCAAACTCTGGTTTTATGCATCACCCCACCTCTCCTTCCCCCTTAAGCAGGCATAAGAGTGTTTTCTAAATGTGAGACACTGTTCTCTTTCCTAACTCAGTTCAAGTGTAGCCATGTTTACAGCATCTTCATAAGTGATATCTTATGATAAGTTTCTTTTTCTGTGTGACTTATTTCACTTAGAATCATCGTACCTGAATCCACCCATTTTGCTGCTACTGGTCTTATGACATTGATTTCATGGCTGAGGGATATTCCATCGTACGTAAGTACCACAATTTTTTGAACCATTTTTATATTTCCTGGGATATTTAAGGTGTACCCAAGTTGAGGTCCTTGTAAGCAGTGCAGCCCTAAATTTTGGGGTGGCTGTGTCTTTTTGATTTTCAGTTTTCCCAAGGTATATTCCCTAGACTGGAAGTGCCCTTGGCTCTGTAGCTCTGTTGTTTACTTGTTTTAGGGAACACAATGCACTCCTCCAGAGAGGCAGTTGGCAATTTACATCCTGCCCATCAGCATAACAAGGCTCCCTGTTCTCCAGGGCCTGTCTTGCCTTTCTGGTGTTTACACATTTTGTGGATGTCCCTTTTGACCGGTGGGAAGTGATACTTCTTTGTAGTGCAGATTTGCATTGCCCGCTTGCTTGCTTGGCCAAAAAGGACTTATGCGTTTTCTCCTGAATATATTCAGGAGAAAACGCATATGCCCTTTTTGGCCAAGTGTATCATTGTCGAAGTTGTGCCCCTCTTCCTGTGCTTTAAAGGCGATTCCAACGTACCTCTTGAAATCTGTTTCCTGCTATTCTGCCTCGCTTTCAAGTCCGCCTCGTTGCCTTCCCTCAACAGATTTTTGGATGATAGTTGTCCTTTATTACTCGGCCAGTTTGTGAATTGCTGTGCCCCTGAGCTCCATTTTTCAACTCGTTTTTGGTGAGCTGACCGCAAGTCCAAAATTTTGGTTCAGGATCTATACTGATTCCCGGTGGTTGGCTGAGACTTTGGTTAATTCTTCTTCTTGCCGGGAAATTACAGTGATATGTGCCCGTCCAAATTCCTAACAGCTACTCTCTCATTGGTTCTCCCTCTTCCCTTTCATCCTCTGCCAAATTGGCAACCTGTGCGAACCAGGAGGTTAAAGGGGCTGTCTCTCCAAGTTGGGAGGTTGATAATAAAGCAGATGGAAAGTCAAACCGGAGCACCAGGAGAGGGACTATTCGTTGAGTTTTAGAAATCTTTCGTATTCACAGTGTGTCCGTTCTCTAGGATTCCCGTACATGTTATATCTGTAGTAATATTCCCTTCAACCTGGAGAGTTGGGACCCATGGAATGTGTGCCATGCATTATTGCTTTAAAGGGTCTGCATTTGCTCACCCAGTCTCACCAATCCTCTCAGTCCCAAGTGTCCAGCCTTATGCCACATCCAGCTGTCATTGTAGATAGGGTCATTTCAGGTTTCATCAGAGACCCTGAAGGAATTGTAAAGAATTTCCCAGTTTTTTTGTTTTATTTTTGAAATTCCTTTTTATAGTGGGTTTGAGCTGATTCTCGCTGCCATATTTATGCCATTCTAGACACACTTGATTCCCTTACGGAGACATATCAATACATAGGTTTTAAGATTCTTACTAGTCAGATATATTCCTCTGCGGGAAATATGGGGTTTTGAGTCCCTTTCACTGAGGAAGGTGTAGGTCTTGTCTATTCCATAGTTGGTTTTTGGAACGGTACCTGTGCTTATATCAAACTCTGGTTTTATGCATCACCCCACCTCTCCTTCCCCCTTAAGCAGGCATAAGAGTGTTTTCTAAATGTGAGACACTGTTCTCTTTCCTAACTCAGTTCAAGTGTAGCCATGTTTACAGGATCTTCATAAGTGATAACTTATGATAAGTTTCTTTTTCTGTGTGACTTATTTCACTTAGAATCATCGTACCTGAATCCACCCATTTTGCTGCTACTGGTCTTATGACATTGATTTCATGGCTGAGGGATATTCCATCGTACGTAAGTACCACAATTTTTTGAACCATTTTTATATTTCCTGGGATATTTAAGGTGTACCCAAGTTGAGGTCCTTGTAAGCAGTGCTGCCCAGAATTTTGGGGTGGCTCTGTCTTATTGATTTTCAGTTTTTCCCAGGTATATTCCCTAGACTGGAAGTGCCCTTGGCTCTGTAGCTCTGTTGTTTACTTGTTTTAGGGAACACAATGCACTCCTCCAGAGAGGCAGTTGGCAATTTACATCCCGTCCATCAGCATAACAAGGCTCCCTGTTCTCCAGTACCAGTCTTGACTTTCTGGTTTTTACACATTTTGTGGATGTCCCTTTTGACCGGTGGGAAGTGATACTTCTTTGTAGTGGAGATTTGCATTGCCCGCTTGCTTGCTTGGCCGAAAAGGGCGTATGCGTTTTCTCCTGAATATATTCAGGAGAAAACGCATACACCCTTTTTGGCCAAGTGCATCATTGTCGAAGTTGTGCCCCTCTTCCTGTGCTTTAAAGGCGATTCCAACGTACCTCTTGAAATCTGTTTCCTGCTATTCTGCCTCGCTTTCAAGTCCGCCTCGTTGCCTTCCCTCAACAGATTTTTGGACGATAGTTGTCCTTTATTACTCGGCCAGTTTGTGAATTGCTGTGCCCCTGAGCTCCATTTTTCAACTCGTTTTTGGTGAGCTGACCGCAAGTTCAAAATTTTGGTTCAGGATCTATACTGATTCCCGGTGGTTGGCTGAGACTTTGGTTAATTCTTCTTCCTGCTGGGAAATTACAGTGATATGTGCCCGTCCAAATGCCTAACAGCTACTCTCTCATTGGTTCTCCCTCTTCCCTTTCATCCTCTGACATATTGGCAACCTGTGCGAACCAGGAGGTTAAAGGGGCTGTCTCTCCAAGTTGGGAGGTTGATAATAAAGCAGATGGAAAGTCAAACCGGAGCACCAGGAGAGGGACTATTCGTTGAGTTTTAGAAACCTTTCGTATTCACAGTGTGTCCGTTCTCTAGGATTCCCGTACATGTTATATCTGTAGTAATATTCCCTTCAACCTTGAGAGTAGGGACCCATGGAATGTGTGCCATGCATTATTGCTTTAAAGGGTCTGCATTTGCTCACCCAATCTCACCAATCCTCTCAGTCCCAAGTTTCCAGCCTTTTGCCACATCAAGCTGTCGTTTTAAATAGGGTCATTCCAGGTTTCATCAGAGACCCTGAAGGAATTGTAAAGAATTTCCCAGTTTTTTTGTTTTGTTTTTGAAATTCCTTTTTATAGTGGGTTTGAGCTGATTCTCGCTGCCATGTTTATGCCAGTCTACACACACTTGATTCCCTTACGGAGACATATCAATCCATAGGTTTTAAGATTCTTACTAGTCAGATATATTCCTCTGTGGGAAATATGGGGTTTTGAGTCCCTTTCACTGAGGAAGGTGTAGGTCTTGTCTATTCCATAGTTGGTTTTTGGAACGGTACCTGTGCTTATATCAAACTCTGGGTTTATGCATCACCCCACCTCTCCTTCCCCCTTAAGTAGGCATAAGAGTGTTTTCTAAATGTGAGACACTGTTCTCTTTCCTAACTCAGTTCAAGTGTAGCCATGTTTACAGGATCTTCATAAGTGATATCTTATGATAAGTTACTTTTTCTGTGTGACTTATTTCACTTAGAATCATCGTACCTGAATCTACCCATTTTGCTGCTACAGGTCTTATGACATTGATTTCATGGCTGAGGGATATTCCATCGTACGTAAGTACCACAATTTTTTGAACCATTTTTATATTTCCTGGGATATTGAAGGTGTACCCAAGTTGAGGTCCTTGTAAGCAGTGCAGCCCTAAATTTTGGGGTGGCTCTGTCTTATTGATTTTAAGTTTTCCCAAGGTATATTCCCTAGACTGGAAGTGCCCTTGGCTCTGTAGCTCTGTTGTTTACTTGTTTTAGGGAACACAATGCACTCCTCCAGAGAGGCAGTTGGCAATTTACATCCCGCCCATCAGCATAACAAGGCTCCCTGTTCTGCAGGGCCTGTCTTGCCTTTCTGGTTTTTACACATTTTGTGGATGTCCCTTTTGACCGGTGGGAAGTGATACTTCTTTGTAGTGCAGATTTGCATTGCCCGCTTGCTTGCTTGGCCAAAAAGGGCGTATGCGTTTTCTCCTGAATATATCCAGGAGAAAACGCATACGCCCTTTTTGGCCAAGTGCATCATTGTCGAAGTTGTGCCCCTCTTCCTGTGCTTTAAAGGCGATTCCAACGTACCTCTTGAAATCTGTTTCCTGCTATTCTGCCTCGCTTTCATGTCTGCCTCGTTGCCTTCCCTCAACAGATTTTTGGACGATAGTTGTCCTTTATTACTCGGCCAGTTTGTGAATTGCTGTGCCCCTGAGCTCCATTTTTCAACTCGTTTTAGGTGAGCTGACCGCAAGTCCAAAATTTTGATTCAGGACCTATACTGGTTCCCGGTGGGTGGCTGAGACTTTGGTTAATTCTTCTTCCTGCCGGGAAGTTAGAGTGATATGTGCCCCTCCAAATGCCTAACAGCTACTCTCTCATTGGTTCTCCCTCTTCCCTTTCATCCTCTGCCAATTTGGAAACCTGTGCGAACCAGGAGGTTAAAGGGGCTGTCTCTCCAAGTTGGGAGATTGATAGTAAAGCAGATGGAAAGTCAAACTTGAGCTCCAGGAGAGGGACTATTCATTGAGTTTTAGAAACCTTTCATATTCACAGTGTGTCCGTTCTCTAGGTTTCCGGTACATGTTATAACTGTAGTAATATTCCCTTCAACCTGGAGAGTTGGGACCCATGGAATGGGTGCCATGCATTATTGCTTTAAATGGTCTGCATTTGCTCACCAAATCTCACCAATCGTCTCAGTCCCAAGTGTGCAGCCTTATGCCACATCCAGCTGTCGTTGTAGATAGGGTCATTCCAGGGTTCATCAGAGACCCTGAAGGAATTGTAAAGAATTTCCCAGTTTTTTTGTTTTGTTTTTGAAATTCCTTTTTATAGTGGGTTTGAGCTGATTCTCGCTGCCATGTTTATGCCAGTCTAGACACACTTGATTCCCTTACGGAGACATATCAATACATAGGTTTTAAGATTCTTACTAGTCAGGTATATTCCTCTGCGGGAAATATGGGGTTTTGAGTCCCTTTCACTGAGGAAGGTGTAGGTCTTGTCTATTCCATAGTTGGTTTTTGGAACGGTACCTGTGCTTATATCAAACTCTGGTTTTATGCATCACCCCACCTCTGCTTCCCCCTTAAGCAGGCATAAGAGTGTTTTCTAAATGTGAGACACTGTTCTCTTTCCTAACTCAGTTCAAGTGTAGCCATGTTTACAGGATCTTCATAAGTGATATCTTATGATAAGTTTCTTTTTCTCTGTGACTTATTTCACTTAGAATCATCGTACCTGAATCTACCCATTTTGCTGCTACTGGTCTTATGACATTGATTTCATGGCTGAGGGATATTCCATCGTATGTAAGTACCACAATTTTTGTACCATTTTTATATTTCCTGGGATATTTAAGGTGGACCCAAGTTGAGGTCCTTGTAAGCAGTGCTGCCTTAAATTTTGGGGTGGCTCTGTCTTATTGATTTTCAGTTTTCCCAAGGTATATTCCCTAGACTGGAAGTGCCCTTGGCTCTGTAGCTCTGTTGTTTACTTGTTTTAGGGAACACAATGCACTCCTCCAGAGAGGCAGTTGGGAATTTACATCCCGCCCATCAGCATAACAAGGCTCCCTGTTCTCCAGGGCCTGTCTTGCCTTTCTGGTTTTTACACATTTTGTGGATGTCCCTTTTGACCGGTGGGAAGTGATACTTCTTTGTAGTGCAGATTTGCATTGCCCGCTTGCTTGCTTGGCTAAAAAGGGCATATGCATTTTCTCCTGAATATATTCAGGAGAAAACGCATACCCCCTTTTTGGCCAAGTGCATCATTGTCGAAGTTGTGCCCCTCTTCCTGTGCTTTAAAGGCGATTCCAACGTACCTCTTGAAATCTGTTTCCTGCTATTCTGCCTCGCTTTCAAGTCCGCCTCGTTGCCTTCCCTCAACAGATTTTTGGACGATAGTTGTCCTTTATTACTCGGCCAGTTTGTGAATTGCTCTGCCCCTGAGCTCCATGTTTCAACTCGTTTTAGGTGAGCTGACCGCAAGTCCAAAATTTTGGTTCAGGACCTATACTGGTTCCCGGTGGGTGGCTGAGACTTTGGTTAATTCTTCTTCCTTCTGGGAAATTACAGTGATATGTGCCCATCCAAATGCCTAACAGCTACTCTCTCATTGGTTCTCCCTCTTCCCTTTCATCCTCTGCCAAATTGGCAACCTGTGTGAACCAGGAGGTTAAAGGGGCTGTCTCTCCAAGTTGGGAGGTTGATAGTAAAGCAGATGGAAAGTCAAACCGGAACACCAGGAGAGGGACTATTCGTTGAGTTTCAGAAACCTTTCGTATTCACAGTGTGTCCGTTCTCTAGGATTCCGGTACATGTTATAACTGTAGTAATATTCCCTTCAACCTGGAGAGTTGGGACCCATGGAATGGGTGCCATGCATTATGGCTTTAAAGGGTCTGCATTTGCTCACCCAATCTCACCAATCCTCTCAGTCCCAAGTTTCCAGCCTTATGCCACATCCAGCTGTCCTTGTAAATAGGGTCATTCCAGGTTTCATCAGAGACCCTGAAGGAATTGTAAAGAATTTCCCAGTTTTTTTGTTTTGTTTTTGAAATTCCTTTTTATACTGGGTTTGAGCTGATTCTCGCTGCCATGTTTATGCCAGTCTAGACACAGTTGATTCCCTACGGAGACATATCAATCCATAGGTTTTAAGATTCTTACTAGTCAGATATATTCCTCTGCGGGAAATATGGGGTTTTGAGTCCCTTTCACTGAGGAAGGTGTAGGTCTTGTCTATTCCATAGTTGGTTTTTGGAACGGTACCTGTGCTTATATCAAACTCTGGTTTTATGCATCACCCCACCTCTCCTTCCCCCTTAAGCAGGTATAAGAGTGTTTTCTAAATGTGAGACACTGTTCTCTTTCCTAACTAAGTTCAAGTGTAGCCATGTTTACAGGATCTTCATAAGTGATATCTTATGATAAGTTTCTTTTTCTGTGTGACTTATTTCACTTAGAATCATCGTACCTGAATCCACCCATTGTGGTGCTACTGCTCTTATGCCATTGATTTCATGGCTGAGGGATATTCCATCGTACGTAAGTACCACAATTTTTTGAACCATTTTTGTATTTCCCGTGATATTTTAGGCGTACCCAAGTTGAGGTCCTTGTAAGCAGTGCAGCCCTAAATTTTGGGGTGGCTCTGTCTTATTGATTTTCAGTTTTCCCAAGGTATATTCCCTAGACTGGAAGTGCCCTTGGCTCTGTAGCTCTGTTGTTTACTTGTTTTAGAGAACACAATGCACTCCTCCAGAGAGGCAGTTGGCAATTTACATCCCGCCCATCAGCATAACAAGGCTCCCTGTTCTCCAGGGCCTGTCTTGCCTTTCTGGTTTTTACACATTTTGTGGATGTCCCTTTTGACCGGTGGGAAGTGATACTTCTTTGTCGTGCAGATTTGCATTGCCCGCTTGCTTGCTTGGCCAAAAAGGGCGTATGCGTTTTCTCCTGAATATATTCAGGAGAAAACGCATACGCCCTTTTTGGCCAAGTGCATCATTGTCGAAGTTGTGCCCCTCTTCCTGTGCTTTAAAGGCGATTCCAACGTACCTCTTGAAATCTGTTTCCTGCTATCCTGCCTCGCTTTCAAGTCCGCCTCGTTGCCTTCCCTCAACAGATTTTTGGACGATAGTTGTCCTTTATTACTCGGCCAGTTTGTGAATTGCTGTGCCCCTGAGTTCCATTTTTCAAGTAGTTTTTGGTGAGCTGACCGCAAGTCCAAAATTTTGGTTCAGGACCTATACTGTTTCCCGGTGGGTGGCTGAGACTTTGGTTAATTCTTATTCCTGCCGGGAAATTACAGTGATATATGCCCGTCCAAATGCCTAACAGCTACTCTCTCATTGGTTCTCCCTCTTCCCTTTCATCCTCTGCCAAATTGGCAACCTGTGCGAACCAGGAGGTTAAAGGGGCTGTCTCTCCAAGTTGGGAGATTGATAGTAAAGCAGATGGAAAGTCAAACCGGAGCACCAGGAGAGGGACTATTCGTTGAGTGTTAGAAACCTTTCGTATTCACAGTGTGTCCGTTCTCTAGGTTTCCGGTACATGTTAAAACTGTAGTAATATTCCCTTCAAACTGGAGAGTTGGAACCCATGGAATGGGTGCCATGCATTATTGCTTTAAAGGGTCTGCATTTGCTCACCCAATCTCACCAATCCTCTCAGTCCCAAGTTTCCAGCTTTTGCCACATCAAGCTGTCGTTGTAAATAGGGTCATTCCAGATTTCATCAGAGACCCTGAAGGAATTGTAAAGAATTTCCCAGTTTTTTGTTTTGTTTTTGAAATTCCTTTTTATAGTGGGTTTGAGCTGATTCTCGCTGCCATGTTTATACCAGTCTAGACACACTTGATTCCCTTACGGAGACATACCAATCCATAGGTTTTAAGATTCTTACTAGTCAGATATATTCCTCTGTGGGAAATATGGGGTTTTGAGTCCCTTTCACTGAGGAAGGTGTAGGTCTTGTCTATTCCATAGTTGGTTTTTGGAACGGTACCTGTGCTTATATCAAACTCTGGTTTTATGCATCACCCCACCTCTCCTTCCCCCTTAAGTAGGCATAAGAGTGTTTTCTAAATGTGAGACACTGTTCTCTTTCCTAACTCAGTTCAAGTGTAGCCATGTTTACAGGATCTTCATAAGTGATATCTTATGATAAGTTACTTTTTCTCTGTGACTTATTTCACTTAGAATCATCGTACCTGAATCTACCCATTTTGCTGCTACAGGTCTTATGACATTGATTTCATGGCTGAGGGATATTCCATCGTACGTAAGTACCACAATTTTTTGAACCATTTTTATACTTCCTCGGATATTTAACGTGTACCCAAGTTGAGGTCCTTGTAAGCAGTGCAGCCCTAAATTTTGGGGTGGCTCTGTCTTATTGATTTTCAGTTTTCCCAAGGTATATTCCCTAGACTGGAAGTGCCCTTGGCTCTGTAGCTCTGTTGTTTACTTGTTTTAGAGAACACAATGCACTCCTCCAGAGAGGCAGTTGGCAATTTACATCCCGCCCATCAGCATAACAAGGCTCCCTGTTCTCCAGGGCCTGTCTTGCCTTTCTGGTTTTTACACATTTTGTGGATGTCCCTTTTGACCGGTGGGAAGTGACACTTCTTTGTAGTGCAGATTTGCATTGCCTGCTTGCTTGCTTGGCCAAAAAGGGCGTATGCGTTTTCTCCTGAATATATTCAGGAGAAAACGCATACGCCCTTTTTGGCCAAGTGCATCATTGTCGAAGTTGTGCCCCTCTTCCTGTGCTTTAAAGGCGATTCCAACGTACCTCTTGAAATCTGTTTCCTGCTATCCTGCCTCGCTTTCAAGTCCGCATCGTTGCCTTCCCTCAACAGATTTTTGGACGATAGTTGTCCTTTATTACTCGGCCAGTTTGTGAATTGCTGTGTCCCTGAGCTCCATTTTTCAACTCGTTTTTGGTGAGCTGACCGCAAGTCCAAAATTTTGCTTCAGGACCTATACTGGTTCCCGGTGGGTGGCTGAGACTTTGGTTAATTCTTCTTCCTGCCGGGAAATTACAGTGATATGTGCCCGTCCAAATGCCTAACAGCTACTCTCTCATTGGTTCTCCCTCTTCCCTTTCATCCTCTGCCAAATTGGCAACCTGTGCGAACCAGGAGGTTAAAGGGGCTGTCTCTCCCAGTTGGGAGGTTGATAGTAAAGCAGATGGAAAGTCAAACCGGAGCACCAGGAGAGGGACTATTCGTTGAGTTTTAGAAACCTTTCGTATTCACAGTGTGTCCGTTCTCTAGGTTTCCGGTACATGTTAAAACTGTAGTAATATTCCCTTCAACCTGGAGAGTTGGAACCCATGGAATGGGTGCCATGCATTATTGCTTTAAAGGGTCTGCATTTGCTCACCCAATCTCACCAATCCTCTCTGTCCCAAGTTTCCAGCCTTTTGCCACATCAAGCTGTCGTAGTAAATAGGGTCATTCCAGGTTTCATCAGAGACCCTGAAGGAATTGTAAAGAATTTCCCAGTTTTTATGTTTTGTTTTTGAAATTCCTTTTTATAGTGGGTTTGAGCTGATTCTCGCTGCCATGTTTATGCCAGTCTAGACACACTTGATTCCCTTACGGAGACATATCAATCCATAGGTTTTAAGATTCTTACTAGTCAGATATATTCCTCTGTGGGAAATATGGGGTTTTGAGTCCGTTTCACTGAGGAAGGTGTAGGTCTTGTCTATTCCATAGTTGGTTTTTGGAACGGTACCTGTGCTTATATCAAACTCTGGTTTTATGCATCACCCCACCTCTCCTTCCCCCTTAAGTAGGCATAAGAGTGTTTTCTAAATGTGAGACAATGTTCTCTTTCCTAACTCAGTTCAAGTGTAGCCATGTTTACAGGATCTTCATAAGTGATATCTTATGATAAGTTACTTTTTCTCTGTGACTTATTTCACTTAGAATCATCGTACCTGAATCTACCCATTTTGCTGCTACAGGTCTTATGACATTGATTTCATGGCTGAGGGATATTCCATCGTACGTAATTACCACAATTTTTTGAACCATTTTTATATTTCCTGGGATATTTAAGGTGTACCCAAGTTGAGGTCCTTGTAAGCAGTGCAGCCCTAAATTTTGGGGTGGCTCTGTCTTATTGATTTTCAGTTTTCCCAAGGTATATTCCCTAGACTGGAAGTGCCCTTGGCTCTGTAGCTCTGTTGTTTACTTGTTTTAGGGAACACAATGCACTCCTCCAGAGAGGCAGTTGGCAATTTACATCCCGCCCATCAGCATAACAAGGCTCCCTGTTCTGCAGGGCCTGTCTTGCCTTTCTGGTTTTTACACATTTTGTGGATGTCCCTTTTGACCGGTGGGAAGTGATACTTCTTTGTAGTGCAGATTTGCATTGCCCGCTTGCTTGCTTGGCCAAAAAGGGCGTATGCGTTTTCTCCTGAATATATTCAGGAGAAAACGCATACGCCCTTTTTGGCCAAGTGCATCATTGTCGAAGTTGTGCCCCTCTTCCTGTGCTTTAAAGGCGATTCCAACGTACCTCTTGAAATCTGTTTCCTGCTATTCTGCCTCGCTTTCATGTCTGCCTCGTTGCCTTCCCTCAACAGATTTTTGGACGATAGTTGTCCATTATTACTCGGCCAGTTTGTGAATTGCTGTGCCCCTGAGCTCCATTTTTCAACTCGTTTTAGGTGAGCTGACCGCAAATCCAAAATTTTGATTCAGGACCTATACTGGTTCCCGGTGGGTGGCTGAGACTTTGGTTAATTCTTCTTCCTGCCGGGAAGTTAGAGTGATATGTGCCCATCCAAATGCCTAACAGCTACTCTCTCATTGGTTCTCCCTCTTCCCTTTCATCCTCTGCCAATTTGGAAACCTGTGCGAACCAGGAGGTTAAAGGGGCTGTCTCTCCAAGTTGGGAGATTGATAGTAAAGCAGATGGAAAGTCAAACTGGAGCACCAGGAGAGGGACTATTCATTGAGTTTTAGAAACCTTTCATATTCACAGTGTGTTCGTTCTCTAGGTTTCCGGTACATGTTATAACTGTAGTAATATTCCCTTCAACCTGGAGAGTTGGGACCCATGGAATGGGTGCCATGCATTATTGCTTTAAATGGTCTGCATTTGCTCACCAAATCTCACCAATCGTCTCAGTCCCAAGTGTGCAGCCTTATGCCACATCCAGCTGTCGTTGTAGATAGGGTCATTCCAGGGTTCATCAGAGACCCTGAAGGAATTGTAAAGAATTTCCCAGTTTTTTTGTTTTGTTTTTGAAATTCCTTTTTATAGTGGGTTTGAGCTGATTCTCGCTGCCATGTTTATGCCAGTCTAGACACACTTGATTCCCTTACGGAGACATATCAATACATAGGTTTTAAGATTCTTACTAGTCAGGTATATTCCTCTGCGGGAAATATGGGGTTTTGAGTCCCTTTCACTGAGGAAGGTGTAGGTCTTGTCTATTCCATAGTTGGTTTTTGGAACGGTACCTGTGCTTATATCAAACTCTGGTTTTATGCATCACCCCACCTCTGCTTCCCCCTTAAGCAGGCATAAGAGTGTTTTCTAAATGTGAGACACTGTTCTCTTTCCTAACTCAGTTCAAGTGTAGCCATGTTTACAGGATCTTCATAAGTGATATCTTATGATAAGTTTCTTTTTCTCTGTGACTTATTTCACTTAGAATCATCGTACCTGAATCTACCCATTTTGCTGCTACTGGTCTTATGACATTGATTTCATGGCTGAGGGATATTCCATCGTACGTAAGTACCACAATTTTTTGAACCATTTTTATATTTCCTGGGATATTTAAGGTGTACCCAAGTTGAGGTCCTTGTAAGCAGTGCTGCCTTAAATTTTTGGGTGGCTCTCTCTTATTGATTTTCAGTTTTCCCAAGGTATATTCCCTAGACTGGAAGTGCCCTTGGCTCTGTAGCTCTGTTGTTTACTTGTTTTAGGGAACACAATGCACTCCTCCAGAGAGGCAGTTGGGAATTTACATCCCGCCCATCAGCATAACAAGGCTCCCTGTTCTCCAGGGCCTGTCTTGCCTTTCTGGTTTTTACACATTTTGTGGATGTCCCTTTTGACCGGTGGGAAGTGATACTTCTTTGTAGTGCAGATTTGCATTGCCCGCTTGCTTGCTTGGCCAAAAAGGGCATATGCATTTTCTCCTGAATATATTCAGGAGAAAACGCATGCCCCCTTTTTGGCCAAGTGCATCATTGTCGAAGTTGTGCCCCTCTTCCTGTGCTTTAAAGGCGATTCCAACGTACCTCTTGAAATCTGTTTCCTGCTATTCTGCCTCGCTTTCAACTCCGCCTCGTTGCCTTCCCTCAACAGATTTTTGGATGATAGTTGTCCTTTATTACTCGGCCAGTTTGTGAATTGCTCTGCCCCTGAGCTCCATGTTTCAACTCGTTTTAGGTGAGCTGACCGCAAGTCCAAAATTTTGGTTCAGGACCTATACTGGTTCCCGGTGGGTGGCTGAGAC
Source organism: Hyperoodon ampullatus (assembly GCF_949752795.1). Taxonomy (NCBI): domain Eukaryota; kingdom Metazoa; phylum Chordata; class Mammalia; order Artiodactyla; family Ziphiidae; genus Hyperoodon; species Hyperoodon ampullatus. The sequence continues at coordinate 107,515 of NW_027640936.1, forward strand.
TTTGGTTAATTCTTCTTCCTTCTGGGAAATTACAGTGATATGTGCCCGTCCAAATGCCTAACAGCTACTCTCTCATTGGTTCTCCCTCTTCCCTTTCATCCTCTGCCAAATTGGCAACCTGTGTGAACCAGGAGGTTAAAGAGGCTGTCTCTCCAAGTTGGGAGGTTGATAGTAAAGCAGATGGAAAGTCAAACCGGAACACCAGGAGAGGGACTATTCGTTGAGTTTCAGAAACCTTTCGTATTCACAGTGTGTCCGTTCTCTAGGATTCCGGTACATGTTATAACTGTAGTAATATTCCCTTCAACCTGGAGAGTTGGGACCCATGGAATGGGTGCCATGCATTATTGCTTTAAAGGGTCTGCATTTGCTCACCCAATCTCACCAATCCTCTCAGTCCCAAGTTTCCAGCCTTATGCCACATCCAGCTGTCCTTGTAAATAGGGTCATTCCAGGTTTCATCAGAGACCCTGAAGGAATTGTAAAGAATTTCCCAGTTTTTTTGTTTTGTTTTTGAAATTCCTTTTTATACTGGGTTTGAGCTGATTCTCGCTGCCATGTTTATGCCAGTCTAGACACAGTTGATTCCCTACGGAGACATATCAATACACAGGTTTTAAGATTCTTACTAGTCAGATATATTCCTCTGCGGGAAATATGGGGTTTTGAGTCCCTTTCACTGAGGAAGGTGTAGGTCTTGTCTATTCCATAGTTGGTTTTTGGAACGGTACCTGTGCTTATATCAAACTCTGGTTTTATGCATCACCCCACCTCTCCTTCCCCCTTAAGCAGGTATAAGAGTGTTTTCTAAATGTGAGACACTGTTCTCTTTCCTAACTAAGTTCAAGTGTAGCCATGTTTACAGGATCTTCATAAGTGATATCTTATGATAAGTTTCTTTTTCTGTGTGACTTATTTCACTTAGAATCATCGTACCTGAATCCACCCATTGTGCTGCTACTGCTCTTATGCCATTGATTTCATGGCTGAGGGATATTCCATCGTACGTAAGTACCACAATTTTTTGAACCATTTTTGTATTTCCCGTGATATTTTAGGCGTACCCAAGTTGAGGTCCTTGTAAGCAGTGCAGCCCTAAATTTTGGGGTGGCTCTGTCTTATTGATTTTCAGTTTTCCCAAGGTATATTCCCTAGACTGGAAGTGCCCTTGGCTCTGTAGCTCTGTTGTTTACTTGTTTTAGAGAACACAATGCACTCCTCCAGAGAGGCAGTTGGCAATTTACATCCCGCCCATCAGCATAACAAGGCTCCCTGTTCTCCAGGGCCTGTCTTGCCTTTCTGGTTTTTACACATTTTGTGGATGTCCCTTTTGACCGGTGGGAAGTGATACTTCTTTGTCGTGCAGATTTGCATTGCCCGCTTGCTTGCTTGGCCAAAAAGGGCGTATGCGTTTTCTCCTGAATATATTCAGGAGAAAACGCATACGCCCTTTTTGGCCAAGTGCATCATTGTCGAAGTTGTGCCCCTCTTCCTGTGCTTTAAAGGCGATTCCAACGTACCTCTTGAAATCTGTTTCCTGCTATCCTGCCTCGCTTTCAAGTCCGCCTCGTTGCCTTCCCTCAACAGATTTTTGGACGATAGTTGTCCTTTATTACTCGGCCAGTTTGTGAATTGCTGTGCCCCTGAGTTCCATTTTTCAACTAGTTTTTGGTGAGCTGACCGCAAGTCCAAAATTTTGGTTCAGGACCTATACTGTTTCCCGGTGGGTGGCTGAGACTTTGGTTAATTCTTATTCCTGCCGGGAAATTACAGTGATATATGCCCGTCCAAATGCCTAACAGCTACTCTCTCATTGGTTCTCCCTCTTCCCTTTCATCCTCTGCCAAATTGGCAACCTGTGCGAACCAGGAGGTTAAAGGGGCTGTCTCTCCAAGTTGGGAGATTGATAGTAAAGCAGATGGAAAGTCAAACCGGAGCACCAGGAGAGGGACTATTCGTTGAGTGTTAGAAACCTTTCGTATTCACAGTGTGTCCGTTCTCTAGGTTTCCGGTACATGTTAAAACTGTAGTAATATTCCCTTCAAACTGGAGAGTTGGAACCCATGGAATGGGTGCCATGCATTATTGCTTTAAAGGGTCTGCATTTGCTCACCCAATCTCACCAATCCTCTCAGTCCCAAGTTTCCAGCTTTTGCCACATCAAGCTGTCGTTGTAAATAGGGTCATTCCAGATTTCATCAGAGACCCTGAAGGAATTGTAAAGAATTTCCCAGTTTTTTTGTTTTGTTTTTGAAATTCCTTTTTATAGTGGGTTTGAGCTGATTCTCGCTGCCATGTTTATGCCAGTCTAGACACACTTGATTCCCTTACGGAGACATACCAATCCATAGGTTTTAAGATTCTTACTAGTCAGATATATTCCTCTGTGGGAAATATGGGGTTTTGAGTCCCTTTCACTGAGGAAGGTGTAGGTCTTGTCTATTCCATAGTTGGTTTTTGGAACGGTACCTGTGCTTATATCAAACTCTGGTTTTATGCATCACCCCACCTCTCCTTCCCCCTTAAGTAGGCATAAGAGTGTTTTCTAAATGTGAGACACTGTTCTCTTTCCTAACTCAGTTCAAGTGTAGCCATGTTTACAGGATCTTCATAAGTGATATCTTATGATAAGTTACTTTTTCTCTGTGACTTATTTCACTTAGAATCATCGTACCTGAATCTACCCATTTTGCTGCTACAGGTCTTATGACATTGATTTCATGGCTGAGGGATATTCCATCGTATGTAAGTACCACAATTTTTTGAACCATTTTTATACTTCCTCGGATATTTAACGTGTACCCAAGTTGAGGTCCTTGTAAGCAGTGCAGCCCTAAATTTTGGGGTGGCTCTGTCTTATTGATTTTCAGTTTTCCCAAGGTATATTCCCTAGACTGGAAGTGCCCTTGGCTCTGTAGCTCTGTTGTTTACTTGTTTTAGAGAACACAATGCACTCCTCCAGAGAGGCAGTTGGCAATTTACATCCCGCCCATCAGCATAACAAGGCTCCCTGTTCTCCAGGGCCTGTCTTGCCTTTCTGGTTTTTACACATTTTGTGGATGTCCCTTTTGACCGGTGGGAAGTGACACTTCTTTGTAGTGCAGATTTGCATTGCCTGCTTGCTTGCTTGGCCAAAAAGGGCGTATGCGTTTTCTCCTGAATATATTCAGGAGAAAACGCATACGCCCTTTTTGGCCAAGTGCATCATTGTCGAAGTTGTGCCCCTCTTCCTGTGCTTTAAAGGCGATTCCAACGTACCTCTTGAAATCTGTTTCCTGCTATCCTGCCTCACTTTCAAGTCCGCATCGTTGCCTTCCCTCAACAGATTTTTGGACGATAGTTGTCCTTTATTACTCGGCCAGTTTGTGAATTGCTCTGCCCCTGAGCTCCATGTTTCAACTCGTTTTAGGTGAGCTGACCGCAAGTCCAAAATTTTGGTTCAGGACCTATACTGGTTCCCGGTGGGTGGCTGAGACTTTGGTTAATTCTTCTTCCTTCTGGGAAATTACAGTGATATGTGCCCATCCAAATGCCTAACAGCTACTCTCTCATTGGTTCTCCCTCTTCCCTTTCATCCTCTGCCAAATTGGCAACCTGTGTGAACCAGGAGGTTAAAGGGGCTGTCTCTCCAAGTTGGGAGGTTGATAGTAAAGCAGATGGAAAGTCAAACCGGAACACCAGGAGAGGGACTATTCGTTGAGTTTCAGAAACCTTTCGTATTCACAGTGTGTCCGTTCTCTAGGATTCCGGTACATGTTATAACTGTAGTAATATTCCCTTCAACCTGGAGAGTTGGGACCCATGGAATGGGTGCCATGCATTATTGCTTTAAAGGGTCTGCATTTGCTCACCCAATCTCACCAATCCTCTCAGTCCCAAGTTTCCAGCCTTATGCCACATCCAGCTGTCCTTGTAAATAGGGTCATTCCAGGTTTCATCAGAGACCCTGAAGGAATTGTAAAGAATTTCCCAGTTTTTTTGTTTTGTTTTTGAAATTCCTTTTTATAGTGGGTTTGAGCTGATTCTCGCTGCCATGTTTATGCCAGTCTAGACACACTTGATTCCCTTACGGAGACATATCAATCCATAGGTTTTAAGATTCTTACTAGTCAGATATATTCCTCTGTGGGAAATATGGGGTTTTGAGTCCCTTTCACTGAGGAAGGTGTAGGTCTTATCTATTCCATAGTTGGTTTTTGGAACGGTACCTGTGCTTATATCAAACTCTGGTTTTATGCATCACCCCACCTCTCCTTCCCCCTTAAGTAGGCATAAGAGTGTTTTCTAAATGTGAGACACTGTTCTCTTTCCTAACTCAGTTCAAGTGTAGCCATGTTTACAGGATCTTCATAAGTGATATCTTATGATAAGTTACTTTTTCTCTGTGACTTATTTCACTTAGAATCATCGTACCTGAATCTACCCATTTTGCTGCTACAGGTCTTATGACATTGATTTCATGGCTGAGGGATATTCCATCGTACGTAATTACCACAATTTTTTGAACCATTTTTATATTTCCTGGGATATTTAAGGTGTACCCAAGTTGAGGTCCTTGTAAGCAGTGCAGCCCTAAATTTTGGGGTGGCTCTGTCTTATTGATTTTCAGTTTTCCCAAGGTATATTCCCTAGACTGGAAGTGCCCTTGGCTCTGTAGCTCTGTTGTTTACTTGTTTTAGGGAACACAATGCACTCCTCCAGAGAGGCAGTTGGCAATTTACATCCCGCCCATCAGCATAACAAGGCTCCCTGTTCTCCAGGGCCTGTCTTGCCTTTCTGGTTTTTACACATTTTGTGGATGTCCCTTTTGACCGTTGGTAAGTGATACTTCTTTGTATCACTTTGTAGTGCAGATTTGCATTGCCCGCTTGTTGGCTTGGCCAAAAAGGGCGTATGCGTTTTCTCCTGAATATATTCAGGAGAAACACATACGCCCTTTTTGGCCAAGTGCATCATTGTCGAATTTGTGCCCCTCTTCCTGTGCTTTAAAGGCGATTCCAACGTACCTCTTGAAATCTGTTTCCTGCTATTCTGCCTCGCTTTCAAGTCTGCCTCGTTGCCTTCCCTCAACAGATTTTTGGACGATAGTTGTCCTTTATTACTCGGCCAGTTTGTGAATTGCTGTGCCCCTGAACTCCATTTTTCAACTCGTTTTTGGTGAGCTGACCGCAAGTCCAAAATTTTGGTTCAGGACCTATATTGGTTCCCGGTGGGTGGCTGAGACTTTGGTTAATTCTTCTTTCTGCCGGGAAATTACAGTGATATGTGCCCGTCCAAATGCCTAACAGCTACTCTCTCATTGGTTCTCCCTCTTCCCTTTCATCCTCTGCCAAATTGGAAACCTGTGCGAACCAAGAGGTTAAAGGGGCTGTCTCTCCAAGTTGGGAGGTTGATAGTAAAGCAGATGGAAAGTCAAACTGGAGCACCAGGAGAGGGACTATTCGTTGAGTTTTAGAAACCTTTCGTATTCACAGTGTGTCCGTTCTCTAGGTTTCCGGGACATGTTATAAATGTAGTAATATTCCCTTCAACCTGGAGAGTTGGGACCCATGGAATGGGTGCCATGCATTATTGCTTTAAAGGGTCTGCGTTTGCTCACCCAATCTCACCAATCGTCTCAGTCCCAAGTTTCCAGCCTTTTGCCACATCCAGCTGTCGTTGTAGATAGGGTCATTCCAGGTTTCATCAGAGACCCTGAAGGAATTGTAAAGAATTTCCCAGTTTTTTTGTTTTGTTCTTGAAATTCCTTTTTATAGTGGGTTTGAGCTGATTCTCGCTGCCATGTTTATGCCAGTCTAGACACACTTGATTCCCTTACGGAGACATATCAATACATAGGTTTTAAGATTCTTACTAGTCAGATATATTCCTCTGCGGGAACTATGGGGTTTTGAGTCCCTTTCACTGAGGAAGGTGTAGGTCTTGTCTATTCCATAGTTGGTTTTTGGAACGGTACCTGTGCTTATATCAAACTCTGGTTTTATGCATCACCCCACCTCTCCTTCCCCCTTAAGCAGGCATAAGAGTGTTTTCTAAATGTGAGACATTCTTCTCTTTCCTAACTCAGTTCAAGTGTAGCCATGTTTACAGGATCTTCATAAGTGATATCTTATGATAAGTTTCTTTTTCTGTGTGACTTATTTCACTTAGAATCATCGTACCTGAATCCACCCATTTTGCTGCTACTGGTCTTATGACATTGATTTCATGGCTGAGGGATATTCCATTGTACGTAAGTACCACAATTTTTTGAACCATTTTTATATTTCCTGGGATATTTAAGGTGTACCCAAGTTGAGGTCCTTGTAAGCAGTGCTGCCTTAAATTTTGGGGTGGCTCTGTCTTATTGATTTTCAGTTTTCCCAAGGAATATTCCCTAGACTGGTAGTGCCCTTGGCTCTGTAGCTCTGTTGTTTACTTGTTTTAGGGAACACAATGCACTCCTCCAGAGAGGCAGTTGGCAATTTACATCCCTCCCATCAGAATAACAAGGATCCCTGTTCTCCAGGGCCTGTCTTGCCTTTCTGGTTTTTACACATTTTGTGGATGTCCCTTTTGACCGGTGGGAAGTGATACTTCTTTGTAGTGCAGATTTGCATTGCCCGCTTGCTTGCTTGGCCAAAAAGGGCGTATGCGTTTTCTCCTGAATATATTCAGGAGAAAACGCATACGCCCTTTTTGGCCAAGTGCATCATTGTCGAAGTTGTGCCCCTCTTCCTGCGCTTTAAAGGCGATTCCAACGTACCTCTGGAAATCTGTTTCCTGCTATTCTGCCTCGCTTTCAGGTCCGCCTCGTTGCCTTCCCTCAACAGATTTTTGGACGATAGTTGTCCTTTATTACTCGGCCAGTTTGTGAATTGCTGTGCCCCTGAGCTCCATTTTTCAACTCGTTTTTGGTGAGCTGACCGCAAGTCCAAAATTTTGGTTCAGACCTATACTGGTTCCTGGTGGGGGGCTGAGACTTTGGTTAATTATTCTTCCTGCCGGGAAGTTAGAGTGATATGTGCCCGACCAAATACCTAACAGCTACTCTCTCATTGGTTCTCCCTCTTCCCTTTCATCCTCTGCCAAATTGGAAACCTGTGTGAACCAGGAGGTTGAAGGGGCTGTCTCTCCAAGTTGGGAGTTTGATAGTAAAGCAGATGGAAAGTGAAACCGGAGCACCAGGAGAGGGACTATTCGTTGAGTTTTAGAAACCTTTCATATTCACAGTGTGTCCGTTCTCTAGGTTTCTCGTACATGTTATAACTGTAGTAATATTCCCTTCAACCTGGAGAGTTGGGACCCATGGAATGGGTGCCATGCATTATTGCTTTAAAGGGTCTGCATTTGCTCACCCAATCTCACCAATCGTCTCAGTCCCAAGTGTCCCTCGTTATGCCACCTCCAGCTGTCATTGTAGATAGGGTCATTCCAGGTTTCATCAGAGACCCTAAAGGAATTGTAAAGAATTTCCCAGTTTTTTTGTTTTGTTTTTGAAATTAATTTTTATAGTGGTTTTGAGCTGATTCTCGCTGCCATGTTTATGCCAGTCTATACACACTTGATTCCCTTATGGAGACATATCAATACATAGGTTTTAAGATTCTTACTAGTCAGATATATTCCTCTGCGGGAAATATGGGGTTTTGAGTCCCTTTCACTGAGGAAGGTGTAGGTCTTGTCTATTCCATAGTTGGTTTTGGGAACGGTACCTGTGCTTATATCAAACTCTGGTTTTATGCATCACCCCACCTCTCCTTCCCCCTTAAGCAGGCATAAGAGTGTTTTCTAAATGTGAGACATTCTTCTCTTTCCTAACTCAGTTCAATTGTACCCATGTTTACAGGATCTTCATAAGTGATATCTTATGATAAGTTTCTTTTTCTGTGTGTCTTATTTCACTTAGAATCATCGTACCTGAATCCACCCATTTTGCTGCTACTGGTCTTATGACATTGATTTCATGGCTGAGGGATATTCCATTGTACGTAAGTACCACAATTTTTTGAACCATTTTTATATTTCCTGGGATATTTAATGTGTACCCAAGTTGAGGTCCTTGTAAGCAGTGCAGCCCTAAATTTTGGGGTGGCTCTGTCTTATTGATTTTCAGTTTTCCCAAGGAATATTCCCTAGACTGGAAGTGCCCTTGGCTCTGTAGCTCTGTTGTTTACTTGTTTTAGGGAACACAATGCACTCCTCCAGAGAGGCAGTTGGCAATTTACATCCCACACATCAGCATAACAAGGCTCCCTGTTCTCCAGGTCCTGTCTTGCCTTTCTGGTTTTTACACATTTTGTGGATGTCCCTTTTGACCGGTGGGAAGTGATACTTCTTTGTAGTGCAGATTTGCATTGCCCGCTTGCTTGCTTGGCCAAAAAGGGCGTATGCGTTTTCTCCTGAATATATTCAGGAGAAAACGCATACGCCCTTTTTGGCCAAGTGCATCATTGTCGAAGTTGTGCCCCTCTTCCTGTGCTTTAAAGGCGATTCCAACGTACCTCTTGAAATCTGTTTCCTGCTATTCTGCCTCGCTTTCATGTCCGCCTCGTTGCCTTCCCTCAACAGATTTTTGGACGATAGTTGTCCTTTATTACTCGGCCAGTTTGTGAATTTCAGTGCCCCTGAGCTCCATTTTTCAACTCGTTTTTGGTGAGCTGACCGCAAGTCCGAAATTTTGGTTCAGGACCTATATTGGTTCCCGGTGGGTGGCTGAGACTTTGGTTAATTCTTCTTCCTGCTGGGAAATTACAGTGATATGTGCCCGTCCAAATGCCTAACAGCTACTCTCTCATTGGTTCTCCCTCTTCCCTTTCATCCTCTGCCAAATTGGAGACCTGTGCGAACCAGGAGGTTAAAGGGGCTGACTCTTCAAGTTGGGAGGTTGATAGTAAAGCAGATGGAAAGTCAAACCGGAGCACCAGGAGAGGGACTATTCGTTGAGGTTTAGAAACCTTTCGTATTCACAGTGTGTCCGTTCTCTAGGTTTACCGTACATGTTATAGCTGTAGTAATATTCCCTTCAACCTGGAGAGTTGGGACCCATGGAATGGTTGCCATGCATTATTGCTTTAAAGGGTCTGCATTTGCTCACCCAATCTCACCAATCCTCTCAGTCCCAAGTTTCCAGCCTTTTGCCACATCCAGCTGTGGTTGTAGATAGGGTCATTCCGGGTTTCATCAGAGACCCTGAAGGAATTGTAAAGAATTTCCCAGTTTTTTTGTTTTGTTCTTGAAATTCCTTTTTATAGTGGGTTGGAGCTGATTCTCGCTGCCATGTTTATGCCAGTCTAGACACACTTGATTCCCTTATGGAGACATATCAATACATAGGTTTTAAGATTCTTACTAGTCAGATATATTCCTCTGCGGGAAATATGGGGTTTTGAGTCCCTTTCACTGAGGAAGGTGTAGGTCTTGTCTATTCCATAGTTGGTTTTTGGAACGGTACCTGTGCTTATATCAAACTCTGGTTTAATGCATCACCCCACCTCTCCTTCCCCCTTAAGCAGGCATAAGAGTGTTTTCTAAATGTGAGACACTGTTCTCTTTCCTAACTCAGTTCAAGTGTAGCCATGTTTACAGTATCTTCATAAGTGATATCTTATGATAAGTTTCTTTTTCTGTGTGTCTTATTTCACTTAGAATCATCGTACCTGAATCCACCCATTTTGCTGCTACTGGTCTTATGACATTGATTTCATGGCTGAGGGATATTCCATTGTACGTAAGTACCACAATTTTTTGAACCATTTTTATATTTCCTGGGATATTTAAGGTGTACCCAAGTTGAGGTCCTTGTAAACAGTGCAGCCTTAAATTTTGGGGTGGCTCTGTCTTATTTATTTTCAGTTTTCCCAAGGTATATTCCCTAGACTGGAAGTGCCCTTGGCTCTGTAACTCTGTTGTTTTCTTGTTTTAGGGAACACAATGCACTCCTCCAGAGAGGCAGTTGGCAATTTACATCCCGCCCATCAGCATAACAAGGCTCCCTGTTCTCCAGGGCCTGTCTTGCCTTTCTGGTTTTTACACATTTTGTGGATGTCCTTTTTGACAGGTGGGAAGTGATACTCCTTTGTAGTGCAGATTTGCATTTCCTGCTTGCTTGCTTGGCCAAAAATGGTGTATGCGTTTTTTCCTGAATATATTCAGGAGAAAACGCATACGCACTTTTTGGCCAAGTGCATCATTGTCGAAGTTGTGCCCCTCTTCCTGTGCTTTAAAGGCGATTCCAACGTACCTCTTGAAATCTGTTTCCTGCTATTCTGCCTCGCTTTCAAGTCCGCCTCGTTGCCTTCCCTCAACAGATTTTTGGACGATAGTTGTCCTTTATTACTCGGCCAGTTTGTGAATTGCTGTGCCCCTGAGCTCCATGTTTCAACTCGTTTTTGGTGAGCTGAACGCAAGTAGAAAATTTTGGTTCAGGACCTATACTGGTTCAAGGTGGGTGTCTGAGACTTTGGTTAATTGTTCTTCCTGCTAGGAAATTACAGTGATATGTGCCCGTCCAAATGCCTAACAGCTACTCTCTCATTGGTTCTCCCTCTTCCCTTTCATCCTCTGCCAAATTGGCAACCTGTGTGAACCAGGAGGTTAAAGGGGCTGTCTCTCCAAGTTGGGAGGTTGATAGTAAAGCAGATGGAAAGTCTAACTGGAGCACCAGGAGAGGGACTATTCGTTGAGTTTTAGAAACCTTTCGTATTCACAGTGTGTCCGTTCTCTAGGATTCCGGTACATGTTGCATCTGTAGTAATATTCCCTTCAACCTGGAGAGTTGGGACCCATGGAATGGGTGCCATGCATTATTGCTTTAAAGGGTCTTCATTTGCTCACCCAATCTCACCAATTCTCTTAGTCCCAAGGGTCCAGCCTTATGCCACATCCAGCTGTCCTTGTAGATAGGGTCATTCCAGGTTTCATCAGAGACCCTGAAGGAATTGTAAAGAATTTCCCAGGTTTTTTGTTTTGTTTTTGAAATTCCTTTTTATAGTGGGTTTGAGCTGATTCTCGCTGCCATGTTTATGCCAGTCTAGACACACTTGATTCCCTTATGGAGACATATCAATACATAGGTTTTAAGATTCTTACTAGTCAGATATATTCCTCTGCGGGAAATATGGGGTTTTGAGTCCCTTTCACTGAGGAAGGTGTAGGTCTTGTCTATTCCATAGGTGGTTTTTGGAACGGTACCTGTGCTTATATCAAACTCTGGTTTTATGCATCACCCCACCTCTCCTTCCCCCTTAAGCAGGCATAAGAGTGTTTTCTAAATGTGAGACATTCTTCTCTTTCCTAACTCAGTTCAAGTGTAGCCATGTTTACAGGATCTTCATAAGTGATATCTTATGATAAGTTTCTTTTTCTGTGTGACTTATTTCACTTAGAATCATCGTACCTGAATCCACCCATTTTGCTGCTACTGGTCTTATGACATTGATTTCATGGCTGAGGGATATTCCATCGTACGTAAGTACCACAATTTTTTGAACCATTTTTATATTTCCTGGGATATTTAAGGTGTACCCAAGTTGAGGTCCTTGTAAGCAGTGCAGCCCTAAATTTTGGGGTGGCTCTGTCTTATTGATTTTTAGTTTTCCCAAGGTATATTCCCTAGACTCGAAGTGCCCTTGGCTCTGTAGCTCTGTTGTTTACTTGTTTTAGGGAACACAATGCACTCCTCCAGAGAGGCAGTTGGCAATTTACATCCCGCCCATCAGCATAACAAGGCTCCCTGTTCTCCAGGGCCTGTCTTGCCTTTCTGGTTTTTAACACATTTTGTGGATGTCCCTTTTGACCGGTGGGAAGTGATACTTCTTTGTAGTGCAGATTTGCATTTCCCGCTTGCTTGCTTGGCCAAAAATGGTGTATGCGTTTTCTCCTGAATATATTCAGGAGAAAACGCATACGTCCTTTTTGTCCAAGTTCATCATTGTCGAAGTTGTGCCCCACTTCCTGTGCTTTAAAGGCGATTCCAACGTACCTCTTGAAATCTGTTTCCTGCTCTTCTGCCTCGCTTTTAAGTCCGCCTCGTTGCCTTCCCTCAACAGATTTTTGGACGATAGTTGTCCTTTATTACTCGGCCAGTTTGTGAATTGCTCTGCCCCTGAGCTCCATGTTTCAACTGGTTTTTGGTGAGCTGACCGCAAGTCCAAAATTTTGGTTCAGGACCTATACTGCTTCCCGGTGGGTGGCTGAGACTTTGGTTAATTCTTCTTCCTGCTGGGAAATTACAGTGATATGTGCCCGTCCAAATGCCTAACAGCTACTCTCTCATTGGTTCTCCCTCTTCTCTTTCATCCTCTGCCAAATTGGCAACCTGTATGAACCAGGAGGTTAAAGGGGCTGTCTCTCCAAGTTGGTAGGTTGATAGTAAAGCAGATGGAAAGTCAAACCGGAGCACCAGGAGAGGGACTATTCGTTGAGTTTTAGAAACCTTTCGTATTCACAGTGTGTCCGTTCTCTAGGATTCCGGTACATGTTATAACTGTAGTAATATTCCCTTCAACCTGGAGAGTTGGGACCCATGGAATGGGTGCCATGCATTATTGCTTTAAAGGGTCTGCATTTGCTCACCCAATCTCACCAATCCTCTCAGTCCCAGGTGTCCAGCCTTATGCCACATCCAGCTGTCCTTGTAGATAGGGTCATTCCAGGTTTCATCAGAGACCCTGAAGGAATTGTAAAGAATTTCCCAGTTTTTTTGTTTTGTTTTTGAAATTCCTTTTTATAGTGGGTTTGAGCTGATTCTCGCTGTCATGTTTATGCCAGTCTAGACACACTTGATTCCCTACGGAGACATAACAATCCATAGGTTTTAAGATTCTTACTAGTCAGATATATTCCTCTGCGGGAAATATGGGGTTTTGAGTCCCTTTCACTGAGGAAGGTGTAGGTCTTGTCTATTCCATAGTTGGTTTTTGGAACCGTACCTGTGCTTATATCAAACTCTGGTTTTATGCATCACCCCACCCCTCCTTCCCCCTTAAGCAGGCATAAGAGTGTTTTCTAAATGTGAGACACTGTTCTCTTTCCTAACTCAGTTCAAGTGTAGCCATGTTTACAGGATCTTCATAAGTGATATCTTATGATAAGTTTCTTTTTCTGTGTGACTTATTTCACTTAGAATCATCGTACCTGAATCCACCCATTTTGCTGCTACTGGTCTTATGAAATTGATTTCATGGCTGAGGGATATTCCATCGTACGTAAGTACCACATTTTTTGAAACATTTTTATATTTTCTGGTATATTTAAGGTGTACCCAAGTTGAGGTCCTTGTAAGCAGTGCAGCCCTAAATTTTGGGGTGGCTCTGTCTTATTGATTTTCAGTTTTCCCTAGGTATATTCCCTAGACTGGAAGTGCCCTTGGCTCTGTAGCTCTGTTGTTTACTTGTTTTAGGGAACACAATGCACTCCTCCAGAGAGGCAGTTGGCAATTTACATCCCGCCCATCAGCATAACAAGGCTCCCTGTTCTCCAGGGCCTGTCTTGCCTTTCTGGTTTTTACACATTTTGTGGATGTCCCTTTTGACCGGTGGGAAGTGATACTTCTTTGTAGTGCAGATTTGCATTGCCCGCTTGCTTGCTTGGCCAAAAAGGGCGTATGCGTTTTCTCCTGAATATATTCAGGAGAAAACGCATACGCCCTATTTGGCCAAGTGCATCATTGTCGAAGTTGTGCCCCTCTACCTGTGCTTTAAAGGCGATTCCAACGTACCTCTTGAAATCTGTTTCCTGCTATTCTGCCTCACTTTCAAGTCCGCCTCGTTGCCTTCCCTCAACAGATTTTTGGACGATAGTTGTCCTTTATTACTCGGCCAGTTTTTGAATTGCTGTGCCCCTGAGCTCCATTTTTCAACTCGTTTTTGGTGAGCTGACCGCAAGTCCAACATTTTGGTTCAGGACCTATACTGGTTCCCGGTGGGTGGCTGAGACTTTGGTTAATTCTTCTTCCTGCCGGGAAATTACAGTGATATGTGCCCGTCCAAATGCCTAACAGCTACTCTCTCATTGGTTCTCCCTCTTCCCTTTCATCCTCTGCCAAATTGGCAACCTGTGCGAACCAGGAAGTTAAAGGGTCTGTCTCTCCAAGTTGGGAGGTTGATAGTAAAGCAGATGGAAAGTCAAACCGGAGCACCAGGAGAGGGACTAATCGTTGAGTTTTAGAAACCTTTCGTATTCACATTGTGTCCGTTCTCTAGGTTTCCAGTACATGTTATAAATGTAGTAATATTCCCTTCAACCTGGAGAGTTGGGACCCATGGAATGGGTGCCATGCATTATTGCTTTAAAGGGTCTGCATTTGCTCACCCAATCTCACCAATCCTCTCAGTCCCAAGTGTCCAGCCTTATGCCACATCCAGCTGTCCTTGTAAATAGGGTCATTCCAGGTTTCATCAGAGACCCTGAAGGAATTGTAAAGAATTTCCCAGTTTTTTTGTTTTGTTTTTGAAATTCCTTTTTATACTGGGTTTGAGCTGATTCTCGCTGCCATGTTTATGCCAGTCTAGACACACTTGATTCCCTACGGAGACATATCAATCCATAGGTTTTAAGATACTTACTAGTCAGATATATTCCTCTGCGGGAAATATGGTGTTTTCAGTCCCTTTCACTGAGGAAGGTGTAGGTCTTGTCTATTCCATAGTTGGTTTTTGGAACGGTACCTGTGCTTATATCAAACTCTGGTTTTATGCATCACCCCACCTCTCCTTCCCCCTTAAGCAGGCATAAGAGTGTTTTCTAATTGTGAGACACTGTTCTCTTTCCTAACTCAGTTCAAGTGTAGCCATGTTTACAGGATCTTCATAAGTGATATCTTATGATAAGTTTCTTTTTCTCTGTGACTTATTTCACTTAGAATCATCGTACCTGAATCCACCCATTTTGCTGCTACTGGTCTTATGACATTGATTTCATGGCTGAGGGATATTCCATCGTACGTAAGTACCACAATTTTTTGAACCATTTTTATATTTCCTGGGATATTTAAGGTGTACCCAAGTTGAGGTCCTTGTAAGCAGTGCAGCCCTAAATTTTGGGGTGGCTCTGTCTTATTGATTTTCAGTTTTCCCAAGAAATATTCCCTAGACTGGAAGTGCCATTGGCTCTGTAGCTCTGTTGTTTACCTGTTTTAGGGAACACAATGCACTCCTCAAGAGAGGCAGTTGGCAATTTACATCCCGCCCATCAGCATAACAAGGCTCCCTGTTCTCCAGGGCCTGTCTTGCCTTTCTGGTTTTTACACATTTTGTGGATGTCCCTTTTGACCGTTGGTAAGTGATACTTCTTTGTATCACTTTGTAGTGCAGATTTGCATTGCCCGCTTGTTTGCTTGGCCAAAAAGGGCGTATGCGTTTTCTCCTGAATATATTCAGGAGAAACACATACGCCCTTTTTGGCCAAGTGCATCATTGTCGAATTTGTGCCCCTCTTCCTGTGCTTTAAAGGCGATTCCAACGTACCTCTTGAAATCTGTTTCCTGCTATTCTGCCTCGCTTTCAAGTCTGCCTCGTTGCCTTCCCTCAACAGATTTTTGGACGATAGTTGTCCTTTATTACTCGGCCAGTTTGTGAATTGCTGTGCCCCTGAACTCAATTTTTCAACTCGTTTTTGGTGAGCTGACCGCAAGTCCAAAATTTTGGTTCAGGACCTATATTGGTTCCCGGTGGGGGGCTGAGACTTTGGTTAATTCTTCTTCCTGCCGGGAAGTTAGAGTGATATGTGCCCGACCAAATACCTAACAGCTACTCTCTCATTGGTTCTCCCTCTTCCCTTTCATCCTCTGCCAAATTGGAAACCTGTGTGAACCAGGAGGTTGAAGGGGCTGTCTCTCCAAGTTGGGAGTTTGATAGTAAAGCAGATGGAAAGTGTAACCGGAGCACCAGGAGAGGGACTATTCGTTGAGTTTTAGAAACCTTTCATATTCACAGTGTGTCCGTTCTCTAGGTTTCTCGTACATGTTATAACTGTAGTAATATTCCCTTCAACCTGGAGAGTTGGGACCCATGGAATGGGTGCCATGCATTATTGCTTTAAAGGGTCTGCATTTGCTCACCCAATCTCACCAATCGTCTCAGTCCCAAGTTTCCAGCCTTTTGCCACATCCAGCTGTCGTTGTAGATAGGGTCATTCCAGGTTTCATCAGAGACCCTGAAGGAATTGTAAAGAATTTCCCAGTTTTTTTGTTTTGTTCTTGAAATTCCTTTTTATACTGGGTTTGAGCTGATTCTCGCTGCCATGTTTATGCCAGACTAGACACACTTGTTTCCCTTACGGAGACATATCAATACATAGGTTTTAAGATTCTTACTAGTCAGATATATTCCTCTGCGGGAAATATGGGGTTTTGAGTCCCTTTCCCTGAGGAAGGTGTAGGTCTTGTCTATTCCATAGTTGGTTTTTGGAACGGTACCTGTGCATATATCAAACTCTGGTTTTATGCATCACCCCACCTCTCCTTCCCCCTTAAGCAGGCATAAGAGTGTTTTCTAAATGTGAGACATTCTTCTCTTTCCTAACTCAGTTCAAGTGTAGCCATGTTTACAGGATCTTCATAAGTGATATCTTATGATAAGTTTCTTTTACTGTGTGACTTATTTCACTTAGAATCATCGTACCTGAATCCACCCATTTTGCTGCTACTGGTCTTATGACATTGATTTCTTGGCTGAGGGATATTCCATTGTACGTAAGTACCACAATTTTTTGAACCATTTTTATATTTCCTGGGATATTTAAGGTGTACCCAAGTTGAGGTCCTTGTAAACGGTGCTGCCTTAAATTTTGGGGTGGCTCTGTCTTATTGATTTTCAGTTTTCCCAAGGAATATTCCCTAGACTGGAAGTGCCCTTGGCTCTGTAGCTCTGTTGTTTACTTGTTTTAGGGAACACAATGCACTCCTCCAGAGAGGCAGTTGGCAATTTACATCCCGCCTATCAGCATAACAAGGCTCCCTGTTCTCCAGGGCCTGTCTTGCCTTTCTGGTTTTTACACATTTTGTGGATGTCCCTTTTGACCGGTGGGAAGTGATACTTCTTTGTAGTGCAGATTTGCATTTCCCGCTTGCTTGCTTGGCCAAAAAGGGCGTATGCGTTTTCTCCTGAATATATTCAGGAGAAAACGCATACGCCCTTTTTGGCCAAGTGCATCATTGTCGAAGTTGTGCCCCTCTTCCTGTGCTTTCAAGGCGATTCCAACGTACCTCTTGAAATCTGTTTCCTGCTATTCTGCCTCGCTTTCAAGTCCGCCTCGTTGCCTTCCCTCAACAGATTTTTGGACGATAGTTGTCCTTTATTACTCTGCCAGTTTGTGAATTGCTGTGCCCCTGAGCTCCATGTTTCAACTCGTTTTTGGTTAGCTGACCGCAAGTAGAAAATTTTGGTTCAGGACCTATAGTGGTTCCCGGTGGGTGGCTGAGACTTTGGTTAATTCTTCTTCCTGCTAGGAAATTACAGGGATATGTGCCCGTCCATATGCCTAACAGCTACTCTCTCATTGGTTCTCCCTCTTCCCTTTCATCCTCTGCCAAATTGGCAACCTGTGTGAACCAGGAGGTTAAAGGGGCTGTCTCTCCAAGTTGGGAGGTTGATAGTAAAGCAGATGGAAAGTCAAACCGGAGCACCAGGAGAGGGACTATTCGTTGAGTTTTAGAAACTTTTCGTATTCACAGTGTGTCCGTTCTCTAGGATTCCGGTACATGTTATAACTGTAGTAATATACCCTTCAACCTGGAGAGTTGGGACCCATGGAATGGGTGCCATGCATTATTGCTTTAAAGGGTCTGCATTTGCTCACCCAATCTCACCAATCCTCTTAGTCCCAAGTGTCCAGCCTTATGCCACATACAGCTGTCCTTGTAGAAATGGTCATTCCAGGTTTCATCAGAGACCCTGAAGGAATTGTAAAGAATTTCCCAGTTTTTTTGTTTTGTTTTTGAAATTCCTTTTTATAGTGGGTTTGAGCTGATTATCGCTGCCATGTTTATGCCAGTCTAGACACACTTGATTCCCTTACGGAGACATATCAATACATATGTTTTAAGATTCTTACTAGTCAGATATATTCCTCTGTGGGAAATATGGGGTTTTGAGTCCCTTTCACTGAGGAAGGTGTAGGTCTTGTCTATTCCATAGTTGGTTTTTGGAACGGTACCTGTGCTTATATCAAACTCTGGTTTTATGCATCACCCCACCTCTCCTTCCCCCTTAAGCAGGCATAAGAGTGTTTTCTAAATGTGAGACATTCTTCTCTTTCCTAACTCAGTTCAAGTGTAGCCATGTTTACAGTATCTTCATAAGTGATATCTTATGATAAGTTTCTTTTTCTGTGTGACTTATTTCACTTAGAATCATCGTACCTGAATCCACCCATTTTGCTGCTACTGGTCTTATGACATTGATTTCATGGCGGAGGGATATTCCATCGTACGTAAGTACCACAATTTTTTGAACCATTTTTATATTTCCTGGGATATTTAATTTGTACCCAAGTTGAGGTCCTTGTAAGCAGTGCCACCCTAAATTTTGGGGTGGCTCTGTCTTATTGATTTTCAGTTTTCCCAAGGTATATTCCATAGACTGGAAGTGCCCTTGGCTCTGTAGCTCTGTTGTTTACTTGTTTTAGGGAACACAATGCACTCCTCCAGAGAGGCAGTTGTCAATTTACATCCCACACATCAGCATAACAAGGCTCCCTGTTCTCCAGGGCCTGTCTTGCCTTTCTGGTTTTTACACATTTTGTGGATGTCCCTTTTGACCGGTGGGAAGTGATACTTCTTTGTAGTGCAGATTTGCATTGCCCGCTTGCTTGCTTGGCCAAAAAGGGCGTATGCGTTTTCTCCTGAATATATTCAGTAGAAAACGCATACGCCCTTTTTGGCCAAGTGCATCATTGTCGAAGTTGTGCCCCTCTTCCTGTGCTTTAAAGGCGATTCAAACGTACCTCTTGAAATCTGTTTCCTGCAATTCTTCCTCGCTTTCAAGTCCGCCTCGTTGCCTTCCCTCAACAGATTTTTGGATGATAGTTGTCCTTTATTACTCGGCCAGTTTGTGAATTGCTGTGCCCCTGAGCTCCATTTTTCAACTCGTTTTTGGTGAGCTGACCGCAAGTCCAAAATTTTGGTTCAGACCTATACTGTTTCCTGGTGGGTGCCTGAGACATTGGTTAATTCTTCTTCCTGCCGGGAAGTTAGAGTGATATGTGCCCGACCAAATACCTAACAGCTACTCTCTCATTGGTTCTCCCTCTTCCCTTTCATCCTCTGCCAAATTGGAAACCTGTGTGAACTAGGAGGTTGAAGGGGCTGTCTCTCCAAGTTGGGAGTTTGATAGTAAAGCAGATGGAAAGTCAAACCGGAGCACCGGGAGAGGGACTATTCGTTGAGTTTTAGAAACCTTTCATATTCACAGTGTGTCCGTTCTCTAGGTTTCTCGTACATGTTATAACTGTAGTAATATTCCCTTCAACCTGGAGAGTTGGGACCCATGGAATGGGTGCCATGCATTATTGCTTTAAAGGGTCTGCATTTGCTCACCCAATCTCACCAATCCTCTCAGTCCCAAGTTTCCAGCCTTTTGCCACATCCAGCTGTGGTTGTAGATAGGGTCATTCCGGGTTTCATCAGAGACCCTGAAGGAATTGTAAAGAATTTCCCAGTTTTTTTGTTTTGTTCTTGAAATTCCTTTTTATAGTGGGTTGGAGATGATTCTCGCTGCCATGTTTATGCCAGTCTAGACACACTTGATTCCCTTATGGAGACATATTAATACATAGGTTTTAAGATTCTTACTAGTCAGATATATTCCTCTGCGGGAAATATGGGGTTTTGAGTCCCTTTCACTGAGGAAGGTGTAGGTCTTGTATATTCCATAGTTGGTTTTTGGAACGGTACCTGTGCTTATATCAAACTCTGGTTTAATGCATCACCTCACCTCTCCTTCCCCCTTAAGCAGGCATAAGAGTGTTTTCTAAATGTGAGACACTGTTCTCTTTCCTAACTCAGTTCAAGTGTAGCCATGTTTACAGGATCTTCATAAGTGATATCTTATGATAAGTTTCTTTTTCTGTGTGTCTTATTTCACTTAGAATCATCGTACCTGAATCCACCCATTTTGCTGCTACTGGTCTTATGACATTGATTTCATGGCTGAGGGATATTCCATTGTACGTAAGTACCACAATTTTTTGAACCATTTTTATATTTCCTGGGATATTTAAGGTGTACCCAAGTTGAGGTCCTTGTAAACAGTGCAGCCTTAAATTTTGGGGTGGCTCTGTCTTATTTATTTTCAGTTTTCCCAAGGTATATTCCCTAGACTGGAAGTGCCCTTGGCTCTGTAACTCTGTTGTTTTCTTGTTTTAGGGAACACAATGCACTCCTCCAGAGAGGCAGTTGGCAATTTACATCCCGCCCATCAGCATAACAAGGCTCCCTGTTCTCCAGGGCCTGTCTTGCCTTTCTGGTTTTTACACATTTTGTGGATGTCCTTTTTGACAGGTGGGAAGTGATACTTCTTTGTAGTGCAGATTTGCATTTCCTGCTTGCTTGCTTGGCCAAAAATGGTGTATGCGTTTTTTCCTGAATATATTCAGGAGAAAACGCATACGCACTTTTTGGCCAAGTGCATCATTGTCGAAGTTGTGCCCCTCTTCCTGTGCTTTAAAGGCGATTCCAACGTACCTCTTGAAATCTGTTTCCTGCTATTCTGCCTCGCTTTCAAGTCCGCCTCGTTGCCTTCCCTCAACAGATTTTTGGACGATAGTTGTC
Organism: Hyperoodon ampullatus; assembly: GCF_949752795.1. NCBI lineage: Eukaryota > Metazoa > Chordata > Mammalia > Artiodactyla > Ziphiidae > Hyperoodon > Hyperoodon ampullatus. The sequence continues at coordinate 128,264 of NW_027640936.1, forward strand.
CTTTATTACTCGGCCAGTTTGTGAATTGCTGTGCCCCTGAGCTCCATGTTTCAACTCGTTTTTGGTGAGCTGACCGCAAGTAGAAAATTTTGGTTCAGGACCTATACTGGTTCATGGTGGGTGTCTGAGACTTTGGTTAATTGTTCTTCCTGCTAGGAAATTACAGTGATATGTGCCCGTCCAAATGCCTAACAGCTACTCTCTCATTGGTTCTCCCTCTTCCCTTTCATCCTCTGCCAAATTGGCAACCTGTGTGAACCAGGAGGTTAAAGGGGCTGTCCTCCAAGTTGGGAGGTTGATAGTAAAGCAGATGGAATGTCTAACTGGAGCACCAGGAGAGGGACTATTCGTTGAGTTTTAGAAACCTTTCGTATTCACAGTGTGTCCGTTCTCTAGGATTCCGGTACATGTTGCATCTGTAGTAATATTCCCTTCAACCTGGAGAGTTGGGACCCATGGAATGGGTGCCATGCATTATTGCTTTAAAGGGTCTTCATTTGCTCACCCAATCTCACCAATCCTCTTAGTCCCAAGTGTCCAGCCTTATGCCACATCCAGCTGTCCTTGTAGATAGGGTCATTCCAGGTTTCATCAGAGACCCTGAAGGAATTGTAAAGAATTTCCCAGGTTTTTTGTTTTGTTTTTGAAATTCCTTTTTATAGTGGGTTTGAGCTGATTCTCGCTGCCATGTTTATGCCAGTCTAGACACACTTGATTCCCTTACGGAGACATATCAATACATAGGTTTTAAGATTCTTACTAGTCAGATATATTCCTCTGCGGGAAATATGGGGTTTTGAGTCCCTTTCACTGAGGAAGGTGTAGGTCTTGTCTATTCCATAGTTGGTTTTTGGAACGGTACCTGTGCTTATATCAAACTCTGGTTTTATGCATCACCCCACCTCTCCTTCCCCCTTAAGCAGGCATAAGAGTGTTTTCTAAATGTGAGACATTCTTCTCTTTCCTAACTCAGTTCAAGTGTAGCCATGTTTACAGGATCTTCATAAGTGATATCTTATGATAAGTTTCTTTTTCTGTGTGACTTATTTCACTTAGAATCATCGTACCTGAATCCACCCATTTTGCTGCTACTGGTCTTATGACATTGATTTCATGGCTGAGGGATATTCCATCGTACGTAAGTACCACAATTTTTTGAACCATTTTTATATTTCCTGGGATATTTAAGGTGTACCCAAGTTGAGGTCCTTGTAAGCAGTGCAGCCCTAAATTTTGGGGTGGCTCTGTCTTATTGATTTTTAGTTTTCCCAAGGTATATTCCCTAGACTCGAAGTGCCCTTGGCTCTGTAGCTCTGTTGTTTACTTGTTTTAGGGAACACAATGCACTCCTCCAGAGAGGCAGTTGGCAATTTACATCCCGCCCATCAGCATAACAAGGCTCCCTGTTCTCCAGGGCCTGTCTTGCCTTTCTGGTTTTTAACACATTTTGTGGATGTCCCTTTTGACCGGTGGGAAGTGATACTTCTTTGTAGTGCAGATTTGCATTTCCCGCTTGCTTGCTTGGCCAAAAATGGTGTATGCGTTTTCTCCTGAATATATTCAGGAGAAAACGCATACGTCCTTTTTGTCCAAGTTCATCATTGTCGAAGTTGTGCCCCTCTTCCTGTGCTTTAAAGGCGATTCCAACGTACCTCTTGAAATCTGTTTCCTGCTATTCTGCCTCGCTTTTAAGTCCCCCTCGTTGCCTTCCCTCAACAGATTTTTGGACGATAGTTGTCCTTTATTACTCGGCCAGTTTGTGAATTGCTCTGCCCCTGAGCTCCATGTTTCAACTCGTTTTTGGTGAGCTGACCGCAAGTCCAAAATTTTGGTTCAGGACCTATACTGCTTCCCGGTGGGTGGCTGAGACTTTGGTTAATTCTTCTTCCTGCTGGGAAATTACAGTGATATGTGCCCGTCCAAATGCCTAACAGCTACTCTCTCATTGGTTCTCCCTCTTCTCTTTCATCCTCTGCCAAATTGGCAACCTGTATGAACCAGGAGGTTAAAGGGGCTGTCTCTCCAAGTTGGGAGGTTGATAGTAAAGCAGATGGAAAGTCAAACCGGAGCACCAGGAGAGGGACTATTTCTTGAGTTTTAGAAACCTTCCGTATTCACAGTGTTTCCGTTCTCTAGGTTTCCCGTACATGTTATAGCTGTAGTAATATTCCCTTCAACCTGGAGAGTTGGGACCCATGGAATGGGTGCCATGCATTATTGCTTTAAAGGGTCTGCATTTGCTCACCCAATCTCACCAATCCTCTCAGTCCCAAGTGTCCAGCCTTATGCCACATCCAGCTGTCGTTGTAGATAGGGTCATTCCATGTTTCATCAGAGACCCTGAAGGAATTGTAAAGAATTTCCCAGTTTTTTTGTTTTGTTTTTGAAATTCCTTTTTATAGCTGGTTTGAGCTGATTCTCGCTGCCATGTTTATGCCAGTCTAGACACACTTGATTCCCTTACGGAGACATATCAATACATAGGTTTTAAGATTCTTACTAGTCAGATATATTCCTCTGTGGGAAATATGGGGTTTTGAGTCCCTTTCACTGAGGAAGGTGTAGGTCTTGTCTATTCCATAGTTGGTTTTTGGAACGGTACCTGTGCTTATATCAAACTCTGGTTTTATGCATCACCCCACCTCTCCTTCCCCCTAAAGCAGGCATAAGAGTGCTTTCTAAATGTGAGACATTCTTCTCTTTCCTAACTCAGTTCAAGTGTAGCCATGTTTACAGGATCTTCATAAGTGATATCTTATGATAAGTTTCTTTTTCTCTGTGACTTATTTCACTTAGAATCATCGTACCTGAATCCACCCATTTTGCTGCTACTGGTCTTATGACATTGATTTCATGGCTGAGGGATATTCCATCGTACGTAAGTACCACATTTTTTGAAACATTTTTATATTTTCTGGTATATTTAAGGTGTACCCAAGTTGAGGTCCTTGTAAGCAGTGCAGCCCTAAATTTTGGGGTGGCTCTGTCTTATTGATTTTCAGTTTTCCCTAGGTATATTCCCTAGACTGGAAGTGCCCTTGGCTCTGTAGCTCTGTTGTTTACTTGTTTTAGGGAACACAATGCACTCCTCCAGAGAGGCAGTTGGCAATTTACATCCCGCCCATCAGCATAACAAGGCTCCCTGTTCTCCAGGGCCTGTCTTGCCTTTCTGGTTTTTACACATCTTGTGGATGTCCCTTTTGACCGGTGGGAAGTGATACTTCTTTGTAGTGCAGATTTGCATTGCCCGCTTGCTTGCTTGGCCAAAAAGGGCGTATGCGTTTTCTCCTGAATATATTCAGGAGAACATGCATACACCCTTTTTGGCCAAGTGCATCATTGTCGAAGTTGTGCCCCTCTTCCTGTGCTTTAAAGGCGATTCCAACGTACCTCTTGAAATCTGTTTCCTGCTATTCTGCCTCACTTTCAAGTCCGCCTCGTTGCCTTCCCTCAACAGATTTTTGGACGATAGTTGTCCTTTATTACTCGGCCAGTTTGTGAATTGCTGTGCCCCTGAGCTCCATTTTTCAACTCGTTTTTGGTGAGCTGACCGCAAGTCCAACATTTTGGTTCAGGACCTATACTGGTTCCCGGTGGGTGGCTGAGACTTTGGTTAATTCTTCTTCCTGCCGGGAAATTACAGTGATATGTGCCCGTCCAAATGCCTAACAGCTACTCTCTCATTGGTTCTCCCTCTTCCCTTTCATCCTCTGCCAAATTGGCAACCTGTGCGAACCAGGAAGTTAAAGGGTCTCTCTCTCCAAGTTGGGAGGTTGATAGTAAAGCAGATGGAAAGTCAAACCGGAGCACCAGGAGAGGGACTAATCGTTGAGTTTTAGAAACCTTTCGTATTCACATTGTGTCCGTTCTCTAGGTTTCCAGTACATGTTATAAATGTAGTAATATTCCATTCAACCTGGAGAGTTGGGACCCATGGAATGGGTGCCATGCATTATTGCTTTAAAGGGTCTGCATTTGCTCACCAAATCTCACCAATCCTCTCAGTCCCAAGTGTCCAGCCTTATGCCATATCCAGCTGTCGTTGTAGATAGTGTCATTCCAGGGTTCATCAGAGACCCTGAAGGAATTGTAAAGAATTTCCCAGGTTTTTTGTTTTGCTTTTGAAATTCCTTTTTATAGTGGGTTTGAGCTGATTCTCCCTGCCATGTTTATGCCAGTCTAGACACAGTTGATTCCCTTAGAGAGACATATCAATACATAGGTTTTAAGATTCTCAGAAGTCAGATATATTCCTCTGCGGGAAATATGGGGTTTTGAGTCCCTTTCACTTAGGAAGGTGTAGGTCTTGTATATTCCATAGTTGGTTTTTGGAACGGTACCTGTGCTTATATCAAACTCTGGTTTTATGCATCATCCCACCTCACCTTCCCCCTTAAGCAGGCATAAGTGTGTTTTCTAAATGTGAGACACTGTTCTCTTTCCTAACTCAGTTCAAGTGTAGCCATGTTTACAGGATCTTCATAAGTGATATCTTATGAAAAGTTTCTTTTTCTGTGTGACTTATTTCACTTAGAATCATCGTACCTGAATCCACCCATTTTGCTGCTACTGGTCTTATGACATTGATTTCATGGCTGAGGGATATTCCATCGTACGTAAGTACCACAATTTTTTGAACCATTTTTATATTTCCTGGGATATTTAAGGTGTACCCAAGTTGAGGTCCTTGTAAGCAGTTCAGCCCTAAATTTTGGGGTGGCTCTGTCTTATTGATTTTCAGTTTTCCCAAGGTATATTCCCTAGACTGGAAGTGCCCTTGGCTCTGTAGCTCGGTTGTTTACTCGTTTTAGGGAACACAATGCACTCTTCCAGAGAGGCAGTTGGCAATTTACATCCCGCCCATCAGCATAACAAGGCTCCCTGTTCTCCAGGGCCTGTCTTGCCTTTCTGGTTTTTACACATTTTGTGGATGTCCCTTTTGACCGGTGGGAAGTGATACTTCTTTGTAGTGCAGATTTGCATTGCCCGCTTGCTTGCTTGGCCAAAAAGGGCGTATGCGTTTTCTCCTGAATATATTCAGGAGAAAACGCATACGCCCTTTTTGGCCAAGTGCATCATTGTTGAAGTTGTGCCCCTCTTCCTGTGCTTTAAAGGCGATTCCAACGTACCTCTTGAAATCTGTTTCCTGCTATTCTGCCTCGCTCTCAAGTCCGCCTCGTTGCCTTCCCTCAACAGATTTTTGGACGAGAGTTGTCCTTTATTACTCGGCCAGTTTGTGAATTGCTGTGCCCCTGAGCTCCATTTTTCAACTCGTTTGTGGTGAGCTGACCACAAGTTCAAAATTTTGGTTCAGGACCTATGCTGGTTCCAGGTGGGTGGCTGAGACTTTGGTTAATTCTTCTTCCTGCCGGGAATTTAGAGTGATATGTGCCCGTCCAAATGCCTAACAGCTACTCTCTCATTGGTTCTCCCTCATCCCTTTCATCCTCTGCCAAATTGGAAACCTGTGCGAACCAGGAGGTTAAAGGGGCTGTCTCTCCAAGTTGGGAGGTTGATAGTAAAGCAGATGGAAAGTCAAACCGGAGCACCAGGAGAGGGACTATTCGTTGAGTTTTAGATACCTTTCGTATTCACAGTGTGTCCGTTCTCTAGGTTTCCCGTACATGTTATAGCTGTAGTAATATTCCCTTCAACCAGGAGAGTTGGGACCCATGGAATGGGTGCCTGTCATTTGTGCTTCAAAGGGTCTGCATTTGCTCACCCAATCTCACCAATCGTCTCAGTCCCAAGTGTCCCTCCTTATGCCACATCCAGCTGTCATTGTAGATAGGGTTATTCCAGGTTTCATCAGAGACCCTGAAGGAATTGTAAAGAATTTCCCGGGCTTCCCTGGTGGCGCAGTGGTTGAGAGTCCGCCTGCCGATGCAGGGGACACGGGTTCATGCCCCGGTCTGGGAAGATCCCACATGCCGCGGAGCGGCTGGGCCCGTGAGCCATGGCCATTGAGCCTGCGCGTCCGGAGCCTGTGCTCCGCAACGGGAGAGGCCACAACAGTGAGAGGCCCATGTAACGCAAAAAAAAAAAAAAAAAAAAAAAAAAGAATTTCCCAGTTTTTTTGTTTTGTTTTTGAAATTCCTTTTTATAGTGGGTTTGAGCTGATTCTCGCTGCCATGTTTATGCCAGTCTAGACACACTTGATTCCCTTACAGAGATATATCAATCCATAGGTTTTAAGATTCTTACTAGTCAGATATATTCCTCTGCGGGAAATATGGGGTTTTGAGTCCCTTTCACTGAGGAAGGTGTAGGTCTTGTCTATTCCATAGTTGGTTTTTGGAACGGTACCTGTGCTTATATCAAACTCTGGTTTTATGCATCATCCCACCTCACCTTCCCCATTAAGCAGGCATAAGTGTTTTTTCTAAATGTGAGACACTGTTCTCTTTCCTAACTCAGTTCAAGTGTAGCCATGTTTACAGGATCTTCATAAGTGATATCTTATGATAAGTTTCTTTTTCTGTGTGACTTATTTCACTTAGAATCATCGTACCTGAATCCACCCATTTTGCTGCTACTGGTCTTATGACATTGATTTCATGGCTGAGGGATATTCCATCGTACGTAAGTACCACAATTTTTTGAACCATTTTTATATTTCCTGGTATATTTAAGGTGTACCCAAGTTGAGGTCCTTCTAAGCAGTGCAGCCCTAAATTTTGGGGTGGCTCTGTCTTATTGATTTTCAGTTTTCCCAAGGTATACTCCCTAGACAGGAAGTGCCCTTGGCTCTGTAGCTCTGTTGTTTACTTGTTTTAGGGAACACAATGCACACCTTCAGGGAGGCAGTTGGCAATTTACATCCCGCCCATCAGCATAACAAGGCTCCCTGTTCTCCAGGGCCTGTCTTGCCTTTCTGGTTTTTACACATTTTGTGGATGTCCCTTTTGACCGGTGGGAAGTGATACTTCTTTGTAGTGCAGATTTACATTGCCTGCTTGCTTGCTTGGCCAAAAAGGGCGTATGCGTTTTCTCCTGAATATATTCAGGAGAAAACGCATACGCCCTTTTTGGCCAAGTGCATCATTGTCGAACTTGTGCCCCTCTTCCTGTGTTTTAAAGGCGATTCCAACGTATCTCTTGAAATCTGTTTCCTGCTATTCTGCCTCGCTTTCAAGTCCGCCTCGTTGCCTTCCCTCAACAGTTTTTTGGACGAGAGTTGTCCTTTATTACTCGGCCAGTTTGTGAATTGCTGTGCCCCTCAGCTCCATTTTTCAACTCGTTTTTGGTGAGCTGACCGCAAGTCCAAAATTTTGGTTCAGGACCTATGCTGGTTCCCGATGGGGGGCTGAGACTTTGGATAATTCTTCTTCCTGTTAGGAAATTACAGTGATATGTGCCCGTCCAAGTGCCTAACAGCTACTCTCTCATTGGTTCTCCCTCTTCCCTTTCATCCACTGCCAAATTGGCAACATGTGCGAACCAGTAGGTTGAAGGGGCTGTCTCTCCAAATTGGGAGGTTGATAGGAAAGCAGATGGAAAGTCAAACCGAAGCGCCAGGAGAGGGACTATTCGTTGAGTTTTAGAAACCTTTCATATTCACAGTGTGTCTGTTCTCTAGGTTTCCCGTACATGTTATAGCTGTAGGAATATTCCCTACAACCAGGAGAGTTGGGACCCATGGAATGGGTGCCAGGTATTTGTGCTTTAAAGTGTCTGCATTTGCTCACCCAATCTCACCAATCATTTCAGTCCCAAGTGTCCCTCCTTATGCCACATCCAGCTGTCATTGTAGATAGGGTCATTCCAGGTTTCATCAGAGACCCTGAAGGAATTGTAAAGAATTTCCCAGTTTTTTTGTTTTGTTTTTGAAATTCCTTTTTATAGTGGGTTTGAGCTGATTCTCGCTGCCATGTTTATGCCAGTCTAGACACACTTGATTCCCTTACAGAGATATATCAATCCATAGGCTTTAAGATTCTTACTAGTCATATATATTCCTCTGCGGGAAATATGGGGTTTTGAGTCCCTTTCACTGAGGAAGGTGTAGGTCTTGTCTATTCCATAGTTGGTTTTTGGAACGGTACCTGTGCTTATATCAAACTCTGGTTTTATGCATCATCCCACCTCACCTTCCCCATTAAGCAGGCATAAGTGTTTTTTCTAAATGTGAGACACTGTTCTCTTTCCTAACTCAGTTCAAGTGTAGCCATGTTTACAGGATCTTCATAAGTGATATCTTATGATAAATTTCTTTTTCTGTGTGACTTATTTCACTTAGAATCATCGTACCTGAATCCACCCATTTTGCTGCTACTGGTCTTATGACATTGATTTCATGGCTGAGGGATATTCCATCGTACGTAAGTAACACAATTTTTTGAACCATTTTTATATTTCCTGGGATATTTAAGGTGTTCCCAAGTTGAGGACCTTGTAAGCAGTGCAGCCCTAAATTTTGGGGTGGCTCTGTCTTATTGATTTTCAGTTTTCCCAAGGTATATTCCCTAGACGAAGTGCCCTTGGCTCTCTAGCTCTGTTGTTTACTTGTTTTAGGGAACACAATACACTCCTCCAGAGAGGCAGTTGGCAATTTACATCCCGCCCATCAGCATAACAAGGCTCCCTGTTCTCCAGGGCCTGTCTTGCCTTTCTGGTTTTTACACATTTTGTGGATTTCCCTTTTGACCTGTGGGAAGTGATACTTCTTTGTAGTGCAGATTTGCATTGCCCGCTTGCTTGCTTGGCCAAAAAGGGCGTATGCGTTTTCTCCTGAATATATTCAGGAGAAAACGCATACGCCCTTTTTGGCCAAGTGCATCATTGTCGAAGTTGTGCCCCTCTTCCTGTGCTTTAAAGGCGATTCCAACGTACCTCTTGAAATCTGTTTCCTGCTATTCTGCCTCGCTCTCAAGTCCGCCTCGTTGCCTTCCCTCAACAGATTTTTGGACTATAGTTGTCCTTTACTACTCGGCCAGTTTGTGAATTGCTGTGCCCCTGAGCTCCATTTTTCAACTCGTTTTTGGTGAGCTGACCGAAAGTCCAACATTTTGGTTCAGGACCTATGCTGGTTCCCGGTGGGGGACTGAGACTTTGGTTAATTCTTCTTCCTGCCGGGAAATTACAGTGATATGTGCCCGTCCAAATGCCTAACAGCTACTCTCTCATTGGTTCTCCCTCTTCCCTTTCATCCTCTGCCAAATTGGAAACGTGTGCGAACCAGGAGGTTAAAGGGGCTGTCTCTCCAAGTTGGGAGGTTGATAGTAAAGCAGCTGGAAAGTCAAACCGGAGCACCAGGAGAGGGACTATTCGTTGAGTTTTAGAAACCTTTCATATTCACAGTGTGTCCGTTCTCTAGGATTCCCGTACATGTTATAGCTGTAGTAATACTCCCTTCAACCTGGAGAGTTGGGACCCATGGAATGGGTGCCAGGCATTTGTGCTTTAAAGGGTCTGCATTTGCTCACCAAATCTCACCAATCGTCTCACTCCCAAGTGTCCAGCCTTATGGCACATCCAGCTGTCGTTGTAGATAGGGTCATTCCAGGGTTCATCAGAGACCCTGAAGGGATTGTAAAGAATTTCCCAGTTTTTTTGTTTTGTTTTTGAAATTCCTTTTTATAGTGGGTTTGAGCTGATTCTCGCTTCCATGTTTATGCCAGTCTAGACACACTTGATTCCCTTACGGAGACATATCAATACATAGGTTTTAAGATTCTTACTCGTCAGATATATTCCTCTGAGGGAAATATGGGGTTTTGAGTCCCTTTCACTGGGGAAGGTGTAGGTCTTGTCTATTCCATAGTTGGTTTTTGGAACGGTACCTGTGCTTATATCAAACTCTGGTTTTATGCATCACCCCACCTCTCCTTCCCCCTTAAGCAGGCATAAGAGTGTTTTCAAAAAGTGAGACATTCTTCTCTTTCCTAACTCAGTTCAAGTGTAGCCATGTTTACAGGATCTTCATAAGTGATATCTTATGAAAAGTTTCTTTTTCTGTGTGACTTATTTCACTTAGAATCATCGTACCTGAATCCACCCATTTTGCTGCTACTGGTCTTATGACATTGATTTCATGGCTGAGGGATATTCCATCGTACGTAAGTACCACAATTTTTTGAACCATTTTTATATTTCCTGGGATATTTAAGGTGTACCCAAGTTGAGGTCCTTGTAAGCAGTGCAGCCCTAAATTTTGGGGTGGCTCTGTCTTATTGATTTTCAGTTTTCCCAAGGTATATTCCCTAGACTGGAAGTGCCCTTGGCTCTGTAGCTCTGTTCTTTACTTGTTTTAGGGAACACAATGCACTCCTCCAGAGAGGCAGTTGGCAATTTACATCCCGCCCATCAGCATAACAAGGCTCCCTGTTCTCCAGGGCCTGTCTTGCCTTTCTGGATTTTACACATTTTGTGGATGTCCCTTTTGACCTGTGGGAAGTGATACTTCTTTGTAGTACAGATTTGCATTGCCCGCTTGCTTGCTTGGCCAAAGGAGAAAACGCATACGCCCTTTCTGGCCAAGTGCATCATTGTCGAAGTTGTGCCCCTCTTCCTGTGCTTTAAAGGCGATTCCAACGTACCTCTTGAAATCTGTTTCCTGATATTCTGCCTCGCTTTCAAGTCCGCCTCGTTGTCTTCCCTCAACAGATTTTTGGACGATAGTTGTCCTTTATTACTCGGCCAGTTTGTGAATTGCTGTGCCCCTGAGCTCCATTTTTCAACTCGTTTTTGGTGAGCTGACCGCAAGTCCAAAATTTTAGTTCAGGACCTATACTGGTTCCCGGTGGGTGGCTGAGACTTTGGTTAATACTTCTTCCTGCCGGGAAATTACAGTGATATGTGCCCGTGCAAATGCCTAACAGCTACTCTCTCATTGGTTCTCCCTCTTCCCTTTCATCCTCTGCCAAATTGGAAACCTGTGCGAACCAGGAGGTTAAAGGGGCTGTCTCTCCAAGTTGGGAGGTTTATAGTAAAGCAGATGGAAAGTCAAACCGGATCACCATGATAGGGACTATTCGTTTAGGTTTAGAAACCATTTGTATTTACAGTGTGTCCGTTCTCTAGGTTTCCAGTACATGTTATAACTGAAGTAATATTCCCTTCAGCCTGGAGAGTTGGGACCCATGGAATGGGTGCCATGCATTATTGCTTTAAAGGGTCTGCATTTGCTCACCCAATCTCACCAATCCTCTGAGTCCCAAGTTTCCAGCCTTTTGCCACATACAGCTGTCGTTGTAAATAGGGTCATTCCAGGTTTCATCAGAGACCCTGAAGGAATTGTAAAGAATTTCCCAGTTTTTTTGTTTTGTATTTGAAATTCCTTTTTATTGTGGGTTTGAGCTGATTCTCACTGCCATGTTTATGCCAGTCTAGACACACTTGATTCCCTTACGGATACCTATCAATCCATAGGTTTTAAGATTCTTACTAGTCAGATATATTCCTCTGCGGGAAATATTGGGTTTTGAGTCCCTTTCACTGAGGAAGGTGTAGGTCTTGTCTATTCCATAGTTGGTTTTTGGAACGGTACCTGTTCTTATATCAAACTCTGGTTTTATGCATCACTCCACTTCTCCTTCCCCCTTAAGTAGGCATAAGAGTGTTTTCTAAATGTGAGACACTGTTCTCTTTCCTAACTCAGTTCAAGTGTAGCCATGTTTACAGTATCTTCATAAGTGATATCTTATGATAAGTTTCTTTTTCTGTGTGTCTTATTTCACTTAGAATCATCGTACCTGAATCCACCCATTTTGCTGCTACTGGTCTTATGACATTGATTTCATGGCTGAGGGATATTCCATTGTACGTAAGTACCACAATTTTTTGAACCATTTTTATATTTCCTGGGATATTTAAGGTGTACCCAAGTTGAGGTCCTTGTAAACAGTGCAGCCTTAAATTTTGGGGTGGCTCTGTCTTATTTATTTTCAGTTTTCCCAAGGTATATTCCCTAGACTGGAAGTGCCCTTGGCTCTGTAACTCTGTTGTTTTCTTGTTTTAGGGAACACAATGCACTCCTCCAGAGAGGCAGTTGGCAATTTACATCCCGCCCATCAGCATAACAAGGCTCCCTGTTCTCCAGGGCCTGTCTTGCCTTTCTGGTTTTTACACATTTTGTGGATGTCCTTTTTGACAGGTGGGAAGTGATACTTCTTTGTAGTGCAGATTTGCATTTCCTGCTTGCTTGCTTGGCCAAAAATGGTGTATGCGTTTTTTCCTGAATATATTCAGGAGAAAACGCATACGCACTTTTTGGCCAAGTGCATCATTGTCGAAGTTGTGCCCCTCTTCCTGTGCTTTAAAGGCGATTCCAACGTACCTCTTGAAATCTGTTTCCTGCTATTCTGCCTCGCTTTCAAGTCCGCCTCGTTGCCTTCCCTCAACAGATTTTTGGACGATAGTTGTCCTTTATTACTCGGCCAGTTTGTGAATTGCTGTGCCCCTGAGCTCCATGTTTCAACTCGTTTTTGGTGAGCTGACCGCAAGTAGAAAATTTTGGTTCAGGACCTATACTGGTTCATGGTGGGTGTCTGAGACTTTGGTTAATTGTTCTTCCTGCTAGGAAATTACAGTGATATGTGCCCGTCCAAATGCCTAACAGCTACTCTCTCATTGGTTCTCCCTCTTCCCTTTCATCCTCTGCCAAATTGGCAACCTGTGTGAACCAGGAGGTTAAAGGGGCTGTCCTCCAAGTTGGGAGGTTGATAGTAAAGCAGATGGAATGTCTAACTGGAGCACCAGGAGAGGGACTATTCGTTGAGTTTTAGAAACCTTTCGTATTCACAGTGTGTCCGTTCTCTAGGATTCCGGTACATGTTGCATCTGTAGTAATATTCCCTTCAACCTGGAGAGTTGGGACCCATGGAATGGGTGCCATGCATTATTGCTTTAAAGGGTCTTCATTTGCTCACCCAATCTCACCAATCCTCTTAGTCCCAAGTGTCCAGCCTTATGCCACATCCAGCTGTCCTTGTAGATAGGGTCATTCCAGGTTTCATCAGAGACCCTGAAGGAATTGTAAAGAATTTCCCAGGTTTTTTGTTTTGTTTTTGAAATTCCTTTTTATAGTGGGTTTGAGCTGATTCTCGCTGCCATGTTTATGCCAGTCTAGACACACTTGATTCCCTTACGGAGACATATCAATACATAGGTTTTAAGATTCTTACTAGTCAGATATATTCCTCTGCGGGAAATATGGGGTTTTGAGTCCCTTTCACTGAGGAAGGTGTAGGTCTTGTCTATTCCATAGTTGGTTTTTGGAACGGTACCTGTGCTTATATCAAACTCTGGTTTTATGCATCACCCCACCTCTCCTTCCCCCTTAAGCAGGCATAAGAGTGTTTTCTAAATGTGAGACATTCTTCTCTTTCCTAACTCAGTTCAAGTGTAGCCATGTTTACAGGATCTTCATAAGTGATATCTTATGATAAGTTTCTTTTTCTGTGTGACTTATTTCACTTAGAATCATCGTACCTGAATCCACCCATTTTGCTGCTACTGGTCTTATGACATTGATTTCATGGCTGAGGGATATTCCATCGTACGTAAGTACCACAATTTTTTGAACCATTTTTATATTTCCTGGGATATTTAAGGTGTACCCAAGTTGAGGTCCTTGTAAGCAGTGCAGCCCTAAATTTTGGGGTGGCTCTGTCTTATTGATTTTTAGTTTTCCCAAGGTATATTCCCTAGACTCGAAGTGCCCTTGGCTCTGTAGCTCTGTTGTTTACTTGTTTTAGGGAACACAATGCACTCCTCCAGAGAGGCAGTTGGCAATTTACATCCCGCCCATCAGCATAACAAGGCTCCCTGTTCTCCAGGGCCTGTCTTGCCTTTCTGGTTTTTAACACATTTTGTGGATGTCCCTTTTGACCGGTGGGAAGTGATACTTCTTTGTAGTGCAGATTTGCATTTCCCGCTTGCTTGCTTGGCCAAAAATGGTGTATGCGTTTTCTCCTGAATATATTCAGGAGAAAACGCATACGTCCTTTTTGTCCAAGTTCATCATTGTCGAAGTTGTGCCCCTCTTCCTGTGCTTTAAAGGCGATTCCAACGTACCTCTTGAAATCTGTTTCCTGCTATTCTGCCTCGCTTTTAAGTCCCCCTCGTTGCCTTCCCTCAACAGATTTTTGGACGATAGTTGTCCTTTATTACTCGGCCAGTTTGTGAATTGCTCTGCCCCTGAGCTCCATGTTTCAACTCGTTTTTGGTGAGCTGACCGCAAGTCCAAAATTTTGGTTCAGGACCTATACTGCTTCCCGGTGGGTGGCTGAGACTTTGGTTAATTCTTCTTCCTGCTGGGAAATTACAGTGATATGTGCCCGTCCAAATGCCTAACAGCTACTCTCTCATTGGTTCTCCCTCTTCTCTTTCATCCTCTGCCAAATTGGCAACCTGTATGAACCAGGAGGTTAAAGGGGCTGTCTCTCCAAGTTGGGAGGTTGATAGTAAAGCAGATGGAAAGTCAAACCGGAGCACCAGGAGAGGGACTATTTCTTGAGTTTTAGAAACCTTCCGTATTCACAGTGTTTCCGTTCTCTAGGTTTCCCGTACATGTTATAGCTGTAGTAATATTCCCTTCAACCTGGAGAGTTGGGACCCATGGAATGGGTGCCATGCATTATTGCTTTAAAGGGTCTGCATTTGCTCACCCAATCTCACCAATCCTCTCAGTCCCAAGTGTCCAGCCTTATGCCACATCCAGCTGTCGTTGTAGATAGGGTCATTCCATGTTTCATCAGAGACCCTGAAGGAATTGTAAAGAATTTCCCAGTTTTTTTGTTTTGTTTTTGAAATTCCTTTTTATAGCTGGTTTGAGCTGATTCTCGCTGCCATGTTTATGCCAGTCTAGACACACTTGATTCCCTTACGGAGACATATCAATACATAGGTTTTAAGATTCTTACTAGTCAGATATATTCCTCTGTGGGAAATATGGGGTTTTGAGTCCCTTTCACTGAGGAAGGTGTAGGTCTTGTCTATTCCATAGTTGGTTTTTGGAACGGTACCTGTGCTTATATCAAACTCTGGTTTTATGCATCACCCCACCTCTCCTTCCCCCTAAAGCAGGCATAAGAGTGCTTTCTAAATGTGAGACATTCTTCTCTTTCCTAACTCAGTTCAAGTGTAGCCATGTTTACAGGATCTTCATAAGTGATATCTTATGATAAGTTTCTTTTTCTCTGTGACTTATTTCACTTAGAATCATCGTACCTGAATCCACCCATTTTGCTGCTACTGGTCTTATGACATTGATTTCATGGCTGAGGGATATTCCATCGTACGTAAGTACCACATTTTTTGAAACATTTTTATATTTTCTGGTATATTTAAGGTGTACCCAAGTTGAGGTCCTTGTAAGCAGTGCAGCCCTAAATTTTGGGGTGGCTCTGTCTTATTGATTTTCAGTTTTCCCTAGGTATATTCCCTAGACTGGAAGTGCCCTTGGCTCTGTAGCTCTGTTGTTTACTTGTTTTAGGGAACACAATGCACTCCTCCAGAGAGGCAGTTGGCAATTTACATCCCGCCCATCAGCATAACAAGGCTCCCTGTTCTCCAGGGCCTGTCTTGCCTTTCTGGTTTTTACACATCTTGTGGATGTCCCTTTTGACCGGTGGGAAGTGATACTTCTTTGTAGTGCAGATTTGCATTGCCCGCTTGCTTGCTTGGCCAAAAAGGGCGTATGCGTTTTCTCCTGAATATATTCAGGAGAACATGCATACACCCTTTTTGGCCAAGTGCATCATTGTCGAAGTTGTGCCCCTCTTCCTGTGCTTTAAAGGCGATTCCAACGTACCTCTTGAAATCTGTTTCCTGCTATTCTGCCTCACTTTCAAGTCCGCCTCGTTGCCTTCCCTCAACAGATTTTTGGACGATAGTTGTCCTTTATTACTCGGCCAGTTTGTGAATTGCTGTGCCCCTGAGCTCCATTTTTCAACTCGTTTTTGGTGAGCTGACCGCAAGTCCAACATTTTGGTTCAGGACCTATACTGGTTCCCGGTGGGTGGCTGAGACTTTGGTTAATTCTTCTTCCTGCCGGGAAATTACAGTGATATGTGCCCGTCCAAATGCCTAACAGCTACTCTCTCATTGGTTCTCCCTCTTCCCTTTCATCCTCTGCCAAATTGGCAACCTGTGCGAACCAGGAAGTTAAAGGGTCTCTCTCTCCAAGTTGGGAGGTTGATAGTAAAGCAGATGGAAAGTCAAACCGGAGCACCAGGAGAGGGACTAATCGTTGAGTTTTAGAAACCTTTCGTATTCACATTGTGTCCGTTCTCTAGGTTTCCAGTACATGTTATAAATGTAGTAATATTCCATTCAACCTGGAGAGTTGGGACCCATGGAATGGGTGCCATGCATTATTGCTTTAAAGGGTCTGCATTTGCTCACCAAATCTCACCAATCCTCTCAGTCCCAAGTGTCCAGCCTTATGCCATATCCAGCTGTCGTTGTAGATAGTGTCATTCCAGGGTTCATCAGAGACCCTGAAGGAATTGTAAAGAATTTCCCAGGTTTTTTGTTTTGCTTTTGAAATTCCTTTTTATAGTGGGTTTGAGCTGATTCTCCCTGCCATGTTTATGCCAGTCTAGACACAGTTGATTCCCTTAGAGAGACATATCAATACATAGGTTTTAAGATTCTCAGAAGTCAGATATATTCCTCTGCGGGAAATATGGGGTTTTGAGTCCCTTTCACTTAGGAAGGTGTAGGTCTTGTATATTCCATAGTTGGTTTTTGGAACGGTACCTGTGCTTATATCAAACTCTGGTTTTATGCATCATCCCACCTCACCTTCCCCCTTAAGCAGGCATAAGTGTGTTTTCTAAATGTGAGACACTGTTCTCTTTCCTAACTCAGTTCAAGTGTAGCCATGTTTACAGGATCTTCATAAGTGATATCTTATGAAAAGTTTCTTTTTCTGTGTGACTTATTTCACTTAGAATCATCGTACCTGAATCCACCCATTTTGCTGCTACTGGTCTTATGACATTGATTTCATGGCTGAGGGATATTCCATCGTACGTAAGTACCACAATTTTTTGAACCATTTTTATATTTCCTGGGATATTTAAGGTGTACCCAAGTTGAGGTCCTTGTAAGCAGTTCAGCCCTAAATTTTGGGGTGGCTCTGTCTTATTGATTTTCAGTTTTCCCAAGGTATATTCCCTAGACTGGAAGTGCCCTTGGCTCTGTAGCTCGGTTGTTTACTCGTTTTAGGGAACACAATGCACTCTTCCAGAGAGGCAGTTGGCAATTTACATCCCGCCCATCAGCATAACAAGGCTCCCTGTTCTCCAGGGCCTGTCTTGCCTTTCTGGTTTTTACACATTTTGTGGATGTCCCTTTTGACCGGTGGGAAGTGATACTTCTTTGTAGTGCAGATTTGCATTGCCCGCTTGCTTGCTTGGCCAAAAAGGGCGTATGCGTTTTCTCCTGAATATATTCAGGAGAAAACGCATACGCCCTTTTTGGCCAAGTGCATCATTGTTGAAGTTGTGCCCCTCTTCCTGTGCTTTAAAGGTGATTCCAACGTACCTCTTGAAATCTGTTTCCTGCTATTCTGCCTCGCTCTCAAGTCCGCCTCGTTGCCTTCCCTCAACAGATTTTTGGACGAGAGTTGTCCTTTATTACTCGGCCAGTTTGTGAATTGCTGTGCCCCTGAGCTCCATTTTTCAACTCGTTTGTGGTGAGCTGACCACAAGTTCAAAATTTTGGTTCAGGACCTATGCTGGTTCCAGGTGGGTGGCTGAGACTTTGGTTAATTCTTCTTCCTGCCGGGAATTTAGAGTGATATGTGCCCGTCCAAATGCCTAACAGCTACTCTCTCATTGGTTCTCCCTCATCCCTTTCATCCTCTGCCAAATTGGAAACCTGTGCGAACCAGGAGGTTAAAGGGGCTGTCTCTCCAAGTTGGGAGGTTGATAGTAAAGCAGATGGAAAGTCAAACCGGAGCACCAGGAGAGGGACTATTCGTTGAGTTTTAGATACCTTTCGTATTCACAGTGTGTCCGTTCTCTAGGTTTCCCGTACATGTTATAGCTGTAGTAATATTCCCTTCAACCAGGAGAGTTGGGACCCATGGAATGGGTGCCTGTCATTTGTGCTTCAAAGGGTCTGCATTTGCTCACCCAATCTCACCAATCGTCTCAGTCCCAAGTGTCCCTCCTTATGCCACATCCAGCTGTCATTGTAGATAGGGTTATTCCAGGTTTCATCAGAGACCCTGAAGGAATTGTAAAGAATTTCCCGGGCTTCCCTGGTGGCGCAGTGGTTGAGAGTCCGCCTGCCGATGCAGGGGACACGGGTTCATGCCCCGGTCTGGGAAGATCCCACATGCCGCGGAGCGGCTGGGCCCGTGAGCCATGGCCATTGAGCCTGCGCGTCCGGAGCCTGTGCTCCGCAACGGGAGAGGCCACAACAGTGAGAGGCCCATGTAACGCAAAAAAAAAAAAAAAAAAAAAAAAAAAGAATTTCCCAGTTTTTTTGTTTTGTTTTTGAAATTCCTTTTTATAGTGGGTTTGAGCTGATTCTCGCTGCCATGTTTATGCCAGTCTAGACACACTTGATTCCCTTACAGAGATATATCAATCCATAGGTTTTAAGATTCTTACTAGTCAGATATATTCCTCTGCGGGAAATATGGGGTTTTGAGTCCCTTTCACTGAGGAAGGTGTAGGTCTTGTCTATTCCATAGTTGGTTTTTGGAACGGTACCTGTGCTTATATCAAACTCTGGTTTTATGCATCATCCCACCTCACCTTCCCCATTAAGCAGGCATAAGTGTTTTTTCTAAATGTGAGACACTGTTCTCTTTCCTAACTCAGTTCAAGTGTAGCCATGTTTACAGGATCTTCATAAGTGATATCTTATGATAAGTTTCTTTTTCTGTGTGACTTATTTCACTTAGAATCATCGTACCTGAATCCACCCATTTTGCTGCTACTGGTCTTATGACATTGATTTCATGGCTGAGGGATATTCCATCGTACGTAAGTACCACAATTTTTTGAACCATTTTTATATTTCCTGGTATATTTAAGGTGTACCCAAGTTGAGGTCCTTCTAAGCAGTGCAGCCCTAAATTTTGGGGTGGCTCTGTCTTATTGATTTTCAGTTTTCCCAAGGTATACTCCCTAGACAGGAAGTGCCCTTGGCTCTGTAGCTCTGTTGTTTACTTGTTTTAGGGAACACAATGCACACCTTCAGGGAGGCAGTTGGCAATTTACATCCCGCCCATCAGCATAACAAGGCTCCCTGTTCTCCAGGGCCTGTCTTGCCTTTCTGGTTTTTACACATTTTGTGGATGTCCCTTTTGACCGGTGGGAAGTGATACTTCTTTGTAGTGCAGATTTACATTGCCTGCTTGCTTGCTTGGCCAAAAAGGGCGTATGCGTTTTCTCCTGAATATATTCAGGAGAAAACGCATACGCCCTTTTTGGCCAAGTGCATCATTGTCGAACTTGTGCCCCTCTTCCTGTGTTTTAAAGGCGATTCCAACGTATCTCTTGAAATCTGTTTCCTGCTATTCTGCCTCGCTTTCAAGTCCGCCTCGTTGCCTTCCCTCAACAGTTTTTTGGACGAGAGTTGTCCTTTATTACTCGGCCAGTTTGTGAATTGCTGTGCCCCTCAGCTCCATTTTTCAACTCGTTTTTGGTGAGCTGACCGCAAGTCCAAAATTTTGGTTCAGGACCTATGCTGGTTCCCGATGGGGGGCTGAGACTTTGGATAATTCTTCTTCCTGTTAGGAAATTACAGTGATATGTGCCCGTCCAAGTGCCTAACAGCTACTCTCTCATTGGTTCTCCCTCTTCCCTTTCATCCACTGCCAAATTGGCAACATGTGCGAACCAGTAGGTTGAAGGGGCTGTCTCTCCAAATTGGGAGGTTGATAGGAAAGCAGATGGAAAGTCAAACCGAAGCGCCAGGAGAGGGACTATTCGTTGAGTTTTAGAAACCTTTCATATTCACAGTGTGTCTGTTCTCTAGGTTTCCCGTACATGTTATAGCTGTAGGAATATTTCCTACAACCAGGAGAGTTGGGACCCATGGAATGGGTGCCAGGTATTTGTGCTTTAAAGTGTCTGCATTTGCTCACCCAATCTCACCAATCATTTCAGTCCCAAGTGTCCCTCCTTATGCCACATCCAGCTGTCATTGTAGATAGGGTCATTCCAGGTTTCATCAGAGACCCTGAAGGAATTGTAAAGAATTTCCCAGTTTTTTTGTTTTGTTTTTGAAATTCCTTTTTATAGTGGGTTTGAGCTGATTCTCGCTGCCATGTTTATGCCAGTCTAGACACACTTGATTCCCTTACAGAGATATATCAATCCATAGGCTTTAAGATTCTTACTAGTCATATATATTCCTCTGCGGGAAATATGGGGTTTTGAGTCCCTTTCACTGAGGAAGGTGTAGGTCTTGTCTATTCCATAGTTGGTTTTTGGAACGGTACCTGTGCTTATATCAAACTCTGGTTTTATGCATCATCCCACCTCACCTTCCCCATTAAGCAGGCATAAGTGTTTTTTCTAAATGTGAGACACTGTTCTCTTTCCTAACTCAGTTCAAGTGTAGCCATGTTTACAGGATCTTCATAAGTGATATCTTATGATAAATTTCTTTTTCTGTGTGACTTATTTCACTTAGAATCATCGTACCTGAATCCACCCATTTTGCTGCTACTGGTCTTATGACATTGATTTCATGGCTGAGGGATATTCCATCGTACGTAAGTAACACAATTTTTTGAACCATTTTTATATTTCCTGGGATATTTAAGGTGTTCCCAAGTTGAGGACCTTGTAAGCAGTGCAGCCCTAAATTTTGGGGTGGCTCTGTCTTATTGATTTTCAGTTTTCCCAAGGTATATTCCCTAGACGAAGTGCCCTTGGCTCTCTAGCTCTGTTGTTTACTTGTTTTAGGGAACACAATACACTCCTCCAGAGAGGCAGTTGGCAATTTACATCCCGCCCATCAGCATAACAAGGCTCCCTGTTCTCCAGGGCCTGTCTTGCCTTTCTGGTTTTTACACATTTTGTGGATTTCCCTTTTGACCTGTGGGAAGTGATACTTCTTTGTAGTGCAGATTTGCATTGCCCGCTTGCTTGCTTGGCCAAAAAGGGCGTATGCGTTTTCTCCTGAATATATTCAGGAGAAAACGCATACGCCCTTTTTGGCCAAGTGCATCATTGTCGAAGTTGTGCCCCTCTTCCTGTGCTTTAAAGGCGATTCCAACGTACCTCTTGAAATCTGTTTCCTGCTATTCTGC
This sequence comes from Hyperoodon ampullatus, assembly GCF_949752795.1. Taxonomy (NCBI): domain Eukaryota; kingdom Metazoa; phylum Chordata; class Mammalia; order Artiodactyla; family Ziphiidae; genus Hyperoodon; species Hyperoodon ampullatus. The sequence goes on from NW_027640936.1 coordinate 149,490, forward strand.
CTCGCTCTCAAGTCCGCCTCGTTGCCTTCCCTCAACAGATTTTTGGACTATAGTTGTCCTTTACTACTCGGCCAGTTTGTGAATTGCTGTGCCCCTGAGCTCCATTTTTCAACTCGTTTTTGGTGAGCTGACCGAAAGTCCAACATTTTGGTTCAGGACCTATGCTGGTTCCCGGTGGGGGACTGAGACTTTGGTTAATTCTTCTTCCTGCCGGGAAATTACAGTGATATGTGCCCGTCCAAATGCCTAACAGCTACTCTCTCATTGGTTCTCCCTCTTCCCTTTCATCCTCTGCCAAATTGGAAACGTGTGCGAACCAGGAGGTTAAAGGGGCTGTCTCTCCAAGTTGGGAGGTTGATAGTAAAGCAGCTGGAAAGTCAAACCGGAGCACCAGGAGAGGGACTATTCGTTGAGTTTTAGAAACCTTTCATATTCACAGTGTGTCCGTTCTCTAGGATTCCCGTACATGTTATAGCTGTAGTAATACTCCCTTCAACCTGGAGAGTTGGGACCCATGGAATGGGTGCCAGGCATTTGTGCTTTAAAGGGTCTGCATTTGCTCACCAAATCTCACCAATCGTCTCACTCCCAAGTGTCCAGCCTTATGGCACATCCAGCTGTCGTTGTAGATAGGGTCATTCCAGGGTTCATCAGAGACCCTGAAGGGATTGTAAAGAATTTCCCAGTTTTTTTGTTTTGTTTTTGAAATTCCTTTTTATAGTGGGTTTGAGCTGATTCTCGCTTCCATGTTTATGCCAGTCTAGACACACTTGATTCCCTTACGGAGACATATCAATACATAGGTTTTAAGATTCTTACTCGTCAGATATATTCCTCTGAGGGAAATATGGGGTTTTGAGTCCCTTTCACTGGGGAAGGTGTAGGTCTTGTCTATTCCATAGTTGGTTTTTGGAACGGTACCTGTGCTTATATCAAACTCTGGTTTTATGCATCACCCCACCTCTCCTTCCCCCTTAAGCAGGCATAAGAGTGTTTTCAAAAAGTGAGACATTCTTCTCTTTCCTAACTCAGTTCAAGTGTAGCCATGTTTACAGGATCTTCATAAGTGATATCTTATGAAAAGTTTCTTTTTCTGTGTGACTTATTTCACTTAGAATCATCGTACCTGAATCCACCCATTTTGCTGCTACTGGTCTTATGACATTGATTTCATGGCTGAGGGATATTCCATCGTACGTAAGTACCACAATTTTTTGAACCATTTTTATATTTCCTGGGATATTTAAGGTGTACCCAAGTTGAGGTCCTTGTAAGCAGTGCAGCCCTAAATTTTGGGGTGGCTCTGTCTTATTGATTTTCAGTTTTCCCAAGGTATATTCCCTAGACTGGAAGTGCCCTTGGCTCTGTAGCTCTGTTCTTTACTTGTTTTAGGGAACACAATGCACTCCTCCAGAGAGGCAGTTGGCAATTTACATCCCGCCCATCAGCATAACAAGGCTCCCTGTTCTCCAGGGCCTGTCTTGCCTTTCTGGATTTTACACATTTTGTGGATGTCCCTTTTGACCTGTGGGAAGTGATACTTCTTTGTAGTACAGATTTGCATTGCCCGCTTGCTTGCTTGGCCAAAGGAGAAAACGCATACGCCCTTTCTGGCCAAGTGCATCATTGTCGAAGTTGTGCCCCTCTTCCTGTGCTTTAAAGGCGATTCCAACGTACCTCTTGAAATCTGTTTCCTGATATTCTGCCTCGCTTTCAAGTCCGCCTCGTTGTCTTCCCTCAACAGATTTTTGGACGATAGTTGTCCTTTATTACTCGGCCAGTTTGTGAATTGCTGTGCCCCTGAGCTCCATTTTTCAACTCGTTTTTGGTGAGCTGACCGCAAGTCCAAAATTTTAGTTCAGGACCTATACTGGTTCCCGGTGGGTGGCTGAGACTTTGGTTAATACTTCTTCCTGCCGGGAAATTACAGTGATATGTGCCCGTGCAAATGCCTAACAGCTACTCTCTCATTGGTTCTCCCTCTTCCCTTTCATCCTCTGCCAAATTGGAAACCTGTGCGAACCAGGAGGTTAAAGGGGCTGTCTCTCCAAGTTGGGAGGTTGATAGTAAAGCAGATGGAAAGTCAAACCGGATCACCATGATAGGGACTATTCGTTTAGGTTTAGAAACCATTTGTATTTACAGTGTGTCCGTTCTCTAGGTTTCCAGTACATGTTATAACTGAAGTAATATTCCCTTCAACCTGGAGAGTTGGGACCCATGGAATGGGTGCCATGCATTATTGCTTTAAAGGGTCTGCATTTGCTCACCCAATCTCACCAATCCTCTGAGTCCCAAGTTTCCAGCCTTTTGCCACATACAGCTGTCGTTGTAAATAGGGTCATTCCAGGTTTCATCAGAGACCCTGAAGGAATTGTAAAGAATTTCCCAGTTTTTTTGTTTTGTATTTGAAATTCCTTTTTATTGTGGGTTTGAGCTGATTCTCACTGCCATGTTTATGCCAGTCTAGACACACTTGATTCCCTTACGGATACCTATCAATCCATAGGTTTTAAGATTCTTACTAGTCAGATATATTCCTCTGCGGGAAATATTGGGTTTTGAGTCCCTTTCACTGAGGAAGGTGTAGGTCTTGTCTATTCCATAGTTGGTTTTTGGAACGGTACCTGTTCTTATATCAAACTCTGGTTTTATGCATCACTCCACTTCTCCTTCCCCCTTAAGTAGGCATAAGAGTGTTTTCTAAATGTGAGACACTGTTCTCTTTCCTAACTCAGTTCAAGTGTAGCCATGTTTACAGGATCTTCATAAGTGATATCTTATGATAAGTTTCTTTTTCTCTGTGACTTATTTCACTTAGAATCATCGTACCTGAATCTACCCATTTTGCTGCTACTGGTCTTATGACATTGATTTCATGGCTCAGGGATATTCCATCGTACGTAAGTACCACAATTTTTTGAACCATTTTTATATTTCCTGGGATATTTAAGGTGTACCCAAGTTGAGGTCCTTGTAAGCAGTGCAGCCCTAAATTTTGGGGTGGCTCTGTCTTATTGATTTTCAGTTTTCCCAAGGTATATTCCCTAGACTGGAAGTGCCCTTGGCTCTGTAGCTCTGTTGTTTACTTGTTTTAGGGAACACAATGCACTCCTCCAGAGAGGCAGTTGGCAATTTACATCCCGCCCATCAGCATAACAAGGCTCCCTGTTCTCCAGGGCCTGTCTTGCCTTTCTGGTTTTTACACATTTTGTGGATGTCCCTTTTGACCGGTGGGAAGTGATACTTCTTTGTAGTGCAGATTTGCATTGCCCGCTTGCTTGCTTGGCCAAAAAGGGCGTATGCATTTTCTCCTGAATATATTCAGGAGAAAACGCATACGCCCTTTTTGCCCAAGTGCATCATTGTCGAAGTTGTGCCCCTCTTCCTGTGCTTTAAAGGTGATTCCAACGTACCTCTTGAAATCTGTTTCCTGCTATTCTGCCTCGCTCTCAAGTCCGCCTCGTTGCCTTCCCTCAAGAGATTTTTGGACGATAGTTGTCCTTTATTACTCAGCCAGTTTGTGAATTGCTGTGCCCCTGAGCTCCATTTTTCAACTCGTTTTGCTGAGCTGACCGCAAGTCCAAAATTGTGGTTCAAGACGTATACTGGTTCCCGGTGGGGGCCTGAGACTTTGTTTAATTCTTCTTCCTGCTGGGAAGTTAGAGTGATATGTGCCCGTCCAAATGCCTAACAGCTACTCTCTCATTGGTTCTCCCTCTTCCCTTTCATCCTCTGCGAAATTGGAAACCTGTGTGAACGAGGAGGTTGAAGGGGCTGTCTCTCCAAGTTGGGAGATTGATAGTAAAGCAGATGGAAAGTCAAACTGGAGCACCAGGAGAGGGACTATTCGTTGAGTTTTAGAAAGCTTTCATATTCACAGTGTGTCCGTTCTCTAGGTTTCTCGTACATGTTATAACTGTAGTAATATTCCCTTCAACCTGGAGAGTTGGGACCCATGGAATGGGTGCCATGCATTATTGCTTTAAAGGGCCTGCATTTGCTCACCCAATCTCACCAATCCTCTCAGTCCCAAGTGTCCAGCCTTATGCCACATCCAGCTGTCGTTGTAGATAGGGTCATTCCAGGTTTCATCAGAGTCCCTGAAGGAATTGTAAAGAATTTCCCAGTTTTTTTGTTTTGTTTTTGAAATTCCTTTTTATAGTGGGTTTGAGCTGATTCTCGCTGCCATGTTTATGCCAGTCTAGACACACCTGATTCCCTTACGGAGACATATCAATACATAGGTTTTAAGATTCTTACTAGTCAGATATATTCCTCTGCGGGAAATATGGGGTTTTGAGTCCCTTTCCCTGATGAAGGTGTAGGTCTTGTCTATTCCATAGTTGGTTTTTGGAACGGTACCTGTGCTTATATCAAACTCAGGTTTTATGCATCACCCCACCTCTCCTTCCCCCTTAAGCAGGCATAAGAGTGTTTTCTAAATGTGAGACACTGTTCTCTTTCCTAACTCAGTTCAAGTGTAGCCATGTTTACAGGATCTTCATAAGTGATATCTTATGATAAGTTTCTTTCTCTGTGACTTATTTCACTTAGAATCATCGTACCTGAATCTACCCATTTTGCTGCTACTGGTCTTATGACATTGATTTCATGGCTGAGGGATATTCCATCGTACGTAAGTACCACAATTTTTTGAACCATTTTTATATTTCCTGGGATATTTAAGGTGTACCCAAGTTGAGGTCTTTGTAAGCAGTGCAGCCCTAAATTTTGGGGTGGCTCTGTCTTATTGATTTTCAGTTTTCCCAAGGTATATTCCCTAGACTGGAAGTGCCCTTGGCTCTGTAGCTCTGTTGTTTACTTGTTTTAGGGAACACAATGCACTCCTCCAGAGAGGGAGTTGGCAATTTACATCCCGCCCATCAGCATAACAAGGCTCCCTGTTCTCCAGGGCCTGTCTTGCCTTTCTGGTTTTTACACATTTTGTGGATGTCCCTTTTGACAGGTGGGAAGTGATACTTCTTTGTAGTGCAGATTTGCATTGCCCGCTTGCTTGCTTGGCCAAAGGAGAAAACGCATACGCCCTTTTTGGCCAAGTGCATCGTTGTCGAAGTTGTGCCCCTCTTCCTGTGCTTTAAAGGCGATTCCAACGTACATCTTGAAATCTGTTTCCTGCTATTCTGCCTCGCTTTCAAGTCTGCCTCGTTGCCTTCCCTCAACAGATTTTTGGACGATAGTTGTCCTTTATTACTCGGCCAGTTTGTGAATTGCTGTGCCCCTGAGCTCCATTTTTCAACTCGTTTTTGGTGAGCTGACCGCAAGTCCAAAATTTTGGTTCAGGACCTATACTGGTTCCCGGTGGGTGGCTGAGACTTTGGTTAATTCTTCTTCCTGCCGGGAAATTACAGTGATATGTGCCCGTCCAAATGCCTAACAGCTAATTTCTCATTGGTTCTCCCTCTTCCTTTTCATCCTCTGCCAAATTGGCAACCTGTGCGAACCAGGAGGTTAAATGGGCTGTCTCTCCAAGTTGGGAGGTTGATAGTAAAGCAGATGGAAAGTTAAACTGGAGCACCAGGAGAGGGACTATTCGTTGAGTTTTAGAAACCTTTCGTATTCACAGTGTGTCCGTTCTCTAGGTTTCCGGTACATGTTATAACTGTAGTAATATTCCCTTCAACCTGGAGAGTTGGGACCCATGGAATGGGTGCCATGCATTATTGCTTTAAAAGGTCTGCATTTGCTCACCAAATCTCACCAATCGTCTCAGTCCCAGGTGTCCAGCCTTATGCCACATCCAGCTGTCGTTGTAGATAGGGTCATTCCAGGTTTCATCAGAGACCCTGAAGGAATTGTAAAGAATTTCCCAGTTTTTTTGTTTTGTTTTTGAAATTCCTTTTTATAGCGGGTTTGAGCTGATTCTCGCTGCCATGTTTATGCCAGTCTAGACACACTTGATTCCCTTACGGAGACATATCAATACATAGGTTTTAAGATTCTTACTAGTCAGATATATTCCTCTGCGGGAAATATGGGGTTTTGAGTCCCTTTCACTGAGGAAGGTGCAGGTCTTGTCTATTCCATAGTTGGTTTTTGGAACGGTACCTGTGCTTATATCAAACTCTGGGTTTATGCATCACCCCACCTCTCCTTCCCCCTTAAGCAGGCATAAGAGTGTTTTCTAAATGTGAGACACTGTTCTCTTTCCTAACTCAGTTCAAGTGTAGCCATGTTTACAGGATCTTCATAAGTGATATCTTATGATAAGTTTCTTTTTCTCTGTGACTTATTTCACTTAGAATCATCGTAGCTGAAACTACCCATTTTGCTGCTACTGGTCTTATGACATTGATTTCATGGCTGAGGGTTATTCCATCGTACATAAGTACCACAATTTTTTGAACCATTTTTATATTTCCTGGGATATTTAAGGTGTACCCAAGTTGAGGTCCTTGTAAGCAGTGCAGCCCTAAATTTTGGGGTGGCTCTGTCTTATTGATTTTCAGTTTTCCCAAGGTATATTCCCTAGACTGGAAGTGCCCTTGGCTCTGTAGCTCAGTTCTTTACTTGTTTTAGGGAACACAATGCACTCCTCCAGAGAGACAGTTGACAATTTACATCCCGCCCATCAGCATAACAAGGCTCCCTGTTCTCCAGGGCCTGTCTTGCCTTTCTGGTTTTTACACATTTTGTGGATGTCCCTTTTGACCGGTGGGAAGTGATACTTCTTTGTAGTGCAGATTTGCATTGCCCGCTTCCTTGCTTGGCCAAAATGGGCGTATGCGTTTTCTCCTGAATATATTCAGGAGAAAACGCATACACACTTTTTGGCCAAGTGCATCATTGTCGAAGTTGTGCCCCTCTTCCTGTGCTTTAAAGGCGATTCCAACGTACCTCTTGAAATCTGTTTCCTGCTATTCTGCCTCGCTTTCAAGTCCGCCTCGTTGCCTTAACTCAACAGATTTTTGGACGATAGTTGTCCTTTATTACTCGGCCAGTTTGTGAATTGCTGGGCCCCTGAGCTCCATTTTTCAACTCGTTTTTGTTGAGCTGACCGCAAGTCCAAAATTTTGGTTCAGGACCTATACGGGTTCCTGGTGGGGGGCTGAGACTTTGGTTAATTCTTCTTCCTGCCGGGAAGTTAGAGTGATATGTGCCCGACAAAATACCTAACAGCTACTCTCTCATTGGTTCTCCCTCTTCCCTTTCATCCTCTGCCAAATTGGAAACATGTGTGAACCAGGAGGTTGAAGGGGCTGTCTCTCCAAGTTGGGAGATTGATAGTAAAGCAGATGGAAAGTCAAACCGGAGCACCAGGATAGGGACTATTCGTTGAGTTTTAGAAACCTTTCATATTCACAGTGTGTCCGTTCTCTAGGTTTCTCGTACATGTTATAACTGTAGTAATATTCCCTTCAACCTGGAGAGTTGGGACCCATGGAATGGGTGCCATGCATTATTACTTAAAAGTGTCTGCATTTGCTCACCAAATCTCATCAATCGTCTCAGTCCCAACTGTCCAGCCTTATGCCACATCCAGCTGTCGTTGTAGATAGGGTCATTCCAGGGTTCATCAGAGACCCTGAAGGAATTGTAAAGAATTTCCCAGTTTTTTTGTTTTGTTTTTGAAATTCCTTTTTATAGTGGGTTTGAGCTGATTCTCGCTGCCATGTTTATGTCAGTCTAGACACACTTGATTCCCTTACAGAGACATATCAATACATAGGTTTTAAGATTCTTACTAGTCAGATATATTCCTCTGCGGGAAATATGGGGTTTTGAGTCCCTTTCACTGAGGAAGGTGTAGGTCTTGTCTATTTCATAGTTGGTTTTTGGAACGGTACCTGTGCTTATATCAAACTCTGGTTTTATGCATCACCCCACCTCTCCTTCCCCCTTAAGCAGGCATAAGAGTGTTTTCTAAATGTGAGACATTCTTCTCTTTCCTAACTCAGTTCAAGTGTAGCCATGTTTACAGGATCTTCATAAGTGATATCTTATGATAAGTTTCTTTTTCTGTGCGACTTATTTCACTTAGAATCATCGTACCTGAATCCACCCATTTTGCTGCTACTGGTCTTATGACATTGATTTCATGGCTAAGGGATATTCCATCGTACGTAAGTACCACAATTTTTTGAACCATTTTTATATTTCCTGGGATATTTAAGGTGTACCCAAGTTGAGGTCCTTGTAAGGAGTGCAGCCCTAAATTTTGTGGTGGCTCTGTCTTATTGATTTTCAGTTTTCCCAAGGTATATTCCCTAGACTGGAAGTGCCCTTGGCTCTGTAGCTCTGTTCTTTACTTGTTTTAGGGAACACAATGCACTCCTCCAGAGAGGCAGTTGGCAATTTACATCCCGCCCATCAGCATAACAAGGCTCCCTGTTCTCCAGGGCCTGTCTTGCCTTTCTGGTTTTTACACATTTTGTGGATGTCCCTTTTGACCGGTGGGAAGTGATACTTCTTTGTAGTGCAGATTTGCATTGCCCGCTTGCTTGCTTGGCCAAAAAGGGCGTATGCGTTTTCTCCTGAATATATTCAGGAGAAAACGCATACGCCCTTTTTGGCCAAGTGCATCATTGTCGAAGTTGTGCCCCTCTTCCTGTGCTTTAAAGGTGATTCCAACGTACCTCTTGAAATCTGTTTCCTGCTATTCTGCCTCGCTTTCAAGTCCGCCTCGTTGCCTTCCCTCAACAGATTTTTGGACGATAGTTGTCCTTTATTACTCGGCCAGTTTGTGAAATGCTGTGCCCCTGAGCTCCATTTTTCAACTCGTTTTTGGTGAGCTGACCGCAAGTCCAAAATTTTGGTTCAGGACCTATACTGGTTCCCGGTGGGTGGCTGAGACTTTTGTTAATTCTTCTTCCTGCCGGGAAATTACAGTGATATGTGCCCGTCCAAATGCCTAACAGCTACTCTCTCATTGGTTCTCCCTCTTCCCTTTCATCCTCTGCCAAATTGGAAACCTGTTCGAACCAGGAGGTTAAAGGGGCAGTCTCTCCAAGTTGTGAGGTTGCTAGTAAAGCAGATGGAAAGTCAAACCGGAGCATCAGGAGAGGTACTATTCGTTGAGTTTTAGAAACCTTTCGTATTCACAGTGTGTCCGTTCTCTAGGTTTCCGGTACATGTTATAACTGTAGTAATATTCCCTTCAACCTGGAGAGTTGGGACCCATGGAATGGGTGTCATGCAATATTGCTTTAAAGGGTCTGCATTTGCTCACCAAATCTCACCAATCGTCTCAGTCCCAAGTGTCCAGCCTTATGCCACATCCAGCTGTCGTTGTAGATAGGGTCATTCCAGGTTTCATGAGAGACCCTGAAGGGATTTTAAAGAATTTCCCAGTTTTTTTGTTTTGTTTTTGAAATTCCTTTTTATAGTGGGTTTGAGCTGATTCTCGCTGCCATGTTTATGCCAGTCTAGACACACTTGATTCCCTTACGGAGACATATCAATACATAGGTTTTAAGATTCTTACTAGTCAGATATATTCCTCTGCGGGAAATATGGGGTTTTGAGTCCCTTTCACTGAGGAAGGTGTAGGTCTTGTCTATTCCATAGGTGGTTTTTGGAACGGTACCTGTGCTTATATGAAATTCTGGTTTTATGCATCACCCCACCTCTCCTTCCCCCTTAAGCAGGCATAAGAGTGTTTTCTAAATGTGAGACACTGTTCTCTTTCCTAACTCAGTTCAAGTGTAGCCATGTTTACAGGATCTTCATAAGTGATATCTTATGATAAGTTTCTTTCTCTGTGACTTATTTCACTTAGAATCATCGTACCTGAATCTACCCATTTTGCTGCTACTGGTCTTATGACATTGATTTCATGGCTGAGGGATATTCCATCGTACGTAAGTAACACAATTTTTTGAACCATTTTTATATTTCCTGGGATATTTAAGGTGTACACAAGTGAGGTCCTTGTAAGCAGTGCAGCCCTAAATTTTGGGGTGGCTCTGTCTTATTGATTTTCAGTTTTCCCAAGGTATATTCCCTAGACTGGAAGTGCCCTTTGCTCTGTAGCTCTGTTCTTTACTTGTTTTAGGGAACACAATGCACTCCTCCAGAGAGGCAGTTGGCAATTTACATCCCGCCCATCAGCATAACAAGGCTCCCTGTTTTCCAGGGCCTCTCTTGCCTTTCTGGTTTTTACACATTTTGTGCATGTCCCTTTTGACCGGTGGGAAGTGATACTTCTTTGTAGTGCAGATTTGCATTGCCCGCTTGCTTGCTTGGCCAAAAAGGACGTATGCGTTTTCTCCTGAATATATTCAGGAGAAAACGCATACGCCCTTTTTGGCCAAGTGCATCATTGTCGAAGTTGTGCCCCTCTTCCTGTGCTTTAAATGCGATTCCAACGTACCTCTTGAAATCTGTTTCCTGCTATTCTGCCTCGCTTTCAAGTTCGGCTCGTTGACTTCCCTCAACAGATTTTTGGATGATACTTGTCCTTTATTACTCGGCCAGTTTGTGAATTGCAGTGCCCCTGAGCTCCATTTTTCAACTCGTTTTTGGTGAGCTGACCGCAAGTCCAAAATTTTGGTTCAGGACCTATACTGGTTCCCGGTGGGTGGCTGAGACTTTGGTTAATTCTTCTTCCTGCCGGGAAATTACAGTGATATGTGCCCGTCCAAATGCCTAACAGCTACTCTCTCATTGGTTCTCCCTCTTCCCTTTCATCCTCTGCCAAATTGGCAACCTGTGCGAACCAGGAGGTTAAAGGGGCTGTCTCTCCAAGTTGGGAGGTTGATAGTAAAGCAGATGGAAAGTCAAACCGGAGCACCAGGAGAGGGACTATTCGTTGAGTTTTAGAAACCTTTCGTATTCACAGTGTGTCCGTTCTCTAGTTTTCCGGTATATGTTATAACTGTAGTAATATTCCCTTCAACCTGGAGAGTTGGGACCCATGGAATGGGTGGCATGCATTATTGCTTTAAAGGGCCTGCATTTGCTCACCCAATCTCACCAATCCTCTCAGTCCCAAGTGTCCAGCCTTATGCCACATCCAGCTGTCGTTGTAGATAGGGTTATTCCAGGTTTCATCAGAGTCCCTGAAGGAATTGTAAAGAATTTCCCAGTTTTTTTGTTTTGTTTTTGAAATTCCTTTTTATAGTGGGTTTGAGCTGATTCTCGCTGCCATGTTTATGCCAGTCTAGACACACCTGATTCCCTTATGGAGACATATCAATACATAGGTTTTAATATTCTTACTAGTCAGATATATTCCTCTGCGGGAAATATGGGGTTTTGAGTCCCTTTCCCTGATGAAGGTGTAGGTCTTGTCTATTCCATAGTTGGTTTTTGGAACGGTACCTGTGCTTATATCAAACTCAGGTTTTATGCATCACCCCACCTCTCCTTCCCCCTTAAGCAGGCATAAGAGTGTTTTCTAAATGTGAGACACTGTTCTCTTTCCTAACTCAGTTCAAGTGTAGCCATGTTTACAGGATCTTCATAAGTGATATCTTATGATAAGTTTCTTTCTCTGTGACTTATTTCACTTAGAATCATCGTACCTGAATCTACCCATTTTGCTGCTACTGGTCTTATGACATTGATTTCATGGCTGAGGGATATTCCATCGTACGTAAGTACCACAATTTTTTGAACCATTTTTATATTTCCTGGGATATTTAAGGTGTACCCAAGTTGAGGTCCTTGTAAGCAGTGCAGCCCTAAATTTTGGGGTGGCTCTGTCTTATTGATTTTCAGTTTTCCCAAGGTATATTCCCTAGACTGGAAGTGCCCTCGGCTCTGTAGCTCTGTTCTTTACTTGTTTTAGGGAACACAATGCACTCCTCCAGAGAGGCAGTTGGCAATTTACATCCCGCCCATCAGCATAACAAGGCTCCCTGTTCTCCAGGGCCTGTCTTGCCTTTCTGGTTTTTACACATTTTGTGGATGTCCCTTTTGACCGGTGGGAAGTGATACTTCTTTGTAGTGCAGATTTGCATTGCCCGCTTGCTTGCTTGGCCAAAAAGGGCGTATGCGTTTTCTCCTGAATATATTCAGGAGAAAACGCATACGCCCTTTTTGGCCAAGTGCATCATTGTCGAAGTTGTGCCCCTCTTCCTGTGCTTTAAAGGCGATTCCAACGTACCTCTTGAAATCTGTTTCCTGCTATTCTGCCTCGCTTTCAAGTCCGCCTCGTTGCCTTCCCTCAACAGATTTCTGGACGATAGTTGTCCTTTATTACTCGGCCAGTTTGTGAATTGCTGTGCCCCTGAGCTCCATTTTTCAACTCGTTTTTGGTGAGCTGACCGCAAGTCCAAAATTTTGGTTCAGGACCTATACTGGTTCCCGGTGGGTGGCTGAGACTTTGGTTAATTCTTCTTCCTGCCGGGAAATTACAGTGATATGTGCCCGTCCAAATGCCTAACAGCTACTCTCTCATTGGTTCTCCCTCTTCCCTTTCATCCTCTGCGAAATTGGCAACCTTTGCGAACCGGGAGGTTAAAGGGGCAGTCTCTCCAAGTTGGGAGGTTGATAGTAAAGCAGATGGAAAGTCAAACCAGAGCACCAGGAGAGGGACTATTCGTTGAGTTTTAGAAACCTTTCGTATTCACAGTGTGTCCGTTCTCTAGGTTTCCGGTACATGTTATAACTGAAGTAATATTCCCTTCAACCTGGAGAGTTGGGACCCATGGAATGGGTGCCATGCATTATTGCTTTAAAGGGTCTGCATTTGCTCACCCAATCTCACCAATCCCCTGAGTCCCAAGTTTCCAGCCTTTTGCCACATACAGCTGTCGTTGTAAATAGGGTCATTCCAGGTTTCATCAGAGACCCTGAAGGAATTGTAAAGAATTTCCCAGTTTTTTTGTTTTGTATTTGAAATTCCTTTTTATTGTGGGTTTGAGCTGATTCTCGCTGCCATGTTTATGCCAGTCTAGACACACTTGATTCCCTTACGGAGACCTATCAATCCATAGGTTTTAAGATTCTTACTAGTCAGATATATTCCTCTGCGGGAAATATGGGGTTTTGAGTCCCTTTCACTGAGGAAGGTGTAGGTCTTGTCTATTCCATAGTTGGTTTTTGGAACGGTACCTGTTCTTATATCAAACTCTGGTTTTATGCATCACTCCACTTCTCCTTCCCCCTTAAGTAGGCATAAGAGTGTTTTCTAAATGTGAGACACTGTTCTCTTTCCTAACTCAGTTCAAGTGTAGCCATGTTTACAGGATCTTCATATGTGATATCTTATGATAAGTTTCTTTCTCTGTGACTTATTTCACTTAGAATCATCGTACCTGAATCTACCCATTTTGCTGCTACTGGTCTTATGACATTGATTTCATGGCTGAGGGATATTCCATCGTACATAAGTACCACAATTTTTTGAACCATTTTTATATTTCCTGGGATATTTAAGGTGTACCCACGTGAGGTCCTTGTAAGCAGTGCAGCCCTAAATTTTGGGGTGGCTCTGTCTTATTGATTTTCAGTTTTCCCAAGGTATATTCCCTAGACTGGAAGTGCCCTTGGCTCTGTAGCTCTGTTCTTTACTTGTTTTAGGGAACACAATGCACTCCACCAGAGAGGCAGTTGTCAATTTACATCCCGCCCATCAGCATAACAAGGCTCCGTGTTCTCCAGGGCCTGTCTTGCCTTTCTGGTTTTTACACATTTTGTGGATGTCCCTTTTGACCGGTGGGAAGTGATACTTCTTTGTAGTGCAGATTTGCATTGCCCGCTTGCTTGCTTGGCCAAAAAGGGCGTATGCGTTTTCTCCTGAATATATTCAGGAGAAAACGCATACGCCCTTTTTGGCCAAGTGCATCATTGTCGAAGTTGTGCCACTCTTCCTGTGCTTTAATGGCGATTCCAACGTACCTCTTGAAATCTGTTTCCTGCTATTCTGCCTCGCTTTCAAGTCCGCCTCGTTGCCTTCCCTCAACAGATTTTTGGACGATAGTTGTCCTTTATTACTCGGCCAGTTTGTGAATTGCTGTGCCCCTGAGCTCCATTTTTCAACTCGTTTTTGGTGAGCTTACCGCAAGGCCAAAATTTTGGTTCAGGACCTATACTGGTTCCCGGTGGGTGGCTGAGACTTTGGTTAATTCTTCTTCCTGCCGGGAAATTACAGTGATATGTGCCCGTCGAAATGCCTAACAGCTAATTTCTCATTGGTTCTCCCTCTTCCTTTTCATCCTCTGCCAAATTGGCAACCTGTGCGAACCAGGAGGTTAAAGAGGCAGTCTCTCCAAGTTGGGAGGTTGATAGTAAAGCAGATGGAAAGTCAAACCGGAGCACCAGGAGAGGGACTATTCGTTGAGTTTTAGAAACCTTTCGTATTCACAGTGTGTCCTTTCTCTAGGTTTCCGGTACATGTTATAACTGTAGTAATATTCCCTTCAAACTGGAGAGTTGGGACCCATGGAATGGGTGCCATGCATTATTGCTTTAAAGGGTCTGCATTTGCTCACCAAATCTCACCAATCATCTCAGTCCCAATTGTCCAGCCTTATGCCACATCCAGCTGTCGTTGTAGATAGGGTCATTCCAGGGTTCATCAGAGACCCTGAAGGAATTGTAAAGAATTTCCCAGTTTTTTTGTTTTGTTTTTGAAATTCCTTTTTATAGTGGGTTTGAGCTGATTCTCGCTGCCATGTTTATGCCAGTCTAGACACACTTGATTCCCTTACAGAGACATATCAATACATAGGTTTTAAGATTCTTACTAGTCAGATATATTCCTCTGCGGGAAATATGGGGTTTTGAGTCCCTTTCACTGAGGAAGGTGCAGGTCTTGTCTATTCCATAGTTGGTTTTTGGAACGGTACCTGTGCTTATATCAAACTCTGGGTTTATGCATCACCCCACCTCTCCTTCCCCCTTAAGCAGGCATAAGAGTGTTTTCTAAATGTGAGACACTGTTCTCTTTCCTAACTCAGTTCAAGTGTAGCCATGTTTACAGGATCTTCATAAGTGATATCTTATGATAAGTTTCTTTTTCTCTGTGACTTATTTCACTTAGAATCATCGTAGCTGAATCTACCCATTTTGCTGCTACTGGTCTTATGACATTGATTTCATGGCTGAGGGATATTCCATCGTACATAAGTACCACAATTTTTTGAACCATTTTTATATTTCCTGGGATATTTAAGGTGTACCCAAGTTGAGGTCCTTGTAAGCAGTGCAGCCCTAAATTTTGGGGTGGCTCTGTCTTATTGATTTTCAGTTTTCCCAAGGTATATTCCCTAGACTGGAAGTGCCCTTGGCTCTGTAGCTCAGTTCTTTACTTGTTTTAGGGAACACAATGCACTCCTCCAGAGAGGCAGTTGGCAATTTACATCCCGCCCATCAGCATAACAAGGCTCCCTGTTCTCCAGGGCCTGTCTTGCCTTTCTGGTTTTTACACATTTTGTGGATGTCCCTTTTGACCGGTGGGATGTGATACTTCTTTGTAGTGCAGATTTGCATTGCCCGCTTGCTTGCTTGGCCAAAATGGGCGTATGCGTTTTCTCCTGAATATATTCAGGAGAACATGCATACACCCTTTTTGGCCAAGTGCATCATTGTCGAAGTTGTGCCCCTCTTCCTGTGCTTTAAAGGCGATTCCAACGTACCTCTTGAAATCTGTTTCCTGCTATTCTGCCTCGCTTTCAAGTCCGCCTCGTTGTCTTCCCTCAACAGGTTTTTTGATGATAGTTTTCCTTTATTACTCGGCCAGTGTGTGAATTGCTGTGCCCCTGAGCTCCATTTTTCAACTCGTTTTTGGTGAGCTGACCGCAAGTCCAACATTTTGGTTCAGGAGCTATACTGGTTCCCGGTGGGGGGCTGAGACTTTGTTTAATTCTTCTTCCTGCCGGGAACTTAGTGTGATATGTGGCCGTCCAAATGCCTAACAGCTACTCTCTCATTGGTTCTCCCTCTTCCCTTTCATCCTCTGCAAAATTGGAAACCTGTGTGAACGAGGAGGTTGAAGGGGCTGTCTCTCCAAGTTGGGAGATTGATAGTAAAGCAGATGGAAAGTCAAACTGGAGCACCAGGAGAGGGACTATTCGTTGAGTTTTAGAAAGCTTTCATATTCAGAGTGTGTCCGTTCTCTAGGTTTCTCGTACATGTTATAACTGTAGTAATATTCCCTTCAACCTGGAGAGTTGGGACCCATGGAATGGGTGCCATGCATTATTACTTAAAAGTGTCTGCATTTGCTCACCAAATCTCACCAATCGTCTCAGTCCCAACTGTCCAGCCTTATGCCACATCCAGCTGTCGTTGTAGATAGGGTCATTCCAGGGTTCATCAGAGACCCTGAAGGAATTTTAAAGAATTTCCCAGTTTTTTTGTTTTGTTTTTGAAATTCCTTTTTATAGTGGGTTTGAGCTGATTCTCGCTGCCATGTTTATGCCAGTCTAGACACACTTGATTCCCTTACGGAGACATATCAATACATAGGTTTTAAGATTCTTACTAGTCAGATATATTCCTCTGCGGGAAATATGGGGTTTTGAGTCCCTTTCACTGAGGAAGGTGTAGGTCTTGTCTATTCCATAGGTGGTTTTTGGAACGGTACCTGTGCTTATATGAAATTCTGGTTTTATGCATCACCCCACCTCTCCTTCCCCCTTAAGCAGGCATAAGAGTGTTTTCTAAATGTGAGACACTGTTCTCTTTCCTAACTCAGTTCAAGTGTAGCCATGTTTACAGGATCTTCATAAGTGATATCTTATGATAAGTTTCTTTCTCTGTGACTTATTTCACTTAGAATCATCGTACCTGAATCTACCCATTTTGCTGCTACTGGTCTTATGACATTGATTTCATGGCTGAGGGATATTCCATCGTACGTAAGTAACACAATTTTTTGAACCATTTTTATATTTCCTGGGATATTTAAGGTGTACACAAGTGAGGTCCTTGTAAGCAGTGCAGCCCTAAATTTTGGGGTGGCTCTGTCTTATTGATTTTCAGTTTTCCCAAGGTATATTCCCTAGACTGGAAGTGCCCTTTGCTCTGTAGCTCTGTTCTTTACTTGTTTTAGGGAACACAATGCACTCCTCCAGAGAGGCAGTTGGCAATTTACATCCCGCCCATCAGCATAACAAGGCTCCCTGTTTTCCAGGGCCTCTCTTGCCTTTCTGGTTTTTACACATTTTGTGCATGTCCCTTTTGACCGGTGGGAAGTGATACTTCTTTGTAGTGCAGATTTGCATTGCCCGCTTGCTTGCTTGGCCAAAAAGGACGTATGCGTTTTCTCCTGAATATATTCAGGAGAAAACGCATACGCCCTTTTTGGCCAAGTGCATCATTGTCGAAGTTGTGCCCCTCTTCCTGTGCTTTAAATGCGATTCCAACGTACCTCTTGAAATCTGTTTCCTGCTATTCTGCCTCGCTTTCAAGTTCGGCTCGTTGACTTCCCTCAACAGATTTTTGGATGATACTTGTCCTTTATTACTCGGCCAGTTTGTGAATTGCAGTGCCCCTGAGCTCCATTTTTCAACTCGTTTTTGGTGAGCTGACCGCAAGTCCAAAATTTTGGTTCAGGACCTATACTGGTTCCCGGTGGGTGGCTGAGACTTTGGTTAATTCTTCTTCCTGCCGGGAAATTACAGTGATATGTGCCCGTCCAAATGCCTAACAGCTACTCTCTCATTGGTTCTCCCTCTTCCCTTTCATCCTCTGCCAAATTGGCAACCTGTGCGAACCAGGAGGTTAAAGGGGCTGTCTCTCCAAGTTGGGAGGTTGATAGTAAAGCAGATGGAAAGTCAAACCGGAGCACCAGGAGAGGGACTATTCGTTGAGTTTTAGAAACCTTTCGTATTCACAGTGTGTCCGTTCTCTAGTTTTCCGGTATATGTTATAACTGTAGTAATATTCCCTTCAACCTGGAGAGTTGGGACCCATGGAATGGGTGGCATGCATTATTGCTTTAAAGGGCCTGCATTTGCTCACCCAATCTCACCAATCCTCTCAGTCCCAAGTGTCCAGCCTTATGCCACATCCAGCTGTCGTTGTAGATAGGGTTATTCCAGGTTTCATCAGAGTCCCTGAAGGAATTGTAAAGAATTTCCCAGTTTTTTTGTTTTGTTTTTGAAATTCCTTTTTATAGTGGGTTTGAGCTGATTCTCGCTGCCATGTTTATGCCAGTCTAGACACACCTGATTCCCTTATGGAGACATATCAATACATAGGTTTTAATATTCTTACTAGTCAGATATATTCCTCTGCGGGAAATATGGGGTTTTGAGTCCCTTTCCCTGATGAAGGTGTAGGTCTTGTCTATTCCATAGTTGGTTTTTGGAACGGTACCTGTGCTTATATCAAACTCAGGTTTTATGCATCACCCCACCTCTCCTTCCCCCTTAAGCAGGCATAAGAGTGTTTTCTAAATGTGAGACACTGTTCTCTTTCCTAACTCAGTTCAAGTGTAGCCATGTTTACAGGATCTTCATAAGTGATATCTTATGATAAGTTTCTTTCTCTGTGACTTATTTCACTTAGAATCATCGTACCTGAATCTACCCATTTTGCTGCTACTGGTCTTATGACATTGATTTCATGGCTGAGGGATATTCCATCGTACGTAAGTACCACAATTTTTTGAACCATTTTTATATTTCCTGGGATATTTAAGGTGTACCCAAGTTGAGGTCCTTGTAAGCAGTGCAGCCCTAAATTTTGGGGTGGCTCTGTCTTATTGATTTTCAGTTTTCCCAAGGTATATTCCCTAGACTGGAAGTGCCCTCGGCTCTGTAGCTCTGTTCTTTACTTGTTTTAGGGAACACAATGCACTCCTCCAGAGAGGCAGTTGGCAATTTACATCCCGCCCATCAGCATAACAAGGCTCCCTGTTCTCCAGGGCCTGTCTTGCCTTTCTGGTTTTTACACATTTTGTGGATGTCCCTTTTGACCGGTGGGAAGTGATACTTCTTTGTAGTGCAGATTTGCATTGCCCGCTTGCTTGCTTGGCCAAAAAGGGCGTATGCGTTTTCTCCTGAATATATTCAGGAGAAAACGCATACGCCCTTTTTGGCCAAGTGCATCATTGTCGAAGTTGTGCCCCTCTTCCTGTGCTTTAAAGGCGATTCCAACGTACCTCTTGAAATCTGTTTCCTGCTATTCTGCCTCGCTTTCAAGTCCGCCTCGTTGCCTTCCCTCAACAGATTTCTGGACGATAGTTGTCCTTTATTACTCGGCCAGTTTGTGAATTGCTGTGCCCCTGAGCTCCATTTTTCAACTCGTTTTTGGTGAGCTGACCGCAAGTCCAAAATTTTGGTTCAGGACCTATACTGGTTCCCGGTGGGTGGCTGAGACTTTGGTTAATTCTTCTTCCTGCCGGGAAATTACAGTGATATGTGCCCGTCCAAATGCCTAACAGCTACTCTCTCATTGGTTCTCCCTCTTCCCTTTCATCCTCTGCGAAATTGGCAACCTTTGCGAACCGGGAGGTTAAAGGGGCAGTCTCTCCAAGTTGGGAGGTTGATAGTAAAGCAGATGGAAAGTCAAACCAGAGCACCAGGAGAGGGACTATTCGTTGAGTTTTAGAAACCTTTCGTATTCACAGTGTGTCCGTTCTCTAGGTTTCCGGTACATGTTATAACTGAAGTAATATTCCCTTCAACCTGGAGAGTTGGGACCCATGGAATGGGTGCCATGCATTATTGCTTTAAAGGGTCTGCATTTGCTCACCCAATCTCACCAATCCCCTGAGTCCCAAGTTTCCAGCCTTTTGCCACATACAGCTGTCGTTGTAAATAGGGTCATTCCAGGTTTCATCAGAGACCCTGAAGGAATTGTAAAGAATTTCCCAGTTTTTTTGTTTTGTATTTGAAATTCCTTTTTATTGTGGGTTTGAGCTGATTCTCGCTGCCATGTTTATGCCAGTCTAGACACACTTGATTCCCTTACGGAGACCTATCAATCCATAGGTTTTAAGATTCTTACTAGTCAGATATATTCCTCTGCGGGAAATATGGGGTTTTGAGTCCCTTTCACTGAGGAAGGTGTAGGTCTTGTCTATTCCATAGTTGGTTTTTGGAACGGTACCTGTTCTTATATCAAACTCTGGTTTTATGCATCACTCCACTTCTCCTTCCCCCTTAAGTAGGCATAAGAGTGTTTTCTAAATGTGAGACACTGTTCTCTTTCCTAACTCAGTTCAAGTGTAGCCATGTTTACAGGATCTTCATATGTGATATCTTATGATAAGTTTCTTTCTCTGTGACTTATTTCACTTAGAATCATCGTACCTGAATCTACCCATTTTGCTGCTACTGGTCTTATGACATTGATTTCATGGCTGAGGGATATTCCATCGTACATAAGTACCACAATTTTTTGAACCATTTTTATATTTCCTGGGATATTTAAGGTGTACCCACGTGAGGTCCTTGTAAGCAGTGCAGCCCTAAATTTTGGGGTGGCTCTGTCTTATTGATTTTCAGTTTTCCCAAGGTATATTCCCTAGACTGGAAGTGCCCTTGGCTCTGTAGCTCTGTTCTTTACTTGTTTTAGGGAACACAATGCACTCCACCAGAGAGGCAGTTGTCAATTTACATCCCGCCCATCAGCATAACAAGGCTCCGTGTTCTCCAGGGCCTGTCTTGCCTTTCTGGTTTTTACACATTTTGTGGATGTCCCTTTTGACCGGTGGGAAGTGATACTTCTTTGTAGTGCAGATTTGCATTGCCCGCTTGCTTGCTTGGCCAAAAAGGGCGTATGCGTTTTCTCCTGAATATATTCAGGAGAAAACGCATACGCCCTTTTTGGCCAAGTGCATCATTGTCGAAGTTGTGCCACTCTTCCTGTGCTTTAATGGCGATTCCAACGTACCTCTTGAAATCTGTTTCCTGCTATTCTGCCTCGCTTTCAAGTCCGCCTCGTTGCCTTCCCTCAACAGATTTTTGGACGATAGTTGTCCTTTATTACTCGGCCAGTTTGTGAATTGCTGTGCCCCTGAGCTCCATTTTTCAACTCGTTTTTGGTGAGCTTACCGCAAGGCCAAAATTTTGGTTCAGGACCTATACTGGTTCCCGGTGGGTGGCTGAGACTTTGGTTAATTCTTCTTCCTGCCGGGAAATTACAGTGATATGTGCCCGTCGAAATGCCTAACAGCTAATTTCTCATTGGTTCTCCCTCTTCCTTTTCATCCTCTGCCAAATTGGCAACCTGTGCGAACCAGGAGGTTAAAGAGGCAGTCTCTCCAAGTTGGGAGGTTGATAGTAAAGCAGATGGAAAGTCAAACCGGAGCACCAGGAGAGGGACTATTCGTTGAGTTTTAGAAACCTTTCGTATTCACAGTGTGTCCTTTCTCTAGGTTTCCGGTACATGTTATAACTGTAGTAATATTCCCTTCAAACTGGAGAGTTGGGACCCATGGAATGGGTGCCATGCATTATTGCTTTAAAGGGTCTGCATTTGCTCACCAAATCTCACCAATCATCTCAGTCCCAATTGTCCAGCCTTATGCCACATCCAGCTGTCGTTGTAGATAGGGTCATTCCAGGGTTCATCAGAGACCCTGAAGGAATTGTAAAGAATTTCCCAGTTTTTTTGTTTTGTTTTTGAAATTCCTTTTTATAGTGGGTTTGAGCTGATTCTCGCTGCCATGTTTATGCCAGTCTAGACACACTTGATTCCCTTACAGAGACATATCAATACATAGGTTTTAAGATTCTTACTAGTCAGATATATTCCTCTGCGGGAAATATGGGGTTTTGAGTCCCTTTCACTGAGGAAGGTGCAGGTCTTGTCTATTCCATAGTTGGTTTTTGGAACGGTACCTGTGCTTATATCAAACTCTGGGTTTATGCATCACCCCACCTCTCCTTCCCCCTTAAGCAGGCATAAGAGTGTTTTCTAAATGTGAGACACTGTTCTCTTTCCTAACTCAGTTCAAGTGTAGCCATGTTTACAGGATCTTCATAAGTGATATCTTATGATAAGTTTCTTTTTCTCTGTGACTTATTTCACTTAGAATCATCGTAGCTGAATCTACCCATTTTGCTGCTACTGGTCTTATGACATTGATTTCATGGCTGAGGGATATTCCATCGTACATAAGTACCACAATTTTTTGAACCATTTTTATATTTCCTGGGATATTTAAGGTGTACCCAAGTTGAGGTCCTTGTAAGCAGTGCAGCCCTAAATTTTGGGGTGGCTCTGTCTTATTGATTTTCAGTTTTCCCAAGGTATATTCCCTAGACTGGAAGTGCCCTTGGCTCTGTAGCTCAGTTCTTTACTTGTTTTAGGGAACACAATGCACTCCTCCAGAGAGGCAGTTGGCAATTTACATCCCGCCCATCAGCATAACAAGGCTCCCTGTTCTCCAGGGCCTGTCTTGCCTTTCTGGTTTTTACACATTTTGTGGATGTCCCTTTTGACCGGTGGGATGTGATACTTCTTTGTAGTGCAGATTTGCATTGCCCGCTTGCTTGCTTGGCCAAAATGGGCGTATGCGTTTTCTCCTGAATATATTCAGGAGAACATGCATACACCCTTTTTGGCCAAGTGCATCATTGTCGAAGTTGTGCCCCTCTTCCTGTGCTTTAAAGGCGATTCCAACGTACCTCTTGAAATCTGTTTCCTGCTATTCTGCCTCGCTTTCAAGTCCGCCTCGTTGTCTTCCCTCAACAGGTTTTTTGATGATAGTTTTCCTTTATTACTCGGCCAGTGTGTGAATTGCTGTGCCCCTGAGCTCCATTTTTCAACTCGTTTTTGGTGAGCTGACCGCAAGTCCAACATTTTGGTTCAGGAGCTATACTGGTTCCCGGTGGGGGGCTGAGACTTTGTTTAATTCTTCTTCCTGCCGGGAACTTAGTGTGATATGTGGCCGTCCAAATGCCTAACAGCTACTCTCTCATTGGTTCTCCCTCTTCCCTTTCATCCTCTGCAAAATTGGAAACCTGTGTGAACGAGGAGGTTGAAGGGGCTGTCTCTCCAAGTTGGGAGATTGATAGTAAAGCAGATGGAAAGTCAAACTGGAGCACCAGGAGAGGGACTATTCGTTGAGTTTTAGAAAGCTTTCATATTCACAGTGTGTCCGTTCTCTAGGTTTCTCGTACATGTTATAACTGTAGTAATATTCCCTTCAACCTGGAGAGTTGGGACCCATGGAATGGGTGCCATGCATTATTGCTTTAAAGGGCCTGCATTTGCTCACCCAATCTCACCAATCCTCTCAGTCCCAAGTGTCCAGCCTTATGCCACATCCATCTGTCTTTGTAGATAGGGTCATTCCAGGTTTCATCAGAGTCCCTGAAGGAATTGTAAAGAATTTCCCAGTTTTTTTGTTTTGTTTTTGAAATTCCTTTTTATAGTGGGTTTGAGCTGATTCTCGCTGCCATGTTTATGCCAGTCTAGACACACCTGATTCCCTTACGGAGACATATCAATACATAGGTTTTAAGATTCTTACTAGTCAGATATATTCCTCTGCGGGAAATATGGGGTTTTGAGTCCCTTTCCCTGATGAAGGTGTAGGTCTTGTCTATTCCATAGTTGGTTTTTGGAACGGTACCTGTGCTTATATCAAACTCAGGTTTTATGCATCACCCCACCTCTCCTTCCCCCTTAAGCAGGCATAAGAGTGTTTTCTAAATGTGAGACACTGTTCTCTTTCCTAACTCAGTTCAAGTGTAGCCATGTTTACAGGATCTTCATAAGTGATATCTTATGATAAGTTTCTTTCTCTGTGACTTATTTCACTTAGAATCATCGTACCTGAATCTACCCATTTTGCTGCTACTGGTCTTATGACATTGATTTCATGGCTGAGGGATATTCCATCGTACGTAAGTACCACAATTTTTTGAACCATTTTTATATTTCCTGGGATATTTAAGGTGTACCCAAGTTGAGGTCCTTGTAAGCAGTGCAGCCCTAAATTTTGGGGTGGCTCTGTCTTATTGATTTTCAGTTTTCCCAAGGTATATTCCCTAGACTGGAAGTGCCCTTGGCTCTGTAGCTCTGTTCTTTACTTGTTTTAGGGAACACAATGCACTCCTCCAGAGAGGCAGTTGGCAATTTACATCCCGCCCATCAGCATAACAAGGCTCCCTGTTCTCCAGGGCCTGTCTTGCCTTTCTGGTTTTTACACATTTTGTGGATGTCCCTTTTGACCGGTGGGAAGTGATACTTCTTTGTAGTGCAGATTTGCATTGCCCGCTTGCTTGCTTGGCCAAAAAGGGCGTATGCGTTTTCTCCTGAATATATTCAGGAGAAAACGCATACGCCCTTTTTGGCCAAGTGCATCATTGTCGAAGTTGTGCCCCTCTTCCTGTGCTTTAAAGGCGATTCCAACGTACCTCTTGAAATCTGTTTCCTGCTATTCTGCCTCGCTTTCAAGTCCGCCTCGTTGCCTTCCCTCAACAGATTTCTGGACGATAGTTGTCCTTTATTACTCGGCCAGTTTGTGAATTGCTGTGCCCCTGAGCTCCATTTTTCAACTCGTTTTTGGTGAGCTGACCGCAAGTCCAAAATTTTGGTTCAGGACCTATACTGGTTCCCGGTGGGTGGCTGAGACTTTGGTTAATTCTTCTTCTTGCCGGGAAATTACAGTGATATGTGCCCGTCCAAATGCCTAACAGCTACTCTCTCATTGGTTCTCCCTCTTCCCTTTCATCCTCTGCGAAATTGGCAACCTTTGCGAACCGGGAGGTTAAAGGGGCAGTCTCTCCAAGTTGGGAGGTTGATAGTAAAGCAGATGGAAAGTCGAACCGGAGCACCAGGAGTGGGACTATTCATTGAGTTTTAGAAACCTTTCGTATTCACAGTGTGTCCGTTCTCTAGGTTTCCAGTACATGTTATAACTGAAGTAATATTCCCTTCAACCTGGAGAGTTGGGACCCATGGAATGGGTGCCATGCATTATTGCTTTAAAGGGTCTGCATTTGCTCACCCAATCTCACCAATCCTCTGAGTCCCAAGTTTCCAGCCTTTTGCCACATACAGCTGTCGTTGTAAATAGGGTCATTCCAGGTTTCATCAGAGACCCTGATGGAATTGTAAAGAATTTCCCAGTTTTTTTGTTTTGTATTTGAAATTCCTTTTTATTGTGGGTTTGAGCTGATTCTCGCTGCCATGTTTATGCCAGTCTAGACACACTTGATTCCCTTACGGAGACATATCAATCCATAGGTTTTAAGATTCTTACTAGTCAGATATATTCCTCTGCGGGAAATATTGGGTTTTGAGTCCCTTTCACTGAGGAAGGTGTAGGTCTTGTCTATTCCATAGTTGGTTTTTGGAACGGTACCTGTTCTTATATCAAACTCTGGTTTTATGCATCACTCCACTTCTCCTTCCCCCTTAAGTAGGCATAAGAGTGTTTTCTAAATGTGAGACACTGTTCTCTTTCCTAACTCAGTTCAAGTGTAGCCATGTTTACAGGATCTTCATATGTGATATCTTATGATAAGTTTCTTTTTCTCTGTGACTTATTTCACTTAGAATCATCGTACCTGAATCTACCCATTTTGCTGCTACTGGTCTTATGACATTGATTTCATGGCTCAGGGATATTCCATCGTACGTAAGTACCACAATTTTTTGAACCATTTTTATATTTCCTGGGATATTTAAGGTGTACCCAAGTTGAGGTCCTTGTAAGCAGTGCAGCCCTAAATTTTGGGGTGGCTCTGTCTTATTGATTTTCAGTTTTCCCAAGGTATATTCCCTAGACTGGAAGTGCCCTTGGCTCTGTAGCTCTGTTGTTTACTTGTTTTAGGGAACACAATGCACTCCTCCAGAGAGGCAGTTGGCAATTTACATCCCGCCCATCAGCATAACAAGGCTCCCTGTTCTCCAGGGCCTGTCTTGCCTTTCTGGTTTTTACACATTTTGTGGATGTCCCTTTTGACCGGTGGGAAGTGATACTTCTTTGTAGTGCAGATTTGCATTGCCCGCTTGCTTGCTTGGCCAAAAAGGGCGTATGCGTTTTCTCCTGAATATATTCAGGAGAAAACGCATACGCCCTTTTTGCCCAAGTGCATCATTGTCGAAGTTGTGCCCCTCTTCCTGTGCTTTAAAGGTGATTCCAACGTACCTCTTGAAATCTGTTTCCTGCTATTCTGCCTCGCTCTCAAGTCCGCCTCGTTGCCTTCCCTCAACAGATTTTTGGACGATAGTTGTCCTTTATTACTCAGCCAGTTTGTGAATTGCTGTGCCCCTGAGCTCCATTTTTCAACTCGTTTTGGTGAGCTGACCGCAAGTCCAAAATTGTGGTTCAAGACGTATACTGGTTCCCGGTGGGGGCCTGAGACTTTGTTTAATTCTTCTTCCTGCTGGGAAGTTAGAGTGATATGTGCCCGTCCAAATGCCTAACAGCTACTCTCTCATTGGTTCTCCCTCTTCCCTTTCATCCTCTGCGAAATTGGAAACCTGTGTGAACGAGGAGGTTGAAGGGGCTGTCTCTCCAAGTTGGGAGATTGATAGTAAAGCAGATGGAAAGTCAAACTGGAGCACCAGGAGAGGGACTATTCGTTGAGTTTTAGAAAGCTTTCATATTCACAGTGTGTCCGTTCTCTAGGTTTCTCGTACATGTTATAACTGTAGTAATATTCCCTTCAACCTGGAGAGTTGGGACCCATGGAATGGGTGCCATGCATTATTGCTTTAAAGGGCCTGCATTTGCTCACCCAATCTCACCAATCCTCTCAGTCCCAAGTGTCCAGCCTTATGCCACATCCAGCTGTCGTTGTAGATAGGGTCATTCCAGGTTTCATCAGAGTCCCTGAAGGAATTGTAAAGAATTTCCCAGTTTTTTTATTTTGTTTTTGAAATTCCTTTTTATAGTGGGTTTGAGCTGATTCTCGCTGCCATGTTTATGCCAGTCTAGACACACCTGATTCCCTTACGGAGACATATCAATACATAGGTTTTAAGATTCTTACTAGTCAGATATATTCCTCTGCGGGAAATATGGGGTTTTGAGTCCCTTTCCCTGATGAAGGTGTAGGTCTTGTCTATTCCATAGTTGGTTTTTGGAACGGTACCTGTGCTTATATCAAACTCAGGTTTTATGCATCACCCCACCTCTCCTTCCCCCTTAAGCAGGCATAAGAGTGTTTTCTAAATGTGAGACACTGTTCTCTTTCCTAACTCATTTCAAGTGTAGCCATGTTTACAGGAACTTCATAAGTGATATCTTATGATAAGTTTCTTTCTCTGTGACTTATTTCACTTAGAATCATCGTACCTGAATCTACCCATTTTGCTGCTACTGGTCTTATGACATTGATTTCATGGCTGAGGGATATTCCATCGTACGTAAGTACCACAATTTTTTGAACCATTTTTATATTTCCTGGGATATTTAAGGTGTACCCAAGTTGAGGTCCTTGTAAGCAGTGCAGCCCTAAATTTTGGGGTGGCTCTGTCTTATTGATTTTCAGTTTTCCCAAGGTTTATTCCGTAGACTGGAAGTGCCCTTGGCTCTGTAGCTCTGTTCTTTACTTGTTTTAGGGAACACAATGCACTCCTCCAGAGAGGCAGTTGGCAATTTACATCCCGCCCATCAGCATAACAAGGCTCCCTGTTCTCCAGGGCCTGTCTTGCCTTTCTGGTTTTTACACATTTTGTGGATGTCCCTTTTGACCGGTGGGAAGTGATACTTCTTTGTAGTGCAGATTTGCATTGCCCGCTTGCTTGCTTGGCCAAAGGAGAAAACGCATACGCCCTTTTTGGCCAAGTGCATCGTTGTCGAAGTTGTGCCCCTCTTCCTGTGCTTTAAAGGCGATTCCAACGTACATCTTGAAATCTGTTTCCTGCTATTCTGCCTCGCTTTCAAGTCTGCCTCGTTGCCTTCCCTCAACAGATTTTTGGACGATAGTTGTCCTTTATTACTCGGCCAGTTTGTGAATTGCTGTGCCCCTGAGCTCCATTTTTCAACTCGTTTTTGGTGAGCTGACCGCAAGTCCAAAATTTTGGTTCAGGACCTATACTGGTTCCCGGTGGGTGGCTGAGACTTTGGTTAATTCTTCTTCCTGCCGGGAAATTACAGTGATATGTGCCCGTCCAAATGCCTAACAGCTAATTTCTCATTGGTTCTCCCTCTTCCTTTTCATCCTCTGCCAAATTGGCAACCTGTGCGAACCAGGAGGTTAAATGGGCTGTCTCTCCAAGTTGGGAGGTTGATAGTAAAGCAGATGGAAAGTTAAACTGGAGCACCAGGAGAGGGACTATTCGTTGAGTTTTAGAAACCTTTCGTATTCACAGTGTGTCCGTTCTCTAGGTTTCCGGTACATGTTATAACTGTAGTAATATTCCCTTCAACCTGGAGAGTTGGGACCCATGGAATGGGTGCCATGCATTATTGCTTTAAAAGGTCTGCATTTGCTCACCAAATCTCACCAATCGTCTCAGTCCCAGGTGTCCAGCCTTATGCCACATCCAGCTGTCGTTGTAGATAGGGTCATTCCAGGTTTCATCAGAGACCCTGAAGGAATTGTAAAGAATTTCCCAGTTTTTTTGTTTTGTTTTTGAAATTCCTTTTTATAGTGGGTTTGAGCTGATTCTCGCTGCCATGTTTATGCCAGTCTAGACACACTTGATTCCCTTACGGAGACATATCAATACATAGGTTTTAAGATTCTTACTAGTCAGATATATTCCTCTGCGGGAAATATGGGGTTTTGAGTCCCTTTCACTGAGGAAGGTGCAGGTCTTGTCTATTCCATAGTTGGTTTTTGGAACGGTACCTGTGCTTATATCAAACTCTGGGTTTATGCATCACCCCACCTCTCCTTCCCCCTTAAGCAGGCATAAGAGTGTTTTCTAAATGTGAGACACTGTTCTCTTTCCTAACTCAGTTCAAGTGTAGCCATGTTTACAGGATCTTCATAAGTGATATCTTATGATAAGTTTCTTTTTCTCTGTGACTTATTTCACTTAGAATCATCGTAGCTGAAACTACCCATTTTGCTGCTACTGGTCTTATGACATTGATTTCATGGCTGAGGGTTATTCCATCGTACATAAGTACCACAATTTTTTGAACCATTTTTATATTTCCTGGGATATTTAAGGTGTACCCAAGTTGAGGTCCTTGTAAGCAGTGCAGCCCTAAATTTTGGGGTGGCTCTGTCTTATTGATTTTCAGTTTTCCCAAGGTATATTCCCTAGACTTGAAGTGCCCTTGGCTCTGTAGCTCAGTTCTTTACTTGTTTTAGGGAACACAATGCACTCCTCCAGAGAGACAGTTGACAATTTACATCCCGCCCATCAGCATAACAAGGCTCCCTGTTCTCCAGGGCCTGTCTTGCCTTTCTGGTTTTTACACATTTTGTGGATGTCCCTTTTGACCGGTGGGAAGTGATACTTCTTTGTAGTGCAGATTTGCATTGCCCGCTTCCTTGCTTGGCCAAAATGGGCGTATGCGTTTTCTCCTGAATATATTCAGGAGAAAACGCATACACACTTTTTGGCCAAGTGCATCATTGTCGAAGTTGTGCCCCTCTTCCTGTGCTTTAAAGGTGATTCCAACGTACCTCTTGAAATCTGTTTCCTGCTATTCTGCCTCGCTTTCAAGTCCGCCTCGTTGCCTTAACTCAACAGATTTTTGGACGATAGTTGTCCTTTATTACTCGGCCAGTTTGTGAATTGCTGGGCCCCTGAGCTCCATTTTTCAACTCGTTTTTGTTGAGCTGACCGCAAGTCCAAAATTTTGGTTCAGGACCTATACTGGTTCCTGGTGGGGGGCTGAGACTTTGGTTAATTCTTCTTCCTGCCGGGAAGTTAGAGTGATATGTGCCCGACAAAATACCTAACAGCTACTCTCTCATTGGTTCTCCCTCTTCCCTTTCATCCTCTGCCAAATTGGAAACATGTGTGAACCAGGAGGTTGAAGGGGCTGTCTCTCCAAGTTGGGAGATTGATAGTAAAGCAGATGGAAAGTCAAACCGGAGCACCAGGATAGGGACTATTCGTTGAGTTTTAGAAACCTTTCATATTCACAGTGTGTCCGTTCTCTAGGTTTCTCGTACATGTTATAACTGTAGTAATATTCCCTTCAACCTGGAGAGTTGGGACCCATGGAATGGGTGCCATGCATTATTACTTAAAAGTGTCTGCATTTGCTCACCAAATCTCATCAATCGTCTCAGTCCCAACTGTCCAGCCTTATGCCACATCCAGCTGTCGTTGTAGATAGGGTCATTCCAGGGTTCATCAGAGACCCTGAAGGAATTGTAAAGAATTTCCCAGTTTTTTTGTTTTGTTTTTGAAATTCCTTTTTATAGTGGGTTTGAGCTGATTCTCGCTGCCATGTTTATGTCAGTCTAGACACACTTGATTCCCTTACAGAGACATATCAATACATAGGTTTTAATATTCTTACTAGTCAGATATATTCCTCTGCGGGAAATATGGGGTTTTGAGTCCCTTTCACTGAGGAAGGTGTAGGTCTTGTCTATTTCATAGTTGGTTTTTGGAACGGTACCTGTGCTTATATCAAACTCTGGTTTTATGCATCACCCCACCTCTCCTTCCCCCTTAAGCAGGCATAAGAGTGTTTTCTAAATGTGAGACATTCTTCTCTTTCCTAACTCAGTTCAAGTGTAGCCATGTTTACAGGATCTTCATAAGTGATATCTTATGATAAGTTTCTTTTTCTGTGCGACTTATTTCACTTAGAATCATCGTACCTGAATCCACCCATTTTGCTGCTACTGGTCTTATGACATTGATTTCATGGCTAAGGGATATTCCATCGTACGTAAGTACCACAATTTTTTGAACCATTTTTATATTTCCTGGGATATTTAAGGTGTACCCAAGTTGAGGTCCTTGTAAGCAGTGCAGCCCTAAATTTTGGGGTGGCTCTGTCTTATTGATTTTCAGTTTTCCCAAGGTATATTCCCTAGACTGGAAGTGCCCTTGGCTCTGTAGCTCTGTTCTTTACTTGTTTTAGGGAACACAATGCACTCCTCCAGAGAGGCAGTTGGCAATTTACATCCCGCCCATCAGCATAACAAGGCTCCCTGTTCTCCAGGGCCTGTCTTGCCTTTCTGGTTTTCACACATTTTGTGGATGTCCCTTTTGACCGGTGGGAAGTGATACTTCTTTGTAGTGCAGATTTGCATTGCCCGCTTGCTTGCTTGGCCAAAATGGGCGTATGCGTTTTCTCCTGAATATATTCAGGAGAAAACGCATACACCCTTTTTGGCCAAGTGCATCATTGTCGAAGTTGTGCCCCTCTTCCTGTGCTTTAAAGGCGATTCCAACGTACCTCTTGAAATCTGTTTCCTGCTATTCTGCCTCGCTTTCAAGTCCGCCTCGTTGCCTTCCCTCAACAGATTTTTGGACGATAGTTGTCCTTTATTACTCGGCCAGTTTGTGAAATGCTGTGCCCCTGAGCTCCATTTTTCAACTCGTTTTTGGTGAGCTGACCGCAAGTCCAAAATTTTGGTTCAGGACCTATACTGGTTCCCGGTGGGTGGCTGAGACTTTTGTTAATTCTTCTTCCTGCCGGGAAATTACAGTGATATGTGCCCGTCCAAATGCCTAACAGCTACTCTCTCATTGGTTCTCCCTCTTCCCTTTCATCCTCTGCCAAATTGGAAACCTGTTCGAACCAGGAGGTTAAAGGGGCAGTCTCTCCAAGTTGGGAGGTTGATAGTAAAGCAGATAGAAAGTCAAACCGGAGCACCAGGAGAGGTACTATTCGTTGAGTTTTAGAAACCTTTCGTATTCACAGTGTGTCCGTTCTCTAGGTTTCCGGTACATGTTATAACTGTAGTAATATTCCCTTCAACCTGGAGAGTTGGGACCCATGGAATGGGTGTCATGCAATATTGCTTTAAAGGCTCTGCATTTGCTCACCAAATCTCACCAATCGTCTCAGTCCCAAGTGTCCAGCCTTATGCCACATCCAGCTGTCGTTGTAGATAGGGTCATTCCAGGTTTCATGAGAGACCCTGAAGGAATTTTAAAGAATTTCCCAGTTTTTTTGTTTTGTTTTTGAAATTCCTTTTTATAGTGGGTTTGAGCTGATTCTCGCTGCCATGTTTATGCCAGTCTAGACACACTTGATTCCCTTACGGAGACATATCAATACATAGGTTTTAAGATTCTTACTAGTCAGATATATTCCTCTGCGGGAAATATGGGGTTTTGAGTCCCTTTCACTGAGGAAGGTGTAGGTCTTGTCTATTCCATAGGTGGTTTTTGGAACGGTACCTGTGCTTATATGAAATTCTGGTTTTATGCATCACCCCACCTCTCCTTCCCCCTTAAGCAGGCATAAGAGTGTTTTCTAAATGTGAGACACTGTTCTCTTTCCTAACTCAGTTCAAGTGTAGCCATGTTTACAGGATCTTCATAAGTGATATCTTATGATAAGTTTCTTTCTCTGTGACTTATTTCACTTAGAATCATCGTACCTGAATCTACCCATTTTGCTGCTACTGGTCTTATGACATTGATTTCATGGCTGAGGGATATTCCATCGTACGTAAGTAACACAATTTTTTGAACCATTTTTATATTTCCTGGGATATTTAAGGTGTACACAAGTGAGGTCCTTGTAAGCAGTGCAGCCCTAAATTTTGGGGTGGCTCTGTCTTATTGATTTTCAGTTTTCCCAAGGTATATTCCCTAGACTGGAAGTGCCCTTTGCTCTGTAGCTCTGTTCTTTACTTGTTTTAGGGAACACAATGCACTCCTCCAGAGAGGCAGTTGGCAATTTACATCCCGCCCATCAGCATAACAAGGCTCCCTGTTTTCCAGGGCCTCTCTTGCCTTTCTGGTTTTTACACATTTTGTGCATGTCCCTTTTGACCGGTGGGAAGTGATACTTCTTTGTAGTGCAGATTTGCATTGCCCGCTTGCTTGCTTGTCCAAAAAGGACGTATGCGTTTTCTCCTGAATATATTCAGGAGAAAACGCATACGCCCTTTTTGGCCAAGTGCATCATTGTCGAAGTTGTGCCCCTCTTCCTGTGCTTTAAAGGTGATTCCAACGTACCTCTTGAAATCTGTTTCCTGCTATTCTGCCTCGCTTTCAAGTCTGCCTCGTTGCCTTCCCTCAACAGATTTCTGGACGATAGTTGTCCTTTATTACTCGGCCAGTTTGTGAATTGCTGTGACCCTGAGCTCCATTTTTCAACTCGTTTTTGGTGAGCTGACCGCAAGTCCAAAATTTTGGTTCAGGACCTATACTGGTTCCCGGTGGGTGGCTGAGACTTTTGTTAATTCTTCTTCCTGCCGGGAAATTACAGTGATATGTGCCCGTCCAAATGCCTAACAGCTACTCTCTCATTGGTTCTCCCTCTTCCCTTTCATCCTCTGCCAAATTGGAAACCTGTTCGAACCAGGAGGTTAAAGGGGCAGTCTCTCCAAGTTGGGAGTTTGATAGTAAAGCAGATGGAAAGTCAAACCGGAGCACCAGGAGAGGTACTATTCGTTGAGTTTTAGAAACCTTTCGTATTCACAGTGTGTCCGTTCTCTAGGTTTCCGGTACATGTTATAACTGTAGTAATATTCCCTTCAACCTGGAGATTTGGGACCCATGGAATGGGTGTCATGCAATATTGCTTTAAAGGGTCTGCATTTGCTCACCAAATCTCACCAATCGTCTCAGTCCCAAGTGTCCAGCCTTATGCCACATCCAGCTGTCGTTGTAGATAGGGTCATTCCAGGTTTCATGAGAGACCCTGAAGGAATTTTAAAGAATTTCCCAGTTTTTTTGTTTTGTTTTTGAAATTCCTTTTTATAGTGGGTTTGAGCTGATTCTCGCTGCCATGTTTATGCCAGTCTAGACACACTTGATTCCCTTACGGAGACATATCAATACATAGGTTTTAAGATTCTTACTAGTCAGATATATTCCTCTGCGGGAAATATGGGGTTTTGAGTCCCTTTCACTGAGGAAGGTGTAGGTCTTGTCTATTCCATAGGTGGTTTTTGGAACGGTACCTGTGCTTATATGAAATTCTGGTTTTATGCATCACCCCACCTCTCCTTCCCCCTTAAGCAGGCATAAGAGTGTTTTCTAAATGTGAGACACTGTTCTCTTTCCTAACTCAGTTCAAGTGTAGCCATGTTTACAGGATCTTCATAAGTGATATCTTATGATAAGTTTCTTTCTCTGTGACTTATTTCACTTAGAATCATCGTACCTGAATCTACCCATTTTGCTGCTACTGGTCTTATGACATTGATTTCATGGCTGAGGGATATTCCATCGTACGTAAGTAACACAATTTTTTGAACCATTTTTATATTTCCTGGGATATTTAAGGTGTACACAAGTGAGGTCCTTGTAAGCAGTGCAGCCCTAAATTTTGGGGTGGCTCTGTCTTATTGATTTTCAGTTTTCCCAAGGTATATTCCCTAGACTGGAAGTGCCCTTTGCTCTGTAGCTCTGTTCTTTACTTGTTTTAGGGAACACAATGCACTCCTCCAGAGAGGCAGTTGGCAATTTACATCCCGCCCATCAGCATAACAAGGCTCCCTGTTTTCCAGGGCCTCTCTTGCCTTTCTGGTTTTTACACATTTTGTGCATGTCCCTTTTGACCGGTGGGAAGTGATACTTCTTTGTAGTGCAGATTTGCATTGCCCGCTTGCTTGCTTGGCCAAAAAGGACGTATGCGTTTTCTCCTGAATATATTCAGGAGAAAACGCATACGCCCTTTTTGGCCAAGTGCATCATTGTCGAAGTTGTGCCCCTCTTCCTGTGCTTTAAAGGCGATTCCAACGTACCTCTTGAAATCTGTTTCCTGCTATTCTGCCTCGCTTTCAAGTCTGCCTCGTTGCCTTCCCTCAACAGATTTCTGGACGATAGTTGTCCTTTATTACTCGGCCAGTTTGTGAATTGCTGTGACCCTGAGCTCCATTTTTCAACTCGTTTTTGGTGAGCTGACCGCAAGTCCAAAATTTTGGTTCAGGACCTATACTGGTTCCCCGTGGGTGGCTGAGACTTTGGTTAATTCTTCTTCCTGCCGGGAAATTACAGTGATATGTGCCCGTCCAAATGCCTAACAGCTAATTTCTCATTGGTTCTCCCTCTTCCTTTTCATCCTCTGCCATATTGGCAATCTGTGCGAACCAGGAGGTTAAATGGGCTGTCTCTCCAAGTTGGGAGGTTGATAGTAAAGCAGATGGAAAGTTAAACCGGAGCACCAGGAGAGGGACTATTCGTTGAGTTTTAGAAACCTTTCGTATTCACAGTGGGTCCGTTCTCTAGGTTTCCGGTACATGTTATAACTGTAGTAATATTCCCTTCAACCTGGAGAGTTGGGACCCATGGAATGGGTGCCATGCATTATTGCTTTAAAGGGTCTGCATTTGCTCACCAAATCTCACCAATCGTCTCAGTCCCAGGTGTCCAGCCTTATGCCACATCCAGCTGTCGTTGTAGATAGGGTCATTCCAGGTTTCATCAGAGACCCTGAAGGAATTGTAAAGAATTTCCCAGTTTTTTTGTTTTGTTTTTGAAATTCCTTTTTATAGTGGGTTTGAGCTGATTCTCGCTGCCATATTTATGCCAGTCTAGACACACTTGATTCCCTTACGGAGACATATCAATACATAGGTTTTAAGATTCTTACTAGTCAGATATATTCCTCTGCGGGAAATATGGGGTTTTGAGTCCCTTTCACTGAGGAAGGTGCAGGTCTTGTCTATTCCATAGTTGGTTTTTGGAACGGTACCTGTGCTTATATCAAACTCTGGGTTTATGCATCACCCCACCTCTCCTTCCCCCTTAAGCAGGCATAAGAGTGTTTTCTAAATGTGAGACACTGTTCTCTTTCCTAACTCAGTTCAAGTGTAGCCATGTTTACAGGATCTTCATAAGTGATATCTTATGATAAGTTTCTTTTTCTCTGTGACTTATTTCACTTAGAATCATCGTAGCTGAAACTACCCATTTTGCTGCTACTGGTCTTATGACATTGATTTCATGGCTAAGGGATATTCCATCGTACATAAGTACCACAATTTTTTGAACCATTTTTATATTTCCTGGGATATTTAAGGTGTACCCAAGTTGAGGTCCTTGTAAGCAGTGCAGCCATAAATTTTGGGGTGGCTCTGTCTTATTGATTTTCAGTTTTCCCAAGGTATATTCCCTAGACTGGAAGTGCCCTTGGCTCTGTAGCTCAGTTCTTTACTTGTTTTAGGGAACACAATGCACTCCTCCAGAGAGGCAGTTGGCAATTTACATCCCGCCCATCAGCATAACAAGGCTCCCTGTTCTCCAGGGCCTGTCTTGCCTTTCTGGTTTTTACACATTTTGTGGATGTCCCTTTTGACCGGTGGGAAGTGATACTTCTTTGTAGTGCAGATTTGCATTGCCCGCTTGCTTGCTTGGCCAAAATGGGCGTATGTGTTTTCTCCTGAATATATTCAGGAGAAAACGCATACACCCTTTTTGGCCAAGTGCATCATTGTCGAAGTTGTGCCCCTCTTCCTGTGCTTTAAAGGCGATTCCAACGTACCTCTTGAAATCTGTTTCCTGCTATTCTGCCTCGCTTTCAAGTCCGCCTCGTTGTCTTCCCTCAACAGGTTTTTTGATGATAGTTGTCCTTTATTACTCGGCCAGTTTGTGAATTGCTGTGCCCCTGAGCTCCATTTTTCAACTCGTTTTTGGTGAGTTGACCGCAAGTCCAACATTTTGGTTCAGGACCTATACTGGTTCCCGGTGGGGGGCTGAGACTTTGTTTAATTCTTCTTCCTGCCGGGAACTTAGTGTGATATGTGCCCGTCAAAATGCCTAACAGCTACTCTCTCATTGGTTCTCCCTCTTCCCTTTCATCCTCTGCGAAATTGGAAACCTGTGTGAACGAGGAGGTTGAAGGGGCTGTCTCTCCAAGTTGGGAGATTGATAGTAAAGCAGATGGAAAGTCAAACTGGAGCACCAGGAGAGGGACTATTCGTTGAGTTTTAGAAAGCTTTCATATTCACAGTGTGTCCGTTCTCTAGGTTTCTCGTACATGTTATAACTGTAGTAATATTCCCTTCAACCTGGAGAGTTGGGACCCATGGAATGGGTGCCATGCATTATTGCTTTAAAGGGCCTGCATTTGCTCACCCAATCTCACCAATCCTCTCAGTCCCAAGTGTCCAGCCTTATGCCACATCCATCTGTCGTTGTAGATAGTGTCATTCCAGGTTTCATCAGAGACCCTGAAGGAATTGTAAAGAATTTCCCAGTTTTTTTGTTTTGTTTTTGAAATTCCTTTTTATAGTGGGTATGAGCTGATTCTCGCTGCCATGTGTATGCCAGTCTAGACACACCTGATTCCCTTACGGAGACCTATCAATACATAGGTTTTAAGATTCTTACTAGTCATATATATTCCTCTGCGGGAAATATGGGGTTTTGAGTCCCTTTCCCTGATGAAGGTGTAGGTCTTGTCTATTCCATAGTTGGTTTTTGGAACGGTACCTGTGCTTATATCAAACTCTGGTTTTATGCATCACCCCACCTCTCCTTCCCCCTTAAGCAGGCATAAGAGTTTTTTCTAAATGTGAGACACTGTTCTCTTTCCTAACTCAGTTCAAGTGTAGCCATGTTTACAGGATCTTCATAAGTGATATCTTATGATAAGTTTCTTTCTCTGTGACTTATTTCACTTAGAATCATCGTACCTGAATCTACCCATTTTGCTGCTACTGGTCTTATGACATTGATTTCATGGCTGAGGGATATTCCATCGTACGTAAGTACCACAATTTTTTGAACCATTTTTATATTTCCTGGGATACTTAAGGTGTACCCAAGTTGAGGTCCTTGTAAGCAGTGCAGCCCTAAATTTTGGGGTGGCTCTGTCTTATTGATTTTCAGTTTTCCCAAGGTATATTCCCTAGACTGGAAGTGCCCTTGGCTCTGTAGCTCTGTTGTTTACTTGTTTTAGGAACACAATGCACTCCTCCAGAGAGGCAGTTGGCAATTTACATCCCGCCCATCAGCATAACAAGGCTCCCTGTTCTCCAGGGCCTGTCTTGCCTTTCTGGTTTTTACACATTTTGTGGATGTCCCTTTTGACCGGTGGGAAGTGATACTTCTTTGTAGTGCAGATTTGCATTGCCCGCTTGCTTGCTTGGCCAAAAAGGGCGTATGCGTTTTCTCCTGAATATATTCAGGAGAAAACGCATACGCCCTTTTTGGCCAAGTGCATCATTGTCGAAGTTGTGCCACTCTTCCTGTGCTTTAATGGCGATTCCAACGTACCTCTTGAAATCTGTTTCCTGCTATTCTGCCTCGCTTTCAAGTCCGCCTCGTTGCCTTCCCTCAACAGATTTTTGGACGATAGTTGTCCTTTATTACTCGGCCAGTTTGTGAATTGCTGTGCCCCTGAGCTCCATTTTTCAACTCGTTTTTGGTGAGCTTACCGCAAGGCCAAAATTTTGGTTCAGGACCTATACTGGTTCCCGGTGGGTGGCTGAGACTTTGGTTAATTCTTCTTCCTGCCGGGAAATTACAGTGATATGTGCCCGTCGAAATGCCTAACAGCTAATTTCTCATTGGTTCTCCCTCTTCCTTTTCATCCTCTGCCAAATTGGCAACCTGTGCGAACCAGGAGGTTAAAGAGGCAGTCTCTCCAAGTTGGGAGGTTGATAGTAAAGCAGATGGAAAGTCAAACCGGAGCACCAGGAGAGGGACTATTCGTTGAGTTTTAGAAACCTTTCGTATTCACAGTGTGTCCTTTCTCTAGGTTTCCGGTACATGTTATAACTGTAGTAATATTCCCTTCAAACTGGAGAGTTGGGACCCATGGAATGGGTGCCATGCATTATTGCTTTAAAGGGTCTGCATTTGCTCACCAAATCTCACCAATCATCTCAGTCCCAATTGTCCAGCCTTATGCCACATCCAGCTGTCGTTGTAGATAGGGTCATTCCAGGGTTCATCAGAGACCCTGAAGGAATTGTAAAGAATTTCCCAGTTTTTTTGTTTTGTTTTTGAAATTCCTTTTTATAGTGGGTTTGAGCTGATTCTCGCTGCCATGTTTATGCCAGTCTAGACACACTTGATTCCCTTACAGAGACATATCAATACATAGGTTTTAAGATTCTTACTAGTCAGATATATTCCTCTGCGGGAAATATGGGGTTTTGAGTCCCTTTCACTGAGGAAGGTGCAGGTCTTGTCTATTCCATAGTTGGTTTTTGGAACGGTACCTGTGCTTATATCAAACTCTGGGTTTATGCATCACCCCACCTCTCCTTCCCCCTTAAGCAGGCATAAGAGTGTTTTCTAAATGTGAGACACTGTTCTCTTTCCTAACTCAGTTCAAGTGTAGCCATGTTTACAGGATCTTCATAAGTGATATCTTATGATAAGTTTCTTTTTCTCTGTGACTTATTTCACTTAGAATCATCGTAGCTGAATCTACCCATTTTGCTGCTACTGGTCTTATGACATTGATTTCATGGCTGAGGGATATTCCATCGTACATAAGTACCACAATTTTTTGAACCATTTTTATATTTCCTGGGATATTTAAGGTGTACCCAAGTTGAGGTCCTTGTAAGCAGTGCAGCCCTAAATTTTGGGGTGGCTCTGTCTTATTGATTTTCAGTTTTCCCAAGGTATATTCCCTAGACTGGAAGTGCCCTTGGCTCTGTAGCTCAGTTCTTTACTTGTTTTAGGGAACACAATGCACTCCTCCAGAGAGGCAGTTGGCAATTTACATCCCGCCCATCAGCATAACAAGGCTCCCTGTTCTCCAGGGCCTGTCTTGCCTTTCTGGTTTTTACACATTTTGTGGATGTCCCTTTTGACCGGTGGGATGTGATACTTCTTTGTAGTGCAGATTTGCATTGCCCGCTTGCTTGCTTGGCCAAAATGGGCGTATGCGTTTTCTCCTGAATATATTCAGGAGAACATGCATACACCCTTTTTGGCCAAGTGCATCATTGTCGAAGTTGTGCCCCTCTTCCTGTGCTTTAAAGGCGATTCCAACGTACCTCTTGAAATCTGTTTCCTGCTATTCTGCCTCGATTTCAAGTCCGCCTCGTTGTCTTCCCTCAACAGGTTTTTTGATGATAGTTTTCCTTTATTACTCGGCCAGTGTGTGAATTGCTGTGCCCCTGAGCTCCATTTTTCAACTCGTTTTTGGTGAGCTGACCGCAAGTCCAACATTTTGGTTCAGGAGCTATACTGGTTCCCGGTGGGGGGCTGAGACTTTGTTTAATTCTTCTTCCTGCCGGGAACTTAGTGTGATATGTGGCCGTCCAAATGCCTAACAGCTACTCTCTCATTGGTTCTCCCTCTTCCCTTTCATCCTCTGCAAAATTGGAAACCTGTGTGAACGAGGAGGTTGAAGGGGCTGTCTCTCCAAGTTGGGAGATTGATAGTAAAGCAGATGGAAAGTCAAACTGGAGCACCAGGAGAGGGACTATTCGTTGAGTTTTAGAAAGCTTTCATATTCACAGTGTGTCCGTTCTCTAGGTTTCTCGTACATGTTATAACTGTAGTAATATTCCCTTCAACCTGGAGAGTTGGGACCCATGGAATGGGTGCCATGCATTATTGCTTTAAAGGGCCTGCATTTGCTCACCCAATCTCACCAATCCTCTCAGTCCCAAGTGTCCAGCCTTATGCCACATCCATCTGTCTTTGTAGATAGGGTCATTCCAGGTTTCATCAGAGTCCCTGAAGGAATTGTAAAGAATTTCCCAGTTTTTTTGTTTTGTTTTTGAAATTCCTTTTTATAGTGGGTTTGAGCTGATTCTCGCTGCCATGTTTATGCCAGTCTAGACACACCTGATTCCCTTACGGAGACATATCAATACATAGGTTTTAAGATTCTTACTAGTCAGATATATTCCTCTGCGGGAAATATGGGGTTTTGAGTCCCTTTCCCTGATGAAGGTGTAGGTCTTGTCTATTCCATAGTTGGTTTTTGGAACGGTACCTGTGCTTATATCAAACTCAGGTTTTATGCATCACCCCACCTCTCCTTCCCCCTTAAGCAGGCATAAGAGTGTTTTCTAAATGTGAGACACTGTTCTCTTTCCTAACTCAGTTCAAGTGTAGCCATGTTTACAGGATCTTCATAAGTGATATCTTATGATAAGTTTCTTTCTCTGTGACTTATTTCACTTAGAATCATCGTACCTGAATCTACCCATTTTGCTGCTACTGGTCTTATGACATTGATTTCATGGCTGAGGGATATTCCATCGTACGTAAGTACCACAATTTTTTGAACCATTTTTATATTTCCTGGGATATTTAAGGTGTACCCAAGTTGAGGTCCTTGTAAGCAGTGCAGCCCTAAATTTTGGGGTGGCTCTGTCTTATTGATTTTCAGTTTTCCCAAGGTATATTCCCTAGACTGGAAGTGCCCTTGGCTCTGTAGCTCTGTTCTTTACTTGTTTTAGGGAACACAATGCACTCCTCCAGAGAGGCAGTTGGCAATTTACATCCCGCCCATCAGCATAACAAGGCTCCCTGTTCTCCAGGGCCTGTCTTGCCTTTCTGGTTTTTACACATTTTGTGGATGTCCCTTTTGACCGGTGGGAAGTGATACTTCTTTGTAGTGCAGATTTGCATTGCCCGCTTGCTTGCTTGGCCAAAAAGGGCGTATGCGTTTTCTCCTGAATATATTCAGGAGAAAACGCATACGCCCTTTTTGGCCAAGTGCATCATTGTCGAAGTTGTGCCCCTCTTCCTGTGCTTTAAAGGCGATTCCAACGTACCTCTTGAAATCTGTTTCCTGCTATTCTGCCTCGCTTTCAAGTCCGCCTCGTTGCCTTCCCTCAACAGATTTCTGGACGATAGTTGTCCTTTATTACTCGGCCAGTTTGTGAATTGCTGTGCCCCTGAGCTCCATTTTTCAACTCGTTTTTGGTGAGCTGACCGCAAGTCCAAAATTTTGGTTCAGGACCTATACTGGTTCCCGGTGGGTGGCTGAGACTTTGGTTAATTCTTCTTCTTGCCGGGAAATTACAGTGATATGTGCCCGTCCAAATGCCTAACAGGTACTCTCTCATTGGTTCTCCCTCTTCCCTTTCATCCTCTGCGAAATTGGCAACCTTTGCGAACCGGGAGGTTAAAGGGGCAGTCTCTCCAAGTTGGGAGGTTGATAGTAAAGCAGATGGAAAGTCGAACCGGAGCACCAGGAGTGGGACTATTCATTGAGTTTTAGAAACCTTTCGTATTCACAGTGTGTCCGTTCTCTAGGTTTCCAGTACATGTTATAACTGAAGTAATATTCCCTTCAACCTGGAGAGTTGGGACCCATGGAATGGGTGCCATGCATTATTGCTTTAAAGGGTCTGCATTTGCTCACCCAATCTCACCAATCCTCTGAGTCCCAAGTTTCCAGCCTTTTGCCACATACAGCTGTCGTTGTAAATAGGGTCATTCCAGGTTTCATCAGAGACCCTGAAGGAATTGTAAAGAATTTCCCAGTTTTTTTGTTTTGTATTTGAAATTCCTTTTTATTGTGGGTTTGAGCTGATTCTCGCTGCCATGTTTATGCCAGTCTAGACACACTTGATTCCCTTACGGAGACATATCAATCCATAGGTTTTAAGATTCTTACTAGTCAGATATATTCCTCTGCGGGAAATATTGGGTTTTGAGTCCCTTTCACTGAGGAAGGTGTAGGTCTTGTCTATTCCATAGTTGGTTTTTGGAACGGTACCTGTTCTTATATCAAACTCTGGTTTTATGCATCACTCCACTTCTCCTTCCCCCTTAAGTAGGCATAAGAGTGTTTTCTAAATGTGAGACACTGTTCTCTTTCCTAACTCAGTTCAAGTGTAGCCATGTTTACAGGATCTTCATATGTGATATCTTATGATAAGTTTCTTTTTCTCTGTGACTTATTTCACTTAGAATCATCGTACCTGAATCTACCCATTTTGCTGCTACTGGTCTTATGACATTGATTTCATGGCTCAGGGATATTCCATCGTACGTAAGTACCACAATTTTTTGAACCATTTTTATATTTCCTGGGATATTTAAGGTGTACCCAAGTTGAGGTCCTTGTAAGCAGTGCAGCCCTAAATTTTGGGGTGGCTCTGTCTTATTGCTTTTCAGTTTTCCCAAGGTATATTCCCTAGACTGGAAGTGCCCTTGGCTCTGTAGCTCTGTTGTTTACTTGTTTTAGGGAACACAATGCACTCCTCCAGAGAGGCAGTTGGCAATTTACATCCCGCCCATCAGCATAACAAGGCTCCCTGTTCTCCAGGGCCTGTCTTGCCTTTCTGGTTTTTACACATTTTGTGGATGTCCCTTTTGACCGGTGGGAAGTGATACTTCTTTGTAGTGCAGATTTGCATTGCCCGCTTGCTTGCTTGGCCAAAAAGGGCGTATGCGTTTTCTCCTGAATATATTCAGGAGAAAACGCATACGCCCTTTTTGCCCAAGTGCATCATTGTCGAAGTTGTGCCCCTCTTCCTGTGCTTTAAAGGTGATTCCAACGTACCTCTTGAAATCTGTTTCCTGCTATTCTGCCTCGCTCTCAAGTCCGCCTCGTTGCCTTCCCTCAACAGATTTTTGGACGATAGTTGTCCTTTATTACTCAGCCAGTTTGTGAATTGCTGTGCCCCTGAGCTCCATTTTTCAACTCGTTTTGGTGAGCTGACCGCAAGTCCAAAATTGTGGTTCAAGACGTATACTGGTTCCCGGTGGGGGCCTGAGACTTTGTTTAATTCTTCTTCCTGCTGGGAAGTTAGAGTGATATGTGCCCGTCCAAATGCCTAACAGCTACTCTCTCATTGGTTCTCCCTCTTCCCTTTCATCCTCTGCGAAATTGGAAACCTGTGTGAACGAGGAGGTTGAAGGGGCTGTCTCTCCAAGTTGGGAGATTGATAGTAAAGCAGATGGAAAGTCAAACTGGAGCACCAGGAGAGGGACTATTCGTTGAGTTTTAGAAAGCTTTCATATTCACAGTGTGTCCGTTCTCTAGGTTTCTCGTACATGTTATAACTGTAGTAATATTCCCTTCAACCTGGAGAGTTGGGACCCATGGAATGGGTGCCATGCATTATTGCTTTAAAGGGCCTGCATTTGCTCACCCAATCTCACCAATCCTCTCAGTCCCAAGTGTCCAGCCTTATGCCACATCCAGCTGTCGTTGTAGATAGGGTCATTCCAGGTTTCATCAGAGTCCCTGAAGGAATTGTAAAGAATTTCCCAGTTTTTTTATTTTGTTTTTGAAATTCCTTTTTATAGTGGGTTTGAGCTGATTCTCGCTGCCATGTTTATGCCAGTCTAGACACACCTGATTCCCTTACGGAGACATATCAATACATAGGTTTTAAGATTCTTACTAGTCAGATATATTCCTCTGCGGGAAATATGGGGTTTTGAGTCCCTTTCCCTGATGAAGGTGTAGGTCTTGTCTATTCCATAGTTGGTTTTTGGAACGGTACCTGTGCTTATATCAAACTCAGGTTTTATGCATCACCCCACCTCTCCTTCCCCCTTAAGCAGGCATAAGAGTGTTTTCTAAATGTGAGACACTGTTCTCTTTCCTAACTCATTTCAAGTGTAGCCATGTTTACAGGAACTTCATAAGTGATATCTTATGATAAGTTTCTTTCTCTGTGACTTATTTCACTTAGAATCATCGTACCTGAATCTACCCATTTTGCTGCTACTGGTCTTATGACATTGATTTCATGGCTGAGGGATATTCCATCGTACGTAAGTACCACAATTTTTTGAACCATTTTTATATTTCCTGGGATATTTAAGGTGTACCCAAGTTGAGGTCCTTGTAAGCAGTGCAGCCCTAAATTTTGGGGTGGCTCTGTCTTATTGATTTTCAGTTTTCCCAAGGTATATTCCCTAGACTGGAAGTGCCCTTGGCTCTGTAGCTCTGTTGTTTACTTGTTTTAGGGAACACAATGCACTCCTCCAGAGAGGCAGTTGGCAATTTACATCC
This sequence comes from Hyperoodon ampullatus, assembly GCF_949752795.1. NCBI lineage: Eukaryota > Metazoa > Chordata > Mammalia > Artiodactyla > Ziphiidae > Hyperoodon > Hyperoodon ampullatus. The sequence goes on from NW_027640936.1 coordinate 194,266, forward strand.
CGCCCATCAGCATAACAAGGCTCCCTGTTCTCCAGGGCCTGTCTTGCCTTTCTGGTTTTTACACATTTTGTGGATGTCCCTTTTGACCGGTGGGAAGTGATACTTCTTTGTAGTGCAGATTTGCATTGCCCGCTTGCTTGCTTGGCCAAAGGAGAAAACGCATACGCCCTTTTTGGCCAAGTGCATCGTTGTCGAAGTTGTGCCCCTCTTCCTGTGCTTTAAAGGTGATTCCAACGTACCTCTTGAAATCTGTTTCCTGCTATTCTGCCTCGCTTTCAAGTCTGCCTCGTTGCCTTCCCTCAACAGATTTCTGGACGATAGTTGTCCTTTATTACTCGGCCAGTTTGTGAATTGCTGTGACCCTGAGCTCCATTTTTCAACTCGTTTTTGGTGAGCTGACCGCAAGTCCAAAATTTTGGTTCAGGACCTATACTGGTTCCCGGTGGGTGGCTGAGACTTTTGTTAATTCTTCTTCCTGCCGGGAAATTACAGTGATATGTGCCCGTCCAAATGCCTAACAGCTACTCTCTCATTGGTTCTCCCTCTTCCCTTTCATCCTCTGCCAAATTGGAAACCTGTTCGAACCAGGAGGTTAAAGGGGCAGTCTCTCCAAGTTGGGAGTTTGATAGTAAAGCAGATGGAAAGTCAAACCGGAGCACCAGGAGAGGTACTATTCGTTGAGTTTTAGAAACCTTTCGTATTCACAGTGTGTCCGTTCTCTAGGTTTCCGGTACATGTTATAACTGTAGTAATATTCCCTTCAACCTGGAGATTTGGGACCCATGGAATGGGTGTCATGCAATATTGCTTTAAAGGGTCTGCATTTGCTCACCAAATCTCACCAATCGTCTCAGTCCCAAGTGTCCAGCCTTATGCCACATCCAGCTGTCGTTGTAGATAGGGTCATTCCAGGTTTCATGAGAGACCCTGAAGGAATTTTAAAGAATTTCCCAGTTTTTTTGTTTTGTTTTTGAAATTCCTTTTTATAGTGGGTTTGAGCTGATTCTCGCTGCCATGTTTATGCCAGTCTAGACACACTTGATTCCCTTACGGAGACATATCAATACATAGGTTTTAAGATTCTTACTAGTCAGATATATTCCTCTGCGGGAAATATGGGGTTTTGAGTCCCTTTCACTGAGGAAGGTGTAGGTCTTGTCTATTCCATAGGTGGTTTTTGGAACGGTACCTGTGCTTATATGAAATTCTGGTTTTATGCATCACCCCACCTCTCCTTCCCCCTTAAGCAGGCATAAGAGTGTTTTCTAAATGTGAGACACTGTTCTCTTTCCTAACTCAGTTCAAGTGTAGCCATGTTTACAGGATCTTCATAAGTGATATCTTATGATAAGTTTCTTTCTCTGTGACTTATTTCACTTAGAATCATCGTACCTGAATCTACCCATTTTGCTGCTACTGGTCTTATGACATTGATTTCATGGCTGAGGGATATTCCATCGTACGTAAGTAACACAATTTTTTGAACCATTTTTATATTTCCTGGGATATTTAAGGTGTACACAAGTGAGGTCCTTGTAAGCAGTGCAGCCCTAAATTTTGGGGTGGCTCTGTCTTATTGATTTTCAGTTTTCCCAAGGTATATTCCCTAGACTGGAAGTGCCCTTTGCTCTGTAGCTCTGTTCTTTACTTGTTTTAGGGAACACAATGCACTCCTCCAGAGAGGCAGTTGGCAATTTACATCCCGCCCATCAGCATAACAAGGCTCCCTGTTTTCCAGGGCCTCTCTTGCCTTTCTGGTTTTTACACATTTTGTGCATGTCCCTTTTGACCGGTGGGAAGTGATACTTCTTTGTAGTGCAGATTTGCATTGCCCGCTTGCTTGCTTGGCCAAAAAGGACGTATGCGTTTTCTCCTGAATATATTCAGGAGAAAACGCATACGCCCTTTTTGGCCAAGTGCATCATTGTCGAAGTTGTGCCCCTCTTCCTGTGCTTTAAAGGCGATTCCAACGTACCTCTTGAAATCTGTTTCCTGCTATTCTGCCTCGCTTTCAAGTCTGCCTCGTTGCCTTCCCTCAACAGATTTCTGGACGATAGTTGTCCTTTATTACTCGGCCAGTTTGTGAATTGCTGTGACCCTGAGCTCCATTTTTCAACTCGTTTTTGTTGAGCTGACCGCAAGTCCAAAATTTTGGTTCAGGACCTATACTGGTTCCCCGTGGGTGGCTGAGACTTTGGTTAATTCTTCTTCCTGCCGGGAAATTACAGTGATATGTGCCCGTCCAAATGCCTAACAGCTAATTTCTCATTGGTTCTCCCTCTTCCTTTTCATCCTCTGCCATATTGGCAATCTGTGCGAACCAGGAGGTTAAATGGGCTGTCTCTCCAAGTTGGGAGGTTGATAGTAAAGCAGATGGAAAGTTAAACCGGAGCACCAGGAGAGGGACTATTCGTTGAGTTTTAGAAACCTTTCGTATTCACAGTGGGTCCGTTCTCTAGGTTTCCGGTACATGTTATAACTGTAGTAATATTCCCTTCAACCTGGAGAGTTGGGACCCATGGAATGGGTGCCATGCATTATTGCTTTAAAGGGTCTGCATTTGCTCACCAAATCTCACCAATCGTCTCAGTCCCAGGTGTCCAGCCTTATGCCACATCCAGCTGTCGTTGTAGATAGGGTCATTCCAGGTTTCATCAGAGACCCTGAAGGAATTGTAAAGAATTTCCCAGTTTTTTTGTTTTGTTTTTGAAATTCCTTTTTATAGTGGGTTTGAGCTGATTCTCGCTGCCATATTTATGCCAGTCTAGACACACTTGATTCCCTTACGGAGACATATCAATACATAGGTTTTAAGATTCTTACTAGTCAGATATATTCCTCTGCGGGAAATATGGGGTTTTGAGTCCCTTTCACTGAGGAAGGTGCAGGTCTTGTCTATTCCATAGTTGGTTTTTGGAATGGTACCTGTGCTTATATCAAACTCTGGGTTTATGCATCACCCCACCTCTCCTTCCCCCTTAAGCAGGCATAAGAGTGTTTTCTAAATGTGAGACACTGTTCTCTTTCCTAACTCAGTTCAAGTGTAGCCATGTTTACAGGATCTTCATAAGTGATATCTTATGATAAGTTTCTTTTTCTCTGTGACTTATTTCACTTAGAATCATCGTAGCTGAAACTACCCATTTTGCTGCTACTGGTCTTATGACATTGATTTCATGGCTGAGGGTTATTCCATCGTACATAAGTACCACAATTTTTTGAACCATTTTTATATTTCCTGGGATATTTAAGGTGTACCCAAGTTGAGGTCCTTGTAAGCAGTGCAGCCCTAAATTTTGGGGTGGCTCTGTCTTATTGATTTTCAGTTTTCCCAAGGTATATTCCCTAGACTGGAAGTGCCCTTTGCTCTGTAGCTCTGTTCTTTACTTGTTTTAGGGAACACAATGCACTCCTCCAGAGAGGCAGTTGGCAATTTACATCCCGCCCATCAGCATAACAAGGCTCCCTGTTTTCCAGGGCCTCTCTTGCCTTTCTGGTTTTTACACATTTTGTGCATGTCCCTTTTGACCGGTGGGAAGTGATACTTCTTTGTAGTGCAGATTTGCATTGCCCGCTTGCTTGCTTGGCCAAAAAGGACGTATGCGTTTTCTCCTGAATATATTCAGGAGAAAACGCATACGCCCTTTTTGGCCAAGTGCATCATTGTCGAAGTTGTGCCCCTCTTCCTGTGCTTTAAAGGCGATTCCAACGTACCTCTTGAAATCTGTTTCCTGCTATTCTGCCTCGCTTTCAAGTCTGCCTCGTTGCCTTCCCTCAACAGATTTCTGGACGATAGTTGTCCTTTATTACTCGGCCAGTTTGTGAATTGCTGTGACCCTGAGCTCCATTTTTCAACTCGTTTTTGGTGAGCTGACCGCAAGTCCAAAATTTTGGTTCAGGACCTATACTGGTTCCCCGTGGGTGGCTGAGACTTTGGTTAATTCTTCTTCCTGCCGGGAAATTACAGTGATATGTGCCCGTCCAAATGCCTAACAGCTAATTTCTCATTGGTTCTCCCTCTTCCTTTTCATCCTCTGCCATATTGGCAATCTGTGCGAACCAGGAGGTTAAATGGGCTGTCTCTCCAAGTTGGGAGGTTGATAGTAAAGCAGATGGAAAGTTAAACCGGAGCACCAGGAGAGGGACTATTCGTTGAGTTTTAGAAACCTTTCGTATTCACAGTGGGTCCGTTCTCTAGGTTTCCGGTACATGTTATAACTGTAGTAATATTCCCTTCAACCTGGAGAGTTGGGACCCATGGAATGGGTGCCATGCATTATTGCTTTAAAGGGTCTGCATTTGCTCACCAAATCTCACCAATCGTCTCAGTCCCAGGTGTCCAGCCTTATGCCACATCCAGCTGTCGTTGTAGATAGGGTCATTCCAGGTTTCATCAGAGACCCTGAAGGAATTGTAAAGAATTTCCCAGTTTTTTTGTTTTGTTTTTGAAATTCCTTTTTATAGTGGGTTTGAGCTGATTCTCGCTGCCATATTTATGCCAGTCTAGACACACTTGATTCCCTTACGGAGACATATCAATACATAGGTTTTAAGATTCTTACTAGTCAGATATATTCCTCTGCGGGAAATATGGGGTTTTGAGTCCCTTTCACTGAGGAAGGTGCAGGTCTTGTCTATTCCATAGTTGGTTTTTGGAACGGTACCTGTGCTTATATCAAACTCTGGGTTTATGCATCACCCCACCTCTCCTTCCCCCTTAAGCAGGCATAAGAGTGTTTTCTAAATGTGAGACACTGTTCTCTTTCCTAACTCAGTTCAAGTGTAGCCATGTTTACAGGATCTTCATAAGTGATATCTTATGATAAGTTTCTTTTTCTCTGTGACTTATTTCACTTAGAATCATCGTAGCTGAAACTACCCATTTTGCTGCTACTGGTCTTATGACATTGATTTCATGGCTAAGGGATATTCCATCGTACATAAGTACCACAATTTTTTGAACCATTTTTATATTTCCTGGGATATTTAAGGTGTACCCAAGTTGAGGTCCTTGTAAGCAGTGCAGCCATAAATTTTGGGGTGGCTCTGTCTTATTGATTTTCAGTTTTCCCAAGGTATATTCCCTAGACTGGAAGTGCCCTTGGCTCTGTAGCTCAGTTCTTTACTTGTTTTAGGGAACACAATGCACTCCTCCAGAGAGGCAGTTGGCAATTTACATCCCGCCCATCAGCATAACAAGGCTCCCTGTTCTCCAGGGCCTGTCTTGCCTTTCTGGTTTTTACACATTTTGTGGATGTCCCTTTTGACCGGTGGGAAGTGATACTTCTTTGTAGTGCAGATTTGCATTGCCCGCTTGCTTGCTTGGCCAAAATGGGCGTATGCGTTTTCTCCTGAATATATTCAGGAGAAAACGCATACACCCTTTTTGGCCAAGTGCATCATTGTCGAAGTTGTGCCCCTCTTCCTGTGCTTTAAAGGCGATTCCAACGTACCTCTTGAAATCTGTTTCCTGCTATTCTGCCTCGCTTTCAAGTCCGCCTCGTTGCCTTCCCTCAACAGATTTTTGACGATAGTTGTCCTTTATTACTCGGCCAGTTTGTGAAATGCTGTGCCCCTGAGCTCCATTTTTCAACTCGTTTTTGGTGAGCTGACCGCAAGTCCAAAATTTTGGTTCAGGACCTATACTGGTTCCCGGTGGGTGGCTGAGACTTTTGTTAATTCTTCTTCCTGCCGGGAAATTACAGTGATATGTGCCCGTCCAAATGCCTAACAGCTACTCTCTCATTGGTTCTCCCTCTTCCCTTTCATCCTCTGCCAAATTGGAAACCTGTTCGAACCAGGAGGTTAAAGGGGCAGTCTCTCCAAGTTGGGAGGTTGATAGTAAAGCAGATAGAAAGTCAAACCGGAGCACCAGGAGAGGTACTATTCGTTGAGTTTTAGAAACCTTTCGTATTCACAGTGTGTCCGTTCTCTAGGTTTCCGGTACATGTTATAACTGTAGTAATATTCCCTTCAACCTGGAGAGTTGGGGACCCATGGAATGGGTGTCATGCAATATTGCTTTAAAGGCTCTGCATTTGCTCACCAAATCTCACCAATCGTCTCAGTCCCAAGTGTCCAGCCTTATGCCACATCCAGCTGTCGTTGTAGATAGGGTCATTCCAGGTTTCATGAGAGACCCTGAAGGAATTTTAAAGAATTTCCCAGTTTTTTTGTTTTGTTTTTGAAATTCCTTTTTATAGTGGGTTTGAGCTGATTCTCGCTGCCATGTTTATGCCAGTCTAGACACACTTGATTCCCTTACGGAGACATATCAATACATAGGTTTTAAGATTCTTACTAGTCAGATATATTCCTCTGCGGGAAATATGGGGTTTTGAGTCCCTTTCACTGAGGAAGGTGTAGGTCTTGTCTATTCCATAGGTGGTTTTTGGAACGGTACCTGTGCTTATATGAAATTCTGGTTTTATGCATCACCCCACCTCTCCTTCCCCCTTAAGCAGGCATAAGAGTGTTTTCTAAATGTGAGACACTGTTCTCTTTCCTAACTCAGTTCAAGTGTAGCCATGTTTACAGGATCTTCATAAGTGATATCTTATGATAAGTTTCTTTCTCTGTGACTTATTTCACTTAGAATCATCGTACCTGAATTCTACCCATTTTGCTGCTACTGGTCTTATGACATTGATTTCATGGCTGAGGGATATTCCATCGTACGTAAGTAACACAATTTTTTGAACCATTTTTATATTTCCTGGGATATTTAAGGTGTACACAAGTGAGGTCCTTGTAAGCAGTGCAGCCCTAAATTTTGGGGTGGCTCTGTCTTATTGATTTTCAGTTTTCCCAAGGTATATTCCCTAGACTGGAAGTGCCCTTTGCTCTGTAGCTCTGTTCTTTACTTGTTTTAGGGAACACAATGCACTCCTCCAGAGAGGCAGTTGGCAATTTACATCCCGCCCATCAGCATAACAAGGCTCCCTGTTTTCCAGGGCCTCTCTTGCCTTTCTGGTTTTTACACATTTTGTGCATGTCCCTTTTGACCGGTGGGAAGTGATACTTCTTTGTAGTGCAGATTTGCATTGCCCGCTTGCTTGCTTGGCCAAAAAGGACGTATGCGTTTTCTCCTGAATATATTCAGGAGAAAACGCATACGCCCTTTTTGGCCAAGTGCATCATTGTCGAAGTTGTGCCCCTCTTCCTGTGCTTTAAAGGTGATTCCAACGTACCTCTTGAAATCTGTTTCCTGCTATTCTGCCTCGCTTTCAAGTCTGCCTCGTTGCCTTCCCTCAACAGATTTCTGGACGATAGTTGTCCTTTATTACTCGGCCAGTTTGTGAATTGCTGTGACCCTGAGCTCCATTTTTCAACTCGTTTTTGGTGAGCTGACCGCAAGTCCAAAATTTTGGTTCAGGACCTATACTGGTTCCCGGTGGGTGGCTGAGACTTTTGTTAATTCTTCTTCCTGCCGGGAAATTACAGTGATATGTGCCCGTCCAAATGCCTAACAGCTACTCTCTCATTGGTTCTCCCTCTTCCCTTTCATCCTCTGCCAAATTGGAAACCTGTTCGAACCAGGAGGTTAAAGGGGCAGTCTCTCCAAGTTGGGAGTTTGATAGTAAAGCAGATGGAAAGTCAAACCGGAGCACCAGGAGAGGTACTATTCGTTGAGTTTTAGAAACCTTTCGTATTCACAGTGTGTCCGTTCTCTAGGTTTCCGGTACATGTTATAACTGTAGTAATATTCCCTTCAACCTGGAGATTTGGGACCCATGGAATGGGTGTCATGCAATATTGCTTTAAAGGGTCTGCATTTGCTCACCAAATCTCACCAATCGTCTCAGTCCCAAGTGTCCAGCCTTATGCCACATCCAGCTGTCGTTGTAGATAGGGTCATTCCAGGTTTCATGAGAGACCCTGAAGGAATTTTAAAGAATTTCCCAGTTTTTTTGTTTTGTTTTTGAAATTCCTTTTTATAGTGGGTTTGAGCTGATTCTCGCTGCCATGTTTATGCCAGTCTAGACACACTTGATTCCCTTACGGAGACATATCAATACATAGGTTTTAAGATTCTTACTAGTCAGATATATTCCTCTGCGGGAAATATGGGGTTTTGAGTCCCTTTCACTGAGGAAGGTGTAGGTCTTGTCTATTCCATAGGTGGTTTTTGGAACGGTACCTGTGCTTATATGAAATTCTGGTTTTATGCATCACCCCACCTCTCCTTCCCCCTTAAGCAGGCATAAGAGTGTTTTCTAAATGTGAGACACTGTTCTCTTTCCTAACTCAGTTCAAGTGTAGCCATGTTTACAGGATCTTCATAAGTGATATCTTATGATAAGTTTCTTTCTCTGTGACTTATTTCACTTAGAATCATCGTACCTGAATCTACCCATTTTGCTGCTACTGGTCTTATGACATTGATTTCATGGCTGAGGGATATTCCATCGTACGTAAGTAACACAATTTTTTGAACCATTTTTATATTTCCTGGGATATTTAAGGTGTACACAAGTGAGGTCCTTGTAAGCAGTGCAGCCCTAAATTTTGGGGTGGCTCTGTCTTATTGATTTTCAGTTTTCCCAAGGTATATTCCCTAGACTGGAAGTGCCCTTTGCTCTGTAGCTCTGTTCTTTACTTGTTTTAGGGAACACAATGCACTCCTCCAGAGAGGCAGTTGGCAATTTACATCCCGCCCATCAGCATAACAAGGCTCCCTGTTTTCCAGGGCCTCTCTTGCCTTTCTGGTTTTTACACATTTTGTGCATGTCCCTTTTGACCGGTGGGAAGTGATACTTCTTTGTAGTGCAGATTTGCATTGCCCGCTTGCTTGCTTGGCCAAAAAGGACGTATGCGTTTTCTCCTGAATATATTCAGGAGAAAACGCATACGCCCTTTTTGGCCAAGTGCATCATTGTCGAAGTTGTGCCCCTCTTCCTGTGCTTTAAAGGCGATTCCAACGTACCTCTTGAAATCTGTTTCCTGCTATTCTGCCTCGCTTTCAAGTCTGCCTCGTTGCCTTCCCTCAACAGATTTCTGGACGATAGTTGTCCTTTATTACTCGGCCAGTTTGTGAATTGCTGTGACCCTGAGCTCCATTTTTCAACTCGTTTTTGGTGAGCTGACCGCAAGTCCAAAATTTTGGTTCAGGACCTATACTGGTTCCCCGTGGGTGGCTGAGACTTTGGTTAATTCTTCTTCCTGCCGGGAAATTACAGTGATATGTGCCCGTCCAAATGCCTAACAGCTAATTTCTCATTGGTTCTCCCTCTTCCTTTTCATCCTCTGCCATATTGGCAATCTGTGCGAACCAGGAGGTTAAATGGGCTGTCTCTCCAAGTTGGGAGGTTGATAGTAAAGCAGATGGAAAGTTAAACCGGAGCACCAGGAGAGGGACTATTCGTTGAGTTTTAGAAACCTTTCGTATTCACAGTGGGTCCGTTCTCTAGGTTTCCGGTACATGTTATAACTGTAGTAATATTCCCTTCAACCTGGAGAGTTGGGACCCATGGAATGGGTGCCATGCATTATTGCTTTAAAGGGTCTGCATTTGCTCACCAAATCTCACCAATCGTCTCAGTCCCAGGTGTCCAGCCTTATGCCACATCCAGCTGTCGTTGTAGATAGGGTCATTCCAGGTTTCATCAGAGACCCTGAAGGAATTGTAAAGAATTTCCCAGTTTTTTTGTTTTGTTTTTGAAATTCTTTTTATAGTGGGTTTGAGCTGATTCTCGCTGCCATGTTTATGCCAGTCTAGACACACTTGATTCCCTTACGGAGACATATCAATACATAGGTTTTAAGATTCTTACTAGTCAGATATATTCCTCTGCGGGAAATATGGGGTTTTGAGTCCCTTTCACTGAGGAAGGTGCAGGTCTTGTCTATTCCATAGTTGGTTTTTGGAACGGTACCTGTGCTTATATCAAACTCTGGGTTTATGCATCACCCCACCTCTCCTTCCCCCTTAAGCAGGCATAAGAGTGTTTTCTAAATGTGAGACACTGTTCTCTTTCCTAACTCAGTTCAAGTGTAGCCATGTTTACAGGATCTTCATAAGTGATATCTTATGATAAGTTTCTTTTTCTCTGTGACTTATTTCACTTAGAATCATCGTAGCTGAAACTACCCATTTTGCTGCTACTGGTCTTATGACATTGATTTCATGGCTGAGGGTTATTCCATCGTACATAAGTACCACAATTTTTTGAACCATTTTTATATTTCCTGGGATATTTAAGGTGTACCCAAGTTGAGGTCATTGTAAGCAGTGCAGCCCTAAATTTTGGGGTGGCTCTGTCTTATTGATTTTCAGTTTTCCCAAGGTATATTCCCTAGACTTGAAGTGCCCTTGGCTCTGTAGCTCAGTTCTTTACTTGTTTTAGGGAACACAATGCACTCCTCCAGAGAGACAGTTGACAATTTACATCCCGCCCATCAGCATAACAAGGCTCCCTGTTCTCCAGGGCCTGTCTTGCCTTTCTGGTTTTTACACATTTTGTGGATGTCCCTTTTGACCGGTGGGAAGTGATACTTCTTTGTAGTGCAGATTTGCATTGCCCGCTTCCTTGCTTGGCCAAAATGGGCGTATGCGTTTTCTCCTGAATATATTCAGGAGAAAACGCATACACACTTTTTGGCCAAGTGCATCATTGTCGAAGTTGTGCCCCTCTTCCTGTGCTTTAAAGGTGATTCCAACGTACCTCTTGAAATCTGTTTCCTGCTATTCTGCCTCGCTTTCAAGTCCGCCTCGTTGCCTTAACTCAACAGATTTTTGGACGATAGTTGTCCTTTATTACTCGGCCAGTTTGTGAATTGCTGGGCCCCTGAGCTCCATTTTTCAACTCGTTTTTGTTGAGCTGACCGCAAGTCCAAAATTTTGGTTCAGGACCTATACTGGTTCCTGGTGGGGGGCTGAGACTTTGGTTAATTCTTCTTCCTGCCGGGAAGTTAGAGTGATATGTGCCCGACAAAATACCTAACAGCTACTCTCTCATTGGTTCTCCCTCTTCCCTTTCATCCTCTGCCAAATTGGAAACATGTGTGAACCAGGAGGTTGAAGGGGCTGTCTCTCCAAGTTGGGAGATTGATAGTAAAGCAGATGGAAAGTCAAACCGGAGCACCAGGATAGGGACTATTCGTTGAGTTTTAGAAACCTTTCATATTCACAGTGTGTCCGTTCTCTAGGTTTCTCGTACATGTTATAACTGTAGTAATATTCCCTTCAACCTGGAGAGTTGGGACCCATGGAATGGGTGCCATGCATTATTACTTAAAAGTGTCTGCATTTGCTCACCAAATCTCATCAATCGTCTCAGTCCCAACTGTCCAGCCTTATGCCACATCCAGCTGTCGTTGTAGATAGGGTCATTCCAGGGTTCATCAGAGACCCTGAAGGAATTGTAAAGAATTTCCCAGTTTTTTTGTTTTGTTTTTGAAATTCCTTTTTATAGTGGGTTTGAGCTGATTCTCGCTGCCATGTTTATGTCAGTCTAGACACACTTGATTCCCTTACAGAGACATATCAATACATAGGTTTTAATATTCTTACTAGTCAGATATATTCCTCTGCGGGAAATATGGGGTTTTGAGTCCCTTTCACTGAGGAAGGTGTAGGTCTTGTCTATTTCATAGTTGGTTTTTGGAACGGTACCTGTGCTTATATCAAACTCTGGTTTTATGCATCACCCCACCTCTCCTTCCCCCTTAAGCAGGCATAAGAGTGTTTTCTAAATGTGAGACATTCTTCTCTTTCCTAACTCAGTTCAAGTGTAGCCATGTTTACAGGATCTTCATAAGTGATATCTTATGATAAGTTTCTTTTTCTGTGCGACTTATTTCACTTAGAATCATCGTACCTGAATCCACCCATTTTGCTGCTACTGGTCTTATGACATTGATTTCATGGCTAAGGGATATTCCATCGTACGTAAGTACCACAATTTTTTGAACCATTTTTATATTTCCTGGGATATTTAAGGTGTACCCAAGTTGAGGTCCTTGTAAGCAGTGCAGCCCTAAATTTTGGGGTGGCTCTGTCTTATTGATTTTCAGTTTTCCCAAGGTATATTCCCTAGACTGGAAGTGCCCTTGGCTCTGTAGCTCTGTTCTTTACTTGTTTTAGGGAACACAATGCACTCCTCCAGAGAGGCAGTTGGCAATTTACATCCCGCCCATCAGCATAACAAGGCTCCCTGTTCTCCAGGGCCTGTCTTGCCTTTCTGGTTTTCACACATTTTGTGGATGTCCCTTTTGACCGGTGGGAAGTGATACTTCTTTGTAGTGCAGATTTGCATTGCCCGCTTGCTTGCTTGGCCAAAAAGGGCGTATGCGTTTTCTCCTGAATATATTCAGGAGAAAACGCATACGCCCTTTTTGGCCAAGTGCATCATTGTCGAAGTTGTGCCCCTCTTCCTGTGCTTTAAAGGTGATTCCAACGTACCTCTTGAAATCTGTTTCCTGCTATTCTGCCTCGCTTTCAAGTCCGCCTCGTTGCCTTCCCTCAACAGATTTTTGGACGATAGTTGTCCTTTATTACTCGGCCAGTTTGTGAAATGCGGTGCCCCTGAGCTCCATTTTTCAACTCGTTTTTGGTGAGCTGACCGCAAGTCCAAAATTTTGGTTCAGGACCTATACTGGTTCCCGGTGGGTGGCTGAGACTTTTGTTAATTCTTCTTCCTGCCGGGAAATTACAGTGATATGTGCCCGTCCAAATGCCTAACAGCTACTCTCTCATTGGTTCTCCCTCTTCCCTTTCATCCTCTGCCAAATTGGAAACCTGTTCGAACCAGGAGGTTAAAGGGGCAGTCTCTCCAAGTTGGGAGGTTGATAGTAAAGCAGATAGAAAGTCAAACCGGAGCACCAGGAGAGGTACTATTCGTTGAGTTTTAGAAACCTTTCGTATTCACAGTGTGTCCGTTCTCTAGGTTTCCGGTACATGTTATAACTGTAGTAATATTCCCTTCAACCTGGAGAGTTGGGACCCATGGAATGGGTGTCATGCAATATTGCTTTAAAGGCTCTGCATTTGCTCACCAAATCTCACCAATCGTCTCAGTCCCAAGTGTCCAGCCTTATGCCACATCCAGCTGTCGTTGTAGATAGGGTCATTCCAGGTTTCATGAGAGACCCTGAAGGAATTTTAAAGAATTTCCCAGTTTTTTTGTTTTGTTTTTGAAATTCCTTTTTATAGTGGGTTTGAGCTGATTCTCGCTGCCATGTTTATGCCAGTCTAGACACACTTGATTCCCTTACGGAGACATATCAATACATAGGTTTTAAGATTCTTACTAGTCAGATATATTCCTCTGCGGGAAATATGGGGTTTTGAGTCCCTTTCACTGAGGAAGGTGTAGGTCTTGTCTATTCCATAGGTGGTTTTTGGAACGGTACCTGTGCTTATATGAAATTCTGGTTTTATGCATCACCCCACCTCTCCTTCCCCCTTAAGCAGGCATAAGAGTGTTTTCTAAATGTGAGACACTGTTCTCTTTCCTAACTCAGTTCAAGTGTAGCCATGTTTACAGGATCTTCATAAGTGATATCTTATGATAAGTTTCTTTCTCTGTGACTTATTTCACTTAGAATCATCGTACCTGAATCTACCCATTTTGCTGCTACTGGTCTTATGACATTGATTTCATGGCTGAGGGATATTCCATCGTACGTAAGTAACACAATTTTTTGAACCATTTTTATATTTCCTGGGATATTTAAGGTGTACACAAGTGAGGTCCTTGTAAGCAGTGCAGCCCTAAATTTTGGGGTGGCTCTGTCTTATTGATTTTCAGTTTTCCCAAGGTATATTCCCTAGACTGGAAGTGCCCTTTGCTCTGTAGCTCTGTTCTTTACTTGTTTTAGGGAACACAATGCACTCCTCCAGAGAGGCAGTTGGCAATTTACATCCCGCCCATCAGCATAACAAGGCTCCCTGTTTTCCAGGGCCTCTCTTGCCTTTCTGGTTTTTACACATTTTGTGCATGTCCCTTTTGACCGGTGGGAAGTGATACTTCTTTGTAGTGCAGATTTGCATTGCCCGCTTGCTTGCTTGGCCAAAAAGGACGTATGCGTTTTCTCCTGAATATATTCAGGAGAAAACGCATACGCCCTTTTTGGCCAAGTGCATCATTGTCGAAGTTGTGCCCCTCTTCCTGTGCTTTAAAGGCGATTCCAACGTACCTCTTGAAATCTGTTTCCTGCTATTCTGCCTCGCTTTCAAGTCTGCCTCGTTGCCTTCCCTCAACAGATTTCTGGACGATAGTTGTCCTTTATTACTCGGCCAGTTTGTGAATTGCTGTGACCCTGAGCTCCATTTTTCAACTCGTTTTTGGTGAGCTGACCGCAAGTCCAAAATTTTGGTTCAGGACCTATACTGGTTCCCGGTGGGTGGCTGAGACTTTTGTTAATTCTTCTTCCTGCCGGGAAATTACAGTGATATGTGCCCGTCCAAATGCCTAACAGCTACTCTCTCATTGGTTCTCCCTCTTCCCTTTCATCCTCTGCCAAATTGGAAACCTGTTCGAACCAGGAGGTTAAAGGGGCAGTCTCTCCAAGTTGGGAGTTTGATAGTAAAGCAGATGGAAAGTCAAACCGGAGCACCAGGAGAGGTACTATTCGTTGAGTTTTAGAAACCTTTCGTATTCACAGTGTGTCCGTTCTCTAGGTTTCCGGTACATGTTATAACTGTAGTAATATTCCCTTCAACCTGGAGATTTGGGACCCATGGAATGGGTGTCATGCAATATTGCTTTAAAGGGTCTGCATTTGCTCACCAAATCTCACCAATCGTCTCAGTCCCAAGTGTCCAGCCTTATGCCACATCCAGCTGTCGTTGTAGATAGGGTCATTCCAGGTTTCATGAGAGACCCTGAAGGAATTTTAAAGAATTTCCCAGTTTTTTTGTTTTGTTTTTGAAATTCCTTTTTATAGTGGGTTTGAGCTGATTCTCGCTGCCATGTTTATGCCAGTCTAGACACACTTGATTCCCTTACGGAGACATATCAATACATAGGTTTTAAGATTCTTACTAGTCAGATATATTCCTCTGCGGGAAATATGGGGTTTTGAGTCCCTTTCACTGAGGAAGGTGTAGGTCTTGTCTATTCCATAGGTGGTTTTTGGAACGGTACCTGTGCTTATATGAAATTCTGGTTTTATGCATCACCCCACCTCTCCTTCCCCCTTAAGCAGGCATAAGAGTGTTTTCTAAATGTGAGACACTGTTCTCTTTCCTAACTCAGTTCAAGTGTAGCCATGTTTACAGGATCTTCATAAGTGATATCTTATGATAAGTTTCTTTCTCTGTGACTTATTTCACTTAGAATCATCGTACCTGAATCTACCCATTTTGCTGCTACTGGTCTTATGACATTGATTTCATGGCTGAGGGATATTCCATCGTACGTAAGTAACACAATTTTTTGAACCATTTTTATATTTCCTGGGATATTTAAGGTGTACACAAGTGAGGTCCTTGTAAGCAGTGCAGCCCTAAATTTTGGGGTGGCTCTGTCTTATTGATTTTCAGTTTTCCCAAGGTATATTCCCTAGACTGGAAGTGCCCTTTGCTCTGTAGCTCTGTTCTTTACTTGTTTTAGGGAACACAATGCACTCCTCCAGAGAGGCAGTTGGCAATTTACATCCCGCCCATCAGCATAACAAGGCTCCCTGTTTTCCAGGGCCTCTCTTGCCTTTCTGGTTTTTACACATTTTGTGCATGTCCCTTTTGACCGGTGGGAAGTGATACTTCTTTGTAGTGCAGATTTGCATTGCCCGCTTGCTTGCTTGGCCAAAAAGGACGTATGCGTTTTCTCCTGAATATATTCAGGAGAAAACGCATACGCCCTTTTTGGCCAAGTGCATCATTGTCGAAGTTGTGCCCCTCTTCCTGTGCTTTAAAGGCGATTCCAACGTACCTCTTGAAATCTGTTTCCTGCTATTCTGCCTCGCTTTCAAGTCTGCCTCGTTGCCTTCCCTCAACAGATTTCTGGACGATAGTTGTCCTTTATTACTCGGCCAGTTTGTGAATTGCTGTGACCCTGAGCTCCATTTTTCAACTCGTTTTTGGTGAGCTGACCGCAAGTCCAAAATTTTGGTTCAGGACCTATACTGGTTCCCCGTGGGTGGCTGAGACTTTGGTTAATTCTTCTTCCTGCCGGGAAATTACAGTGATATGTGCCCGTCCAAATGCCTAACAGCTAATTTCTCATTGGTTCTCCCTCTTCCTTTTCATCCTCTGCCATATTGGCAATCTGTGCGAACCAGGAGGTTAAATGGGCTGTCTCTCCAAGTTGGGAGGTTGATAGTAAAGCAGATGGAAAGTTAAACCGGAGCACCAGGAGAGGGACTATTCGTTGAGTTTTAGAAACCTTTCGTATTCACAGTGGGTCCGTTCTCTAGGTTTCCGGTACATGTTATAACTGTAGTAATATTCCCTTCAACCTGGAGAGTTGGGACCCATGGAATGGGTGCCATGCATTATTGCTTTAAAGGGTCTGCATTTGCTCACCAAATCTCACCAATCGTCTCAGTCCCAGGTGTCCAGCCTTATGCCACATCCAGCTGTCGTTGTAGATAGGGTCATTCCAGGTTTCATCAGAGACCCTGAAGGAATTGTAAAGAATTTCCCAGTTTTTTTGTTTTGTTTTTGAAATTCCTTTTTATAGTGGGTTTGAGCTGATTCTCGCTGCCATATTTATGCCAGTCTAGACACACTTGATTCCCTTACGGAGACATATCAATACATAGGTTTTAAGATTCTTACTAGTCAGATATATTCCTCTGCGGGAAATATGGGGTTTTGAGTCCCTTTCACTGAGGAAGGTGCAGGTCTTGTCTATTCCATAGTTGGTTTTTGGAACGGTACCTGTGCTTATATCAAACTCTGGGTTTATGCATCACCCCACCTCTCCTTCCCCCTTAAGCAGGCATAAGAGTGTTTTCTAAATGTGAGACACTGTTCTCTTTCCTAACTCAGTTCAAGTGTAGCCATGTTTACAGGATCTTCATAAGTGATATCTTATGATAAGTTTCTTTTTCTCTGTGACTTATTTCACTTAGAATCATCGTAGCTGAAACTACCCATTTTGCTGCTACTGGTCTTATGACATTGATTTCATGGCTAAGGGATATTCCATCGTACATAAGTACCACAATTTTTTGAACCATTTTTATATTTCCTGGGATATTTAAGGTGTACCCAAGTTGAGGTCCTTGTAAGCAGTGCAGCCATAAATTTTGGGGTGGCTCTGTCTTATTGATTTTCAGTTTTCCCAAGGTATATTCCCTAGACTGGAAGTGCCCTTGGCTCTGTAGCTCAGTTCTTTACTTGTTTTAGGGAACACAATGCACTCCTCCAGAGAGGCAGTTGGCAATTTACATCCCGCCCATCAGCATAACAAGGCTCCCTGTTCTCCAGGGCCTGTCTTGCCTTTCTGGTTTTTACACATTTTGTGGATGTCCCTTTTGACCGGTGGGAAGTGATACTTCTTTGTAGTGCAGATTTGCATTGCCCGCTTGCTTGCTTGGCCAAAATGGGCGTATGTGTTTTCTCCTGAATATATTCAGGAGAAAACGCATACACCCTTTTTGGCCAAGTGCATCATTGTCGAAGTTGTGCCCCTCTTCCTGTGCTTTAAAGGCGATTCCAACGTACCTCTTGAAATCTGTTTCCTGCTATTCTGCCTCGCTTTCAAGTCCGCCTCGTTGTCTTCCCTCAACAGGTTTTTTGATGATAGTTGTCCTTTATTACTCGGCCAGTTTGTGAATTGCTGTGCCCCTGAGCTCCATTTTTCAACTCGTTTTTGGTGAGTTGACCGCAAGTCCAACATTTTGGTTCAGGACCTATACTGGTTCCCGGTGGGGGGCTGAGACTTTGTTTAATTCTTCTTCCTGCCGGGAACTTAGTGTGATATGTGCCCGTCCAAATGCCTAACAGCTACTCTCTCATTGGTTCTCCCTCTTCCCTTTCATCCTCTGCGAAATTGGAAACCTGTGTGAACGAGGAGGTTGAAGGGGCTGTCTCTCCAAGTTGGGAGATTGATAGTAAAGCAGATGGAAAGTCAAACTGGAGCACCAGGAGAGGGACTATTCGTTGAGTTTTAGAAAGCTTTCATATTCACAGTGTGTCCGTTCTCTAGGTTTCTCGTACATGTTATAACTGTAGTAATATTCCCTTCAACCTGGAGAGTTGGGACCCATGGAATGGGTGCCATGCATTATTGCTTTAAAGGGCCTGCATTTGCTCACCCAATCTCACCAATCCTCTCAGTCCCAAGTGTCCAGCCTTATGCCACATCCATCTGTCGTTGTAGATAGTGTCATTCCAGGTTTCATCAGAGACCCTGAAGGAATTGTAAAGAATTTCCCAGTTTTTTTGTTTTGTTTTTGAAATTCCTTTTTATAGTGGGTATGAGCTGATTCTCGCTGCCATGTGTATGCCAGTCTAGACACACCTGATTCCCTTACGGAGACCTATCAATACATAGGTTTTAAGATTCTTACTAGTCATATATATTCCTCTGCGGGAAATATGGGGTTTTGAGTCCCTTTCCCTGATGAAGGTGTAGGTCTTGTCTATTCCATAGTTGGTTTTTGGAACGGTACCTGTGCTTATATCAAACTCTGGTTTTATGCATCACCCCACCTCTCCTTCCCCCTTAAGCAGGCATAAGAGTGTTTTCTAAATGTGAGACACTGTTCTCTTTCCTAACTCAGTTCAAGTGTAGCCATGTTTACAGGATCTTCATAAGTGATATCTTATGATAAGTTTCTTTCTCTGTGACTTATTTCACTTAGAATCATCGTACCTGAATCTACCCATTTTGCTGCTACTGGTCTTATGACATTGATTTCATGGCTGAGGGATATTCCATCGTACGTAAGTACCACAATTTTTTGAACCATTTTTATATTTCCTGGGATACTTAAGGTGTACCCAAGTTGAGGTCCTTGTAAGCAGTGCAGCCCTAAATTTTGGGGTGGCTCTGTCTTATTGATTTTCAGTTTTCCCAAGGTATATTCCCTAGACTGGAAGTGCCCTTGGCTCTGTAGCTCTGTTGTTTACTTGTTTTAGGAACACAATGCACTCCTCCAGAGAGGCAGTTGGCAATTTACATCCCGCCCATCAGCATAACAAGGCTCCCTGTTCTCCAGGGCCTGTCTTGCCTTTCTGGTTTTTACACATTTTGTGGATGTCCCTTTTGACCGGTGGGAAGTGATACTTGTTTGTAGTGCAGATTTGCATTGCCCGCTTGCTTGCTTGGCCAAAAAGGGCGTATGCGTTTTCTCCTGAATATATTCAGGAGAAAACGCCTACGCCCTTTTTGGCCAAGTGCATCATTGTCGAAGTTGTGCCCCTCTTCCTGTGCTTTAAAGGCGATTCCAACGTACCTCTTGAAATCTGTTTCCTGCTATTCTGCCTCGCTTTCAAGTCCGCCTCGTTGCCTTCCCTCAACAGATTTCTGGACGATAGTTGTCCTTTATTACTCGGCCAGTTTGTGAATTGCTGTGCCCCTGAGCTCCATTTTTCAACTCGTTTTTGGTGAGCTGACCGCAAGTCCAAAATTTTGGTTCAGGACCTATACTGGTTCCCGGTGGGTGGCTGAGACTTTGGTTAATTCTTCTTCCTGCCGGGAAATTACAGTGATATGTGCCCGTCCAAATGCCTAACAGCTACTCTCTCATTGGTTCTCCCTCTTCCCTTTCATCCTCTGCCAAATTGGCAACCTGTGCGAACCAGGAGGTTAAAGGGGCTGTCTCTCCAAGTTGGGAGGTTGATAGTAAAGAAGATGGAAAGTCAAACCGGAGCACCAGGATAGGGACTATTCGTTGAGTTTTAGAAACCTTTTGTATTCACAGTGTGTCCGTTCTCTAGGTTTCTGGTACGTGTTATAACTGTAGTAATATTCCCTTCAACCTGGAGAGTTGTGACCCATGGAATGGGTGCCATGCATTATTACTTTAAAGGGTCTGAATTTGCTCACCAAATCTCACCAATCGTCTCAGTCCCAAGTGTCCAGCCTTATGCCACATCCAGCTGTCATTGTAGATAGGGTCATTCCAGGGTTCATCAGAGACCCTGAAGGAATTGTAAAGAATTTCCCAGTTTTTTTGTTTTGTTTTTGAAATTCCTTTTTATAGTGGGTTTGAGCTGATTCTCGCTGCCATGTTTATGCCAGTCTAGACACACTTGATTCCCTTACAGAGACATATCAATACATAGGTTTTAAGATTCTTACTAGTCAGATATATTCCTCTGCGGGAAATATGGGGTTTTGAGTCCCTTTCACTGAGGAAGGTGTAGGTCTTGTCTATTCCATAGTTGGTTTTTGGAACGGTACCTGTGCTTATATCAAACTCTCGGTTTATGCATCACCCCACCTCTCCTTCCCCCTTAAGTAGGCATAAGAGTGTTTTCTAAATGTGAGACACTGTTCTCTTTCCTAACTCAGTTCAAGTGTAGCCATGTTTACATGATCTTCATATGTGATATCTTATGATAAGTTTCTTTCTCTGTGACTTATTTCACTTAGAATCATCGTACCTGAATCTACCCATTTTGCTGCTACTGGTCTTATGACATTGATTTCATGGCTGAGGGATATTCCATCGTACGTAAGTACCACAA
The DNA here is from genome assembly GCF_949752795.1 of Hyperoodon ampullatus. NCBI lineage: Eukaryota > Metazoa > Chordata > Mammalia > Artiodactyla > Ziphiidae > Hyperoodon > Hyperoodon ampullatus. The sequence continues at coordinate 214,853 of NW_027640936.1, forward strand.
TTTTTTGAACCATTTTTATATTTCCTGGGATATTTAAGGTGTACCCAAGTGAGGTCCTTGTAAGCAGTGCAGCCCTAAATTTTGGGGTGGCTCTGTCTTATTGATTTTCAGTTTTCCCAAGGTATATTCCCTAGACTGGAAGTGCCCTTGGCTCTGTAGCTCTGTTCTTTACTTGTTTTAGGGAACACAATGCACTCCTCCAGAGAGGCAGTTGGCAATTTACCTCCCGCCCATCAGCATAACAAGGCTCCCTGTTCTCCAGGGCCTGTCTTGCCTTTCTTGTTTTTACACATTTTGTGGATGTCCCTTTTGACCGGTGGGAAGTGATACTTCTTTGTAGTGCAGATTTGCATTGCCCGCTTGCTTGCTTGGCCAAAAAGGGCGTATGCGTTTTCTCCTGAATATATTCAGGAGAAAACGCATACGCCCTTTTTGGCCAAGTGCATCATTGTCGAAGTTGTGCCCCTCTTCCTGTGCTTTAAAGGCGATTCCAACGTACCTCTTGAAATCTGTTTCCTGCTATTCTGCCTCGCTTTCAAGTCCGCCTCGTTGCCTTCCCTCAACAGATTTTTGGACGATAGTTCTCCTTTATTACTCGGCCAGTTTGTGAATTGCGGTGCCCCTGTGCTCCATTTTTCAACTCGTTTTTAGTGAGCTGACCGCAAGTCCAAAATTTTGGTTCAGGACCTATACTGTTTCCCGGTGGGGGGCTGAGACTTTGCTTAATTCTTCTTCCTGCCGGGAAGTTAGAGTGATATGTGCCCAATGAAATACCTAACAGCTACTCTCTCATTGGTTCTCCCTCTTCCCTTTCATCCTCTGCCAAATTGGAAACCTGTGTGAACGAGGAGGTTGAAGGGGCTGTCTCTCCAAGTTGGGAGATTGATAGTAAAGCAGATGGAAAGTCAAACTGGAGCACCAGGAGAGGGACTATTCGTTGAGTTTTAGAAACCTTTCATATTCACAGTGTGTCCGTTCTCTAGGTTTCTCGTACATGTTATAACTGTAGTAATATTCCCTTCAACCTGGAGAGTTGGGACCCATGGAATGGGTGCCATGCATTATTGCTTTAAAGGGCCTGCATTTGCTCACCCAATCTCACCAATCCTCTCAGTCCCAAGTGTCCAGCCTTATGCCACATCCATCTGTCTTTGTAGATAGGGTCATTCCAGGTTTCATCAGAGTCCCTGAAGGAATTGTAAAGAATTTCCCAGTTTTTTTGTTTTGTTTTTGAAATTCCTTTTTATAGTGGGTTTGAGCTGATTCTCGCTGCCATGTTTATGCCAGTCTAGACACACCTGATTCCCTTACGGAGACATATCAATACATAGGTTTTAAGATTCTTACTAGTCAGATATATTCCTCTGCGGGAAATATGGGGTTTTGAGTCCCTTTCCCTGATGAAGGTGTAGGTCTTGTCTATTCCATAGTTGGTTTTTGGAACGGTACCTGTGCTTATATCAAACTCAGGTTTTATGCATCACCCCACCTCTCCTTCCCCCTTAAGCAGGCATAAGAGTGTTTTCTAAATGTGAGACACTGTTCTCTTTCCTAACTCAGTTCAAGTGTAGCCATGTTTACAGGATCTTCATAAGTGATATCTTATGATAAGTTTCTTTCTCTGTGACTTATTTCACTTAGAATCATCGTACCTGAATCTACCCATTTTGCTGCTACTGGTCTTATGACATTGATTTCATGGCTGAGGGATATTCCATCGTACGTAAGTACCACAATTTTTTGAACCATTTTTATATTTCCTGGGATATTTAAGGTGTACCCAAGTTGAGGTCCTTGTAAGCAGTGCAGCCCTAAATTTTGGGGTGGCTCTGTCTTATTGATTTTCAGTTTTCCCAAGGTATATTCCCTAGACTGGAAGTGCCCTTGGCTCTGTAGCTCTGTTCTTTACTTGTTTTAGGGAACACAATGCACTCCTCCAGAGAGGCAGTTGGCAATTTACATCCCGCCCATCAGCATAACAAGGCTCCCTGTTCTCCAGGGCCTGTCTTGCCTTTCTGGTTTTTACACATTTTGTGGATGTCCCTTTTGACCGGTGGGAAGTGATACTTCTTTGTAGTGCAGATTTGCATTGCCCGCTTGCTTGCTTGGCCAAAAAGGGCGTATGCGTTTTCTCCTGAATATATTCAGGAGAAAACGCATACGCCCTTTTTGGCCAAGTGCATCATTGTCGAAGTTGTGCCCCTCTTCCTGTGCTTTAAAGGCGATTCCAACGTACCTCTTGAAATCTGTTTCCTGCTATTCTGCCTCGCTTTCAAGTCCGCCTCGTTGCCTTCCCTCAACAGATTTCTGGACGATAGTTGTCCTTTATTACTCGGCCAGTTTGTGAATTGCTGTGCCCCTGAGCTCCATTTTTCAACTCGTTTTTGGTGAGCTGACCGCAAGTCCAAAATTTTGGTTCAGGACCTATACTGGTTCCCGGTGGGTGGCTGAGACTTTGGTTAATTCTTCTTCTTGCCGGGAAATTACAGTGATATGTGCCCGTCCAAATGCCTAACAGCTACTCTCTCATTGGTTCTCCCTCTTCCCTTTCATCCTCTGCGAAATTGGCAACCTTTGCGAACCGGGAGGTTAAAGGGGCAGTCTCTCCAAGTTGGGAGGTTGATAGTAAAGCAGATGGAAAGTCGAACCGGAGCACCAGGAGTGGGACTATTCATTGAGTTTTAGAAACCTTTCGTATTCACAGTGTGTCCGTTCTCTAGGTTTCCAGTACATGTTATAACTGAAGTAATATTCCCTTCAACCTGGAGAGTTGGGACCCATGGAATGGGTGCCATGCATTATTGCTTTAAAGGGTCTGCATTTGCTCACCCAATCTCACCAATCCTCTGAGTCCCAAGTTTCCAGCCTTTTGCCACATACAGCTGTCGTTGTAAATAGGGTCATTCCAGGTTTCATCAGAGACCCTGAAGGAATTGTAAAGAATTTCCCAGTTTTTTTGTTTTGTATTTGAAATTCCTTTTTATTGTGGGTTTGAGCTGATTCTCGCTGCCATGTTTATGCCAGTCTAGACACACTTGATTCCCTTACGGATACCTATCAATCCATAGGTTTTAAGATTCTTACTAGTCAGATATATTCCTCTGCGGGAAATATTGGGTTTTGAGTCCCTTTCACTGAGGAAGGTGTAGGTCTTGTCTATTCCATAGTTGGTTTTTGGAACGGTACCTGTTCTTATATCAAACTCTGGTTTTATGCATCACTCCACTTCTCCTTCCCCCTTAAGTAGGCATAAGAGTGTTTTCTAAATGTGAGACACTGTTCTCTTTCCTAACTCAGTTCAAGTGTAGCCATGTTTACAGGATCTTCATATGTGATATCTTATGATAAGTTTCTTTTTCTCTGTGACTTATTTCACTTAGAATCATCGTACCTGAATCTACCCATTTTGCTGCTACTGGTCTTATGACATTGATTTCATGGCTCAGGGATATTCCATCGTACGTAAGTACCACAATTTTTTGAACCATTTTTATATTTCCTGGGATATTTAAGGTGTACCCAAGTTGAGGTCCTTGTAAGCAGTGCAGCCCTAAATTTTGGGGTGGCTCTGTCTTATTGATTTTCAGTTTTCCCAAGGTATATTCCCTAGACTGGAAGTGCCCTTGGCTCTGTAGCTCTGTTGTTTACTTGTTTTAGGGAACACAATGCACTCCTCCAGAGAGGCAGTTGGCAATTTACATCCCGCCCATCAGCATAACAAGGCTCCCTGTTCTCCAGGGCCTGTCTTGCCTTTCTGGTTTTTACACATTTTGTGGATGTCCCTTTTGACCGGTGGGAAGTGATACTTCTTTGTAGTGCAGATTTGCATTGCCCGCTTGCTTGCTTGGCCAAAAAGGGCGTATGCGTTTTCTCCTGAATATATTCAGGAGAAAACGCATACGCCCTTTTTGCCCAAGTGCATCATTGTCGAAGTTGTGCCCCTCTTCCTGTGCTTTAAAGGTGATTCCAACGTACCTCTTGAAATCTGTTTCCTGCTATTCTGCCTCGCTCTCAAGTCCGCCTCGTTGCCTTCCCTCAACAGATTTTTGGACGATAGTTGTCCTTTATTACTCAGCCAGTTTGTGAATTGCTGTGCCCCTGAGCTCCATTTTTCAACTCGTTTTGGTGAGCTGACCGCAAGTCCAAAATTGTGGTTCAAGACGTATACTGGTTCCCGGTGGGGGCCTGAGACTTTGTTTAATTCTTCTTCCTGCTGGGAAGTTAGAGTGATATGTGCCCGTCCAAATGCCTAACAGCTACTCTCTCATTGGTTCTCCCTCTTCCCTTTCATCCTCTGCGAAATTGGAAACCTGTGTGAACGAGAAGGTTGAAGGGGCTGTCTCTCCAAGTTGGGAGATTGATAGTAAAGCAGATGGAAAGTCAAACTGGAGCACCAGGAGAGGGACTATTCGTTGAGTTTTAGAAAGCTTTCATATTCACAGTGTGTCCGTTCTCTAGGTTTCTCGTACATGTTATAACTGTAGTAATATTCCCTTCAACCTGGAGAGTTGGGACCCATGGAATGGGTGCCATGCATTATTGCTTTAAAGGGCCTGCATTTGCTCACCCAATCTCACCAATCCTCTCAGTCCCAAGTGTCCAGCCTTATGCCACATCCAGCTGTCGTTGTAGATAGGGTCATTCCAGGTTTCATCAGAGTCCCTGAAGGAATTGTAAAGAATTTCCCAGTTTTTTTATTTTGTTTTTGAAATTCCTTTTTATAGTGGGTTTGAGCTGATACTCGCTGCCATGTTTATGCCAGTCTAGACACACCTGATTCCCTTACGGAGACATATCAATACATAGGTTTTAAGATTCTTACTAGTCAGATATATTCCTCTGCGGGAAATATGGGGTTTTGAGTCCCTTTCCCTGATGAAGGTGTAGGTCTTGTCTATTCCATAGTTGGTTTTTGGAACGGTACCTGTGCTTATATCAAACTCAGGTTTTATGCATCACCCCACCTCTCCTTCCCCCTTAAGCAGGCATAAGAGTGTTTTCTAAATGTGAGACACTGTTCTCTTTCCTAACTCATTTCAAGTGTAGCCATGTTTACAGGAACTTCATAAGTGATATCTTATGATAAGTTTCTTTCTCTGTGACTTATTTCACTTAGAATCATCGTACCTGAATCTACCCATTTTGCTGCTACTGGTCTTATGACATTGATTTCATGGCTGAGGGATATTCCATCGTACGTAAGTACCACAATTTTTTGAACCATTTTTATATTTCCTGGGATATTTAAGGTGTACCCAAGTTGAGGTCCTTGTAAGCAGTGCAGCCCTAAATTTTGGGGTGGCTCTGTCTTATTGATTTTCAGTTTTCCCAAGGTATATTCCCTAGACTGGAAGTGCCCTTGGCTCTGTAGCTCTGTTCTTTACTTGTTTTAGGGAACACAATGCACTCCTCCAGAGAGGCAGTTGGCAATTTACATCCCGCCCATCAGCATAACAAGGCTCCCTGTTCTCCAGGGCCTGTCTTGCCTTTCTGGTTTTTACACATTTTGTGGATGTCCCTTTTGACCGGTGGGAAGTGATACTTCTTTGTAGTGCAGATTTGCATTGCCCGCTTGCTTGCTTGGCCAAAGGAGAAAACGCATACGCCCTTTTTGGCCAAGTGCATCGTTGTCGAAGTTGTGCCCCTCTTCCTGTGCTTTAAAGGCGATTCCAACGTACATCTTGAAATCTGTTTCCTGCTATTCTGCCTCGCTTTCAAGTCTGCCTCGTTGCCTTCCCTCAACAGATTTTTGGACGATAGTTGTCCTTTATTACTCGGCCAGTTTGTGAATTGCTGTGCCCCTGAGCTCCATTTTTCAACTCGTTTTTGGTGAGCTGACCGCAAGTCCAAAATTTTGGTTCAGGACCTATACTGGTTCCCGGTGGGTGGCTGAGACTTTGGTTAATTCTTCTTCCTGCCGGGAAATTACAGTGATATGTGCCCGTCCAAATGCCTAACAGCTAATTTCTCATTGGTTCTCCCTCTTCCTTTTCATCCTCTGCCAAATTGGCAACCTGTGCGAACCAGGAGGTTAAATGGGCTGTCTCTCCAAGTTGGGAGGTTGATAGTAAAGCAGATGGAAAGTTAAACTGGAGCACCAGGAGAGGGACTATTCGTTGAGTTTTAGAAACCTTTCGTATTCACAGTGTGTCCGTTCTCTAGGTTTCCGGTACATGTTATAACTGTAGTAATATTCCCTTCAACCTGGAGAGTTGGGACCCATGGAATGGGTGCCATGCATTATTGCTTTAAAAGGTCTGCATTTGCTCACCAAATCTCACCAATCGTCTCAGTCCCAGGTGTCCAGCCTTATGCCACATCCAGCTGTCGTTGTAGATAGGGTCATTCCAGGTTTCATCAGAGACCCTGAAGGAATTGTAAAGAATTTCCCAGTTTTTTTGTTTTGTTTTTGAAATTCCTTTTTATAGTGGGTTTGAGCTGATTCTCGCTGCCATGTTTATGCCAGTCTAGACACACTTGATTCCCTTACGGAGACATATCAATACATAGGTTTTAAGATTCTTACTAGTCAGATATATTCCTCTGCGGGAAATATGGGGTTTTGAGTCCCTTTCACTGAGGAAGGTGCAGGTCTTGTCTATTCCATAGTTGGTTTTTGGAACGGTACCTGTGCTTATATCAAACTCTGGGTTTATGCATCACCCCACCTCTCCTTCCCCCTTAAGCAGGCATAAGAGTGTTTTCTAAATGTGAGACACTGTTCTCTTTCCTAACTCAGTTCAAGTGTAGCCATGTTTACAGGATCTTCATAAGTGATATCTTATGATAAGTTTCTTTTTCTCTGTGACTTATTTCACTTAGAATCATCGTAGCTGAAACTACCCATTTTGCTGCTACTGGTCTTATGACATTGATTTCATGGCTGAGGGTTATTCCATCGTACATAAGTACCACAATTTTTTGAACCATTTTTATATTTCCTGGGATATTTAAGGTGTACCCAAGTTGAGGTCCTTGTAAGCAGTGCAGCCCTAAATTTTGGGGTGGCTCTGTCTTATTGATTTTCAGTTTTCCCAAGGTATATTCCCTAGACTTGAAGTGCCCTTGGCTCTGTAGCTCAGTTCTTTACTTGTTTTAGGGAACACAATGCACTCCTCCAGAGAGACAGTTGACAATTTACATCCCGCCCATCAGCATAACAAGGCTCCCTGTTCTCCAGGGCCTGTCTTGCCTTTCTGGTTTTTACACATTTTGTGGATGTCCCTTTTGACCGGTGGGAAGTGATACTTCTTTGTAGTGCAGATTTGCATTGCCCGCTTCCTTGCTTGGCCAAAATGGGCGTATGCGTTTTCTCCTGAATATATTCAGGAGAAAACGCATACACACTTTTTGGCCAAGTGCATCATTGTCGAAGTTGTGCCCCTCTTCCTGTGCTTTAAAGGTGATTCCAACGTACCTCTTGAAATCTGTTTCCTGCTATTCTGCCTCGCTTTCAAGTCCGCCTCGTTGCCTTAACTCAACAGATTTTTGGACGATAGTTGTCCTTTATTACTCGGCCAGTTTGTGAATTGCTGGGCCCCTGAGCTCCATTTTTCAACTCGTTTTTGTTGAGCTGACCGCAAGTCCAAAATTTTGGTTCAGGACCTATACTGGTTCCTGGTGGGGGGCTGAGACTTTGGTTAATTCTTCTTCCTGCCGGGAAGTTAGAGTGTTATGTGCCCGACAAAATACCTAACAGCTACTCTCTCATTGGTTCTCCCTCTTCCCTTTCATCCTCTGCCAAATTGGAAACATGTGTGAACCAGGAGGTTGAAGGGGCTGTCTCTCCAAGTTGGGAGATTGATAGTAAAGCAGATGGAAAGTCAAACCGGAGCACCAGGATAGGGACTATTCGTTGAGTTTTAGAAACCTTTCATATTCACAGTGTGTCCGTTCTCTAGGTTTCTCGTACATGTTATAACTGTAGTAATATTCCCTTCAACCTGGAGAGTTGGGACCCATGGAATGGGTGCCATGCATTATTACTTAAAAGTGTCTGCATTTGCTCACCAAATCTCATCAATCGTCTCAGTCCCAACTGTCCAGCCTTATGCCACATCCAGCTGTCGTTGTAGATAGGGTCATTCCAGGGTTCATCAGAGACCCTGAAGGAATTGTAAAGAATTTCCCAGTTTTTTTGTTTTGTTTTTGAAATTCCTTTTTATAGTGGGTTTGAGCTGATTCTCGCTGCCATGTTTATGTCAGTCTAGACACACTTGATTCCCTTACAGAGACATATCAATACATAGGTTTTAATATTCTTACTAGTCAGATATATTCCTCTGCGGGAAATATGGGGTTTTGAGTCCCTTTCACTGAGGAAGGTGTAGGTCTTGTCTATTTCATAGTTGGTTTTTGGAACGGTACCTGTGCTTATATCAAACTCTGGTTTTATGCATCACCCCACCTCTCCTTCCCCCTTAAGCAGGCATAAGAGTGTTTTCTAAATGTGAGACATTCTTCTCTTTCCTAACTCAGTTCAAGTGTAGCCATGTTTACAGGATCTTCATAAGTGATATCTTATGATAAGTTTCTTTTTCTGTGCGACTTATTTCACTTAGAATCATCGTACCTGAATCCACCCATTTTGCTGCTACTGGTCTTATGACATTGATTTCATGGCTAAGGGATATTCCATCGTACGTAAGTACCACAATTTTTTGAACCATTTTTATATTTCCTGGGATATTTAAGGTGTACCCAAGTTGAGGTCCTTGTAAGCAGTGCAGCCCTAAATTTTGGGGTGGCTCTGTCTTATTGATTTTCAGTTTTCCCAAGGTATATTCCCTAGACTGGAAGTGCCCTTGGCTCTGTAGCTCTGTTCTTTACTTGTTTTAGGGAACACAATGCACTCCTCCAGAGAGGCAGTTGGCAATTTACATCCCGCCCATCAGCATAACAAGGCTCCCTGTTCTCCAGGGCCTGTCTTGCCTTTCTGGTTTTCACACATTTTGTGGATGTCCCTTTTGACCGGTGGGAAGTGATACTTCTTTGTAGTGCAGATTTGCATTGCCCGCTTGCTTGCTTGGCCAAAAAGGGCGTATGCGTTTTCTCCTGAATATATTCAGGAGAAAACGCATACGCCCTTTTTGGCCAAGTGCATCATTGTCGAAGTTGTGCCCCTCTTCCTGTGCTTTAAAGGTGATTCCAACGTACCTCTTGAAATCTGTTTCCTGCTATTCTGCCTCGCTTTCAAGTCCGCCTCGTTGCCTTCCCTCAACAGATTTTTGGACGATAGTTGTCCTTTATTACTCGGCCAGTTTGTGAAATGCTGTGCCCCTGAGCTCCATTTTTCAACTCGTTTTTGGTGAGCTGACCGCAAGTCCAAAATTTTGGTTCAGGACCTATACTGGTTCCCGGTGGGTGGCTGAGACTTTTGTTAATTCTTCTTCCTGCCGGGAAATTACAGTGATATGTGCCCGTCCAAATGCCTAACAGCTACTCTCTCATTGGTTCTCCCTCTTCCCTTTCATCCTCTGCCAAATTGGAAACCTGTTCGAACCAGGAGGTTAAAGGGGCAGTCTCTCCAAGTTGGGAGGTTGATAGTAAAGCAGATAGAAAGTCAAACCGGAGCACCAGGAGAGGTACTATTCGTTGAGTTTTAGAAACCTTTCGTATTCACAGTGTGTCCGTTCTCTAGGTTTCCGGTACATGTTATAACTGTAGTAATATTCCCTTCAACCTGGAGAGTTGGGACCCATGGAATGGGTGTCATGCAATATTGCTTTAAAGGCTCTGCATTTGCTCACCAAATCTCACCAATCGTCTCAGTCCCAAGTGTCCAGCCTTATGCCACATCCAGCTGTCGTTGTAGATAGGGTCATTCCAGGTTTCATGAGAGACCCTGAAGGAATTTTAAAGAATTTCCCAGTTTTTTTGTTTTGTTTTTGAAATTCCTTTTTATAGTGGGTTTGAGCTGATTCTCGCTGCCATGTTTATGCCAGTCTAGACACACTTGATTCCCTTACGGAGACATATCAATACATAGGTTTTAAGATTCTTACTAGTCAGATATATTCCTCTGCGGGAAATATGGGGTTTTGAGTCCCTTTCACTGAGGAAGGTGTAGGTCTTGTCTATTCCATAGGTGGTTTTTGGAACGGTACCTGTGCTTATATGAAATTCTGGTTTTATGCATCACCCCACCTCTCCTTCCCCCTTAAGCAGGCATAAGAGTGTTTTCTAAATGTGAGACACTGTTCTCTTTCCTAACTCAGTTCAAGTGTAGCCATGTTTACAGGATCTTCATAAGTGATATCTTATGATAAGTTTCTTTCTCTGTGACTTATTTCACTTAGAATCATCGTACCTGAATCTACCCATTTTGCTGCTACTGGTCTTATGACATTGATTTCATGGCTGAGGGATATTCCATCGTACGTAAGTAACACAATTTTTTGAACCATTTTTATATTTCCTGGGATATTTAAGGTGTACACAAGTGAGGTCCTTGTAAGCAGTGCAGCCCTAAATTTTGGGGTGGCTCTGTCTTATTGATTTTCAGTTTTCCCAAGGTATATTCCCTAGACTGGAAGTGCCCTTTGCTCTGTAGCTCTGTTCTTTACTTGTTTTAGGGAACACAATGCACTCCTCCAGAGAGGCAGTTGGCAATTTACATCCCGCCCATCAGCATAACAAGGCTCCCTGTTTTCCAGGGCCTCTCTTGCCTTTCTGGTTTTTACACATTTTGTGCATGTCCCTTTTGACCGGTGGGAAGTGATACTTCTTTGTAGTGCAGATTTGCATTGCCCGCTTGCTTGCTTGGCCAAAAAGGACGTATGCGTTTTCTCCTGAATATATTCAGGAGAAAACGCATACGCCCTTTTTGGCCAAGTGCATCATTGTCGAAGTTGTGCCCCTCTTCCTGTGCTTTAAAGGTGATTCCAACGTACCTCTTGAAATCTGTTTCCTGCTATTCTGCCTCGCTTTCAAGTCTGCCTCGTTGCCTTCCCTCAACAGATTTCTGGACGATAGTTGTCCTTTATTACTCGGCCAGTTTGTGAATTGCTGTGACCCTGAGCTCCATTTTTCAACTCGTTTTTGGTGAGCTGACCGCAAGTCCAAAATTTTGGTTCAGGACCTATACTGGTTCCCGGTGGGTGGCTGAGACTTTTGTTAATTCTTCTTCCTGCCGGGAAATTACAGTGATATGTGCCCGTCCAAATGCCTAACAGCTACTCTCTCATTGGTTCTCCCTCTTCCCTTTCATCCTCTGCCAAATTGGAAACCTGTTCGAACCAGGAGGTTAAAGGGGCAGTCTCTCCAAGTTGGGAGTTTGATAGTAAAGCAGATGGAAAGTCAAACCGGAGCACCAGGAGAGGTACTATTCGTTGAGTTTTAGAAACCTTTCGTATTCACAGTGTGTCCGTTCTCTAGGTTTCCGGTACATGTTATAACTGTAGTAATATTCCCTTCAACCTGGAGATTTGGGACCCATGGAATGGGTGTCATGCAATATTGCTTTAAAGGGTCTGCATTTGCTCACCAAATCTCACCAATCGTCTCAGTCCCAAGTGTCCAGCCTTATGCCACATCCAGCTGTCGTTGTAGATAGGGTCATTCCAGGTTTCATGAGAGACCCTGAAGGAATTTTAAAGAATTTCCCAGTTTTTTTGTTTTGTTTTTGAAATTCCTTTTTATAGTGGGTTTGAGCTGATTCTCGCTGCCATGTTTATGCCAGTCTAGACACACTTGATTCCCTTACGGAGACATATCAATACATAGGTTTTAAGATTCTTACTAGTCAGATATATTCCTCTGCGGGAAATATGGGGTTTTGAGTCCCTTTCACTGAGGAAGGTGTAGGTCTTGTCTATTCCATAGGTGGTTTTTGGAACGGTACCTGTGCTTATATGAAATTCTGGTTTTATGCATCACCCCACCTCTCCTTCCCCCTTAAGCAGGCATAAGAGTGTTTTCTAAATGTGAGACACTGTTCTCTTTCCTAACTCAGTTCAAGTGTAGCCATGTTTACAGGATCTTCATAAGTGATATCTTATGATAAGTTTCTTTCTCTGTGACTTATTTCACTTAGAATCATCGTACCTGAATCTACCCATTTTGCTGCTACTGGTCTTATGACATTGATTTCATGGCTGAGGGATATTCCATCGTACGTAAGTAACACAATTTTTTGAACCATTTTTATATTTCCTGGGATATTTAAGGTGTACACAAGTGAGGTCCTTGTAAGCAGTGCAGCCCTAAATTTTGGGGTGGCTCTGTCTTATTGATTTTCAGTTTTCCCAAGGTATATTCCCTAGACTGGAAGTGCCCTTTGCTCTGTAGCTCTGTTCTTTACTTGTTTTAGGGAACACAATGCACTCCTCCAGAGAGGCAGTTGGCAATTTACATCCCGCCCATCAGCATAACAAGGCTCCCTGTTTTCCAGGGCCTCTCTTGCCTTTCTGGTTTTTACACATTTTGTGCATGTCCCTTTTGACCGGTGGGAAGTGATACTTCTTTGTAGTGCAGATTTGCATTGCCCGCTTGCTTGCTTGGCCAAAAAGGACGTATGCGTTTTCTCCTGAATATATTCAGGAGAAAACGCATACGCCCTTTTTGGCCAAGTGCATCATTGTCGAAGTTGTGCCCCTCTTCCTGTGCTTTAAAGGCGATTCCAACGTACCTCTTGAAATCTGTTTCCTGCTATTCTGCCTCGCTTTCAAGTCTGCCTCGTTGCCTTCCCTCAACAGATTTCTGGACGATAGTTGTCCTTTATTACTCGGCCAGTTTGTGAATTGCTGTGACCCTGAGCTCCATTTTTCAACTCGTTTTTGGTGAGCTGACCGCAAGTCCAAAATTTTGGTTCAGGACCTATACTGGTTCCCCGTGGGTGGCTGAGACTTTGGTTAATTCTTCTTCCTGCCGGGAAATTACAGTGATATGTGCCCGTCCAAATGCCTAACAGCTAATTTCTCATTGGTTCTCCCTCTTCCTTTTCATCCTCTGCCATATTGGCAATCTGTGCGAACCAGGAGGTTAAATGGGCTGTCTCTCCAAGTTGGGAGGTTGATAGTAAAGCAGATGGAAAGTTAAACCGGAGCACCAGGAGAGGGACTATTCGTTGAGTTTTAGAAACCTTTCGTATTCACAGTGGGTCCGTTCTCTAGGTTTCCGGTACATGTTATAACTGTAGTAATATTCCCTTCAACCTGGAGAGTTGGGACCCATGGAATGGGTGCCATGCATTATTGCTTTAAAGGGTCTGCATTTGCTCACCAAATCTCACCAATCGTCTCAGTCCCAGGTGTCCAGCCTTATGCCACATCCAGCTGTCGTTGTAGATAGGGTCATTCCAGGTTTCATCAGAGACCCTGAAGGAATTGTAAAGAATTTCCCAGTTTTTTTGTTTTGTTTTTGAAATTCCTTTTTATAGTGGGTTTGAGCTGATTCTCGCTGCCATATTTATGCCAGTCTAGACACACTTGATTCCCTTACGGAGACATATCAATACATAGGTTTTAAGATTCTTACTAGTCAGATATATTCCTCTGCGGGAAATATGGGGTTTTGAGTCCCTTTCACTGAGGAAGGTGCAGGTCTTGTCTATTCCATAGTTGGTTTTTGGAACGGTACCTGTGCTTATATCAAACTCTGGGTTTATGCATCACCCCACCTCTCCTTCCCCCTTAAGCAGGCATAAGAGTGTTTTCTAAATGTGAGACACTGTTCTCTTTCCTAACTCAGTTCAAGTGTAGCCATGTTTACAGGATCTTCATAAGTGATATCTTATGATAAGTTTCTTTTTCTCTGTGACTTATTTCACTTAGAATCATCGTAGCTGAAACTACCCATTTTGCTGCTACTGGTCTTATGACATTGATTTCATGGCTAAGGGATATTCCATCGTACATAAGTACCACAATTTTTTGAACCATTTTTATATTTCCTGGGATATTTAAGGTGTACCCAAGTTGAGGTCCTTGTAAGCAGTGCAGCCATAAATTTTGGGGTGGCTCTGTCTTATTGATTTTCAGTTTTCCCAAGGTATATTCCCTAGACTGGAAGTGCCCTTGGCTCTGTAGCTCAGTTCTTTACTTGTTTTAGGGAACACAATGCACTCCTCCAGAGAGGCAGTTGGCAATTTACATCCCGCCCATCAGCATAACAAGGCTCCCTGTTCTCCAGGGCCTGTCTTGCCTTTCTGGTTTTTACACATTTTGTGGATGTCCCTTTTGACCGGTGGGAAGTGATACTTCTTTGTAGTGCAGATTTGCATTGCCCGCTTGCTTGCTTGGCCAAAATGGGCGTATGTGTTTTCTCCTGAATATATTCAGGAGAAAACGCATACACCCTTTTTGGCCAAGTGCATCATTGTCGAAGTTGTGCCCCTCTTCCTGTGCTTTAAAGGCGATTCCAACGTACCTCTTGAAATCTGTTTCCTGCTATTCTGCCTCGCTTTCAAGTCCGCCTCGTTGTCTTCCCTCAACAGGTTTTTTGATGATAGTTGTCCTTTATTACTCGGCCAGTTTGTGAATTGCTGTGCCCCTGAGCTCCATTTTTCAACTCGTTTTTGGTGAGTTGACCGCAAGTCCAACATTTTGGTTCAGGACCTATACTGGTTCCCGGTGGGGGGCTGAGACTTTGTTTAATTCTTCTTCCTGCCGGGAACTTAGTGTGATATGTGCCCGTCAAAATGCCTAACAGCTACTCTCTCATTGGTTCTCCCTCTTCCCTTTCATCCTCTGCGAAATTGGAAACCTGTGTGAACGAGGAGGTTGAAGGGGCTGTCTCTCCAAGTTGGGAGATTGATAGTAAAGCAGATGGAAAGTCAAACTGGAGCACCAGGAGAGGGACTATTCGTTGAGTTTTAGAAAGGTTTCATATTCACAGTGTGTCCGTTCTCTAGGTTTCTCGTACATGTTATAACTGTAGTAATATTCCCTTCAACCTGGAGAGTTGGGACCCATGGAATGGGTGCCATGCATTATTGCTTTAAAGGGCCTGCATTTGCTCACCCAATCTCACCAATCCTCTCAGTCCCAAGTGTCCAGCCTTATGCCACATCCATCTGTCGTTGTAGATAGTGTCATTCCAGGTTTCATCAGAGACCCTGAAGGAATTGTAAAGAATTTCCCAGTTTTTTTGTTTTGTTTTTGAAATTCCTTTTTATAGTGGGTATGAGCTGATTCTCGCTGCCATGTGTATGCCAGTCTAGACACACCTGATTCCCTTACGGAGACCTATCAATACATAGGTTTTAAGATTCTTACTAGTCATATATATTCCTCTGCGGGAAATATGGGGTTTTGAGTCCCTTTCCCTGATGAAGGTGTAGGTCTTGTCTATTCCATAGTTGGTTTTTGGAACGGTACCTGTGCTTATATCAAACTCTGGTTTTATGCATCACCCCACCTCTCCTTCCCCCTTAAGCAGGCATAAGAGTTTTTTCTAAATGTGAGACACTGTTCTCTTTCCTAACTCAGTTCAAGTGTAGCCATGTTTACAGGATCTTCATAAGTGATATCTTATGATAAGTTTCTTTCTCTGTGACTTATTTCACTTAGAATCATCGTACCTGAATCTACCCATTTTGCTGCTACTGGTCTTATGACATTGATTTCATGGCTGAGGGATATTCCATCGTACGTAAGTACCACAATTTTTTGAACCATTTTTATATTTCCTGGGATACTTAAGGTGTACCCAAGTTGAGGTCCTTGTAAGCAGTGCAGCCCTAAATTTTGGGGTGGCTCTGTCTTATTGATTTTCAGTTTTCCCAAGGTATATTCCCTAGACTGGAAGTGCCCTTGGCTCTGTAGCTCTGTTGTTTACTTGTTTTAGGAACACAATGCACTCCTCCAGAGAGGCAGTTGGCAATTTACATCCCGCCCATCAGCATAACAAGGCTCCCTGTTCTCCAGGGCCTGTCTTGCCTTTCTGGTTTTTACACATTTTGTGGATGTCCCTTTTGACCGGTGGGAAGTGATACTTCTTTGTAGTGCAGATTTGCATTGCCCGCTTGCTTGCTTGGCCAAAAAGGGCGTATGCGTTTTCTCCTGAATATATTCAGGAGAAAACGCATACGCCCTTTTTGGCCAAGTGCATCATTGTCGAAGTTGTGCCCCTCTTCCTGTGCTTTAAAGGCGATTCCAACGTACCTCTTGAAATCTGTTTCCTGCTATTCTGCCTCGCTTTCAAGTCCGCCTCGTTGCCTTCCCTCAACAGATTTCTGGACGATAGTTGTCCTTTATTACTCGGCCAGTTTGTGAATTGCTGTGCCCCTGAGCTCCATTTTTCAACTCGTTTTTGGTGAGCTGACCGCAAGTCCAAAATTTTGGTTCAGGACCTATACTGGTTCCCGGTGGGTGGCTGAGACTTTGGTTAATTCTTCTTCCTGCCGGGAAATTACAGTGATATGTGCCCGTCCAAATGCCTAACAGCTACTCTCTCATTGGTTCTCCCTCTTCCCTTTCATCCTCTGCCAAATTGGCAACCTGTGCGAACCAGGAGGTTAAAGGGGCTGTCTCTCCAAGTTGGGAGGTTGATAGTAAAGCAGATGGAAAGTCAAACCGGAGCACCAGGATAGGGACTATTCGTTGAGTTTTAGAAACCTTTTGTATTCACAGTGTGTCCGTTCTCTAGGTTTCTGGTACGTGTTATAACTGTAGTAATATTCCCTTCAACCTGGAGAGTTGTGACCCATGGAATGGGTGCCATGCATTATTACTTTAAAGGGTCTGAATTTGCTCACCAAATCTCACCAATCGTCTCAGTCCCAAGTGTCCAGCCTTATGCCACATCCAGCTGTCATTGTAGATAGGGTCATTCCAGGGTTCATCAGAGACCCTGAAGGAATTGTAAAGAATTTCCCAGTTTTTTTGTTTTGTTTTTGAAATTCCTTTTTATAGTGGGTTTGAGCTGATTCTCGCTGCCATGTTTATGCCAGTCTAGACACACTTGATTCCCTTACAGAGACATATCAATACATAGGTTTTAAGATTCTTACTAGTCAGATATATTCCTCTGCGGGAAATATGGGGTTTTGAGTCCCTTTCACTGAGGAAGGTGTAGGTCTTGTCTATTCCATAGTTGGTTTTTGGAACGGTACCTGTGCTTATATCAAACTCTCGGTTTATGCATCACCCCACCTCTCCTTCCCCCTTAAGTAGGCATAAGAGTGTTTTCTAAATGTGAGACACTGTTCTCTTTCCTAACTCAGTTCAAGTGTAGCCATGTTTACATGATCTTCATATGTGATATCTTATGATAAGTTTCTTTCTCTGTGACTTATTTCACTTAGAATCATCGTACCTGAATCTACCCATTTTGCTGCTACTGGTCTTATGACATTGATTTCATGGCTGAGGGATATTCCATCGTACGTAAGTACCACAATTTTTTGAACCATTTTTATATTTCCTGGGATATTTAAGGTGTACCCAAGTGAGGTCCTTGTAAGCAGTGCAGCCCTAAATTTTGGGGTGGCTCTGTCTTATTGATTTTCAGTTTTCCCAAGGTATATTCCCTAGACTGGAAGTGCCCTTGGCTCTGTAGCTCTGTTCTTTACTTGTTTTAGGGAACACAATGCACTCCTCCAGAGAGGCAGTTGGCAATTTACCTCCCGCCCATCAGCATAACAAGGCTCCCTGTTCTCCAGGGCCTGTCTTGCCTTTCTTGTTTTTACACATTTTGTGGATGTCCCTTTTGACCGGTGGGAAGTGATACTTCTTTGTAGTGCAGATTTGCATTGCCCGCTTGCTTGCTTGGCCAAAAAGGGCGTATGCGTTTTCTCCTGAATATATTCAGGAGAAAACGCATACGCCCTTTTTGGCCAAGTGCATCATTGTCGAAGTTGTGCCCCTCTTCCTGTGCTTTAAAGGCGATTCCAACGTACCTCTTGAAATCTGTTTCCTGCTATTCTGCCTCGCTTTCAAGTCCGCCTCGTTGCCTTCCCTCAACAGATTTTTGGACGATAGTTGTCCTTTATTACTCGGCCAGTTTGTGAATTGCGGTGCCCCTGTGCTCCATTTTTCAACTCGTTTTTAGTGAGCTGACCGCAAGTCCAAAATTTTGGTTCAGGACCTATACTGTTTCCCGGTGGGGGGCTGAGACTTTGCTTAATTCTTCTTCCTGCCGGGAAGTTAGAGTGATATGTGCCCAATGAAATACCTAACAGCTACTCTCTCATTGGTTCTCCCTCTTCCCTTTCATCCTCTGCCAAATTGGAAACCTGTGTGAACCAGGAGGTTGAAGGGGCTGTCTCTCCAAATTGGGAGATTGATAGTAAAGCAGATGGAAAGTCAAACCGGAGCACCAGGAGAGGGACTATTCGTTGAGTTTTAGAAACCTTTCATATTCACAGTGTGTCCGTTCTCTAGGTTTCTCGTACATGTTATAACTGTAGTAATATTCCCTTCAACCTGCAGAGTTGGGACCCATGGAATGGGTGCCATGCTTTATTGCTTTAAAGGGTCTGCATTTGCTCACCCAATCTCACCAATCCTCTCAGTCCCAAGTGTCCAGCCTTATGCCACATCCAGCTGTCATTGTAGATATGGTCATTCCAGGTTTCATCAGAGACCCTGAAAGAATTGTAAAGAATTTCCCAGTTTTTTTGTTTTGTTTTTGAAATTCCTTTTTATAGTGGGTTTGAGCTGATTCTCGCTGCCATGTTTATGCCAGTCTAGACACACTTGATTCCCTTACGGAGACATATCAATACATAGGTTTTAAGATTCTTACTAGTCAGTTATATTCCTCTGCGGGAAATATGGGGTTTTGAGTCCCTTTCACTGAGGAAGGTGTAGGTCTTGTCTATTCCATAGTTGGTTTTTGGAACGGTACCTGTGCTTATATCAAACTCTGGTTTTATGCATCACCCCACCTCTCCTTCCCCCTTAAACAGGCATAAGAGTGTTTTCTAAATGTGAGACATTCTTCTCTTTCCTAACTCAGTTCAAGTGTAGCCATGTTTACAGGATCTTCATAAGTGATATCTTATGATAAGTTTCTTTTTCTGTGCGACTTATTTCACTTAGAATCATCGTACCTGAATCCACCCATTTTGCTGCTACTGGTCTTATGACATTGATTTCATGGCTGAGGGATATTCCATCGTACGTAAGTACCACAATTTTTTGAACCATTTTTATATTTCCTGGGATATTTAAGGTGTACCCAAGTTGAGGTCCTTGTAAGCAGTGCAGCCCTAAATTTTGGGGTGGCTCTGTCTTATTGATTTTCAGTTTTCCCAAGGTATATTCCCTAGACTGGAAGTGCCCTTGGCTCTGTAGCTCTGTTCTTTACTTGTTTTAGGGAACACAATGCACTCCTCCAGAGAGGCAGTTGGCAATTTACATCCCGCCCATCAGCATAACAAGGCTCCCTGTTCTCCAGGGCCTGTCTTGCCTTTCTGGTTTTTACACATTTTGTGGATGTCCCTTTTGACCGGTGGGAAGTGATACTTCTTTGTAGTGCAGATTTGCATTGCCCGCTTGCTTGCTTGGCCAAAAAGGGCGTATGTGTTTTCTCCTGAATATATTCAGGAGAAAACGCATACGCCCTTTTTGGCCAAGTGCATCATTGTCGAAGTTGTGCCCCTCTTCCTGTGCTTTAAAGGCGATTCCAACGTACCTCTTGAAATCTGTTTCCTGCTATTCTGCCTCGCTTTCAAGTCCACCTCGTTGCCTTCCCTCAACCGATTTTTGGATGATAGTTGTCCTTTATTACTCGGCCAGTTTGTGAATTGCTGTGCCCCTGAGCTCCATTTTTCAACTCGTTTTTGGTGAGCTGACCGCAAGTCCAAAATTTTGGTTCAGAACCTATACTGGTTCCCAGTGGGTGGCTGAGACTTTGGTTAATTCTTCTTCCTGCCGGGAAATTACAGTGATATGTGCCCGTCCAAATGCCTAACAGCTACTCTCTCATTGGTTCTCCCTTTTCCCTTTCATCCTCTGCCAAATTGGCAACCTGTGCGAACCAGGAGGTTAAAGGGGCTGTCTCTCCAAGTTGGGAGGTTGATAGTAAAGCAGATGGAAAGTTAAACCAGAGCACCAGGAGAGGGACTATTCGTTGAGTTTTAGAAACCTTTCGTATTCACAGTGTGTCCGTTCTCTAGGATTCCGATACATGTTATAACTGTAGTAATATTCTCTTCAACCTGGAGAGTTGGGACCCATGGAATGGGTGCCATGCATTATTGCTTTAAAGGGTCTGCATTTGCTCACCCAATCTCACCAATCCTCTCAGTCCCAAGTGTCCAGCCTTATGCCACATCCAGCTGTCATTGTAAATAGGGTCATTCCAGGTTTCATCAGAGACCCTGAAGGAATTGTAAAGAATTTCCCAGTTTTTTGGTTTTGTTTTTGAAATTCCTTTTTATAGTGGGTTTGAGCTGATTCTCACTGCCATGTTTATGCCAGTCTAGACACACTTGATTCCCTTACGGAGATATTTCAATACATAGGTTTTAAGATTCTTACTAGTCAGATATATTCCTCTGCGGGAAATATGGGGTTTTGATTCCCTTTCACTGAGGAAGGTGTAGGTCTTGTCTATTCCATAGTTGGTTTTTGGAACGGTACCTGTGCTTATATCAAACTCTGGGTTTATGCATCACCCCACGTCTCCTTCCCCCTTAAGCAGGCATAAGAGTGTTTTCTAAATGTGAGACACTGTTCTCTTTCCTAACTCAGTTCAAGTGTAGCCATGTTTACAGGATCTTCATAAGTGTTATCTTATGATAAGTTTCTTTCTCTGTGACTTATTTCACTTAGAATCATCGTACCTGAATCTACCCATTTTGCTGCTACTGGTCTTATGACATTGATTTCATGGCTGAGGGATATTCCATCGTACGTAAGTACCACAATTTTTTGCACCATTTTTATATTTCCTGAGATATTTAAGGTGTACCCAAGTTGAGGTCCTTGTAAGCAGTGCAGCCCTAAATTTTGGGGTGGCTCTGTCTTATTGATTTTCAGTTTTCCCAAGGTATATTCCCTAGACTGGAAGTGCCCTTGGCTCTGTAGCTCTGTTGTTTACTTGTTTTAGGGAACACAATGCACTCCTCCAGAGAGGCAGTTGGCAATTTACATCCCGCCCATCAGCATAACAAGGCTCCCTGTTCTCCAGGGCCGGTCTTGCCTTTCTGGTTTTTACACATTTTGTGGATGTCCCTTTTGTCCGGTGGGAAGTGATACTTCTTTGTAGTGCAGATTTGCATTGCCCGCTTCCTTGCTTGGCCAAAAAGGGCGTATGCGTTTTCTCCTGAATATATTCAGGAGAAAACGCATACGCCCTTTTTGGCCAAGTGCATCATTGTCGAAGTTGTGCCCCTCTTCCTGTTCTTTAAAGGCGATTCCAACGTACCTCTTGAAATCTGTTTCCTGCTATTCTGCCTCGCTTTCAAGTCCGCCTCGTTGCCTTCCCTCAACCGATTTTTGGATGATAGTTGTCCTTTATTACTCGGCCAGTTTGTGAATTGCTGTGCCCCTGAGCTCCATTTTTCAACTCGTTTTTGGTGAGCTGACCGCAAGTCCAAAATTTTGGTTCAGGACCTATACTGGTTCCCGGTGGGTGGCTGAGACTTTGGTTAATTCTTCTTCCTGCCGGGAAATTACAGTGATATGTGCCTGTCCAAATGCCTAACAGCTACTCTCTCATTGGTTCTCCCTCTTCCCTTTCATCGTCTGCCAAATTGGCAACCTGTGCGAACCAGGAGGTTAAAGGGGCTGTCTCTCAAAGTTGGGAGGTTGATAGTAAAGCAGATGGAAAGTCAAACCGGAGCACCAGGAGAGGGACTATTCGTTGAGTTTTAGAAACCTTTCGTATTCACAGAGGGTCCGTTCTCTAGGTTTCCGGTACATGTTATAACTGTAGTAATATTCCCTTCAACCTGTAGAGTTGGGACCCATGGAATGGGTGCCATGCATTATTGCTTTAAAGGGTCTGCATTTGCTCACCAAATCTCACCAATCGTCTCAGTTCCAAGTGTCCAGCCTTATGCCACATCCAGCTGTCGTTGTAGATAGGGTCATTCCAGGGTTCATCAGAGACCGTGAAGGAATTGTAAAGAATTTCCCAGTTTTTTTGTTTTGTTTTTGAAATTCCTTTTTATAGTGGGTTTGAGCTGATTCTCGCTGCCATGTTTATGCCAGTCTAGACACACTTGATTCCCTTACGGAGACATATCAATACATAGGTTTTAAGATTCTTACTAGTCAGATATATTCCTCTGCGGGAAATATGGGGTTTTGAGTCCCTTTCACTGAGGAAGGTGCAGGTCTTGTCTATTCCATAGTTGGTTTTTGGAACGGTACCTGTGCTTATATCAAACTCTGGGTTTATGCATCACCCCACGTCTCCTTCCCCCTAAAGCAGGCATAAGAGTGTTTTCTAAATGTGAGACACTGTTCTCTTTCCTAACTCAGTTCAAGTGTAGCCATGTTTACAGGATCTTCATAAGTGATATCTTATGATAAGTTTCTTTTTCTCTGTGACTTATTTCACTTAGAATCATCGTAGCTGAATCTACCCATTTTGCTGCTACTGGTCTTATGACATTGATTTCATGACTGAGGGATATTCCATCGTACGTAAGTACCACAATTTTTTGTAGCATTTTTATATTTCCTGGGATATTTAAGGTGTACCCAAGTTGAGGTCCTTGTAAGCAGTGCAGCCCTAAATTTTGGGGTGGCTCTGTCTTATTGATTTTCAGTTTTCCCAAGGTATATTCCCTAGACTGGAAGTGCCCTTGGCTCTGTAGCTCTGTTCTTTACTTGTTTTAGGGAACACAATGCACTCCTCCAGAGAGGCAGTTGGCAATTTACATCCCGCCCATCAGCATAACAAGGCTCCCAGTTCTCCAGGGCCTGTCTTGCCTTTCTGGTTTTTACACATTTTGTGGATGTCCCTTTTGACCGGTGGGAAGTGATACTTCTTTGTAGTGCAGATTTGCATTGCCCGCTTGCTTGCTTGGCCAAAAAGGGCGTATGCGTTTTCTCCTGAATATATTCAGGAGAAAACGCATACGCCCTTTTTGGCCAAGTGCATCATTGTCGAAGTTCTGCCCCTCTTCCTGTGCTGTAAAGGCGATTCCAACGTACCTCTTGAAATCTGTTTCCTGCTATTCTGCCTCGCTTTCAAGTCCGCCTCGTTGCCTTCCCTCAACAGGTTTTTGGATGATAGTTGTCCTTTATTACTCGGCCAGGTTGTGAATAGCTGTGCCCCTGAGCTCCATTTTTCAACTCGTTTTTGGTGAGCTGACCACAAGTCCAAAATTTTGGTTCAGGACCTATACCGGTTCCCGGTGGGTGGCTGAGACTTTGGTTAATTCTTCTTCCTGCCGGGAAATTACAGTGATATGTGCCCGTCCAAATGCCTAACAGCTACTCTCTCATTGGTTCTCCCTCTTCCCTTTCATCCTCTGCCAAATTGGCAACCTGTGCGAACCAGGAGGTTAAAGGGGCTGTCTCTCCAAGTTGGGAGGTTGATAGTAAAGCAGATGGAAAGTCAAACCGGAGCACCAGGAGAGGGACTATTCGTTGAGTTTTAGAAACCTTTCGTATTCACAGTGTGTCCGTTCTCTTGGTTTCCGGTACATGTTATAACTGTAGTAATATTCCCTTCAACCTGGAGAGTTGGGACCCATGGAATGGGTGCCATGCATTATTGCTTTAAAGGGTCTGCATTTGCTCACCCAATCTCACCAATCCTCTCAGTCCCAGGTGTCCAGCCTTATGCCACATCCAGCTGTCATTGTAAATAGGGTCATTCCAGGTTTCATCAGAGACCCTGAAGGAATTGTAAAGAATTTCCCAGTTTTTTGGTTTTGTTTTTGAAATTCCTTTTTATAGTGGGTTTGAGCTGATTCTCACTGCCATGTTTATGCCAGTCTAGACACACTTGATTCCCTTACGGAGATATATCAATACATAGGTTTTAAGATTCTTACTAGTCAGATATATTCCTCTGCGGGAAATATGGGGTTTTGATTCCCTTTCACTGAGGAAGGTGTAGGTCTTGTCTATTCCATAGTTGGTTTTTGGAACGGTACCTGTGCTTATATCAAACTCTGGTTTTATGCATCACCCCACCTCTCCTTCCCCCTTAAGCAGGCATAAGAGTGTTTTCTAAATGTGAGACATTCTTCTCTTTCCTAACTCAGTTCAAGTGTAGCCATGTTTACAGGATCTTCATAAGTGATATCTTATGATAAGTTTCTTTTTCTGTGCGACTTATTTCACTTAGAATCATCGTACCAGAATCCACCCATTTTGCTGCTACTGGTCTTATGACATTGATTTCATGGCTGAGGGATATTCCATCGTACGTAAGTACCACAATTTTTTGAACCATTTTTATATTTCCTGGGATATTTTAGTTGTACCCAAGTGAGGTCCTTGTAAGCAGTGCAGCCCTAAATTTTGGGGTGGCTCTGTCTTATTGATTTTCAGTTTTCCCAAGGTATATTCCCTAGACTGGAAGTGCCCTTGGCTCTGTAGCTCTGTTCTTTACTTGTTTTAGGGAACACAATGCACTCCTCCAGAGAGGCAGTTGGCAATTTACATCCCGCCCATCAGCATAACAAGGCTCCCTGTTCTCCAGGGCCTGTCTTGCCTTTCTGGTTTTTACACATTTTGTGGATGTCCCTTTTGACCGGTGGGAAGTGATACTTCTTTGTAGTGCAGATTTGCATTGCCCGCTTGCTTGCTTGGCCAAAAAGGGCGTATGCGTTTTCCCCTGAATATATTCAGGAGAAAACGCATACGCCCTTTTTGGCCAAGTGCATCATTTTCGAAGTTGTGCCCCTCTTCCTGTGCTTTAAAGGCGATTCCAACGTACCTCTTGAAATCTGTTTCCTGCTATTCTGCCTCGCTTTCAAGTCCGCCTCGTTGCCTTCCCTCAACAGGTTTTTGGATGATAGTTGTCCTTTATTACTCGGCCAGTTTGTGAATTGCTGTGCCCCTGAGCTCCATTGTTCAACTCGTTTTTGGTGAGCTGACCGCAAGTCCAAAATTTTGGTTCAGGACCTATACTGGTTCCTGGTGGGTGGCTGAGACTTTGGTTAATTCTTCTTCCTGCCGGGAAATTACAGTGATATGTGCCCGTCCAAATGCCTAACAGCTACTCTCTCATTGGTTCTCCCTCTTCCCTTTCATCCTCTGCCGAATTGGCAACCTGTGCGAACCAGGAGGTTAAAGGGACTGTCTCTCCAAGTTGGGAGGTTGATAGTAAAGCAGATGGAAAGTCAAACCGGAGCACCAGGAGAGGGACTATTCGTTGAGTTTTAGAAACCTTTCGTATTCACAGTGTGTCCGTTCTCTAGGTTTCCGGTACATGTTATAACTGTAGTAATATTCCCTTCAACCTGGAGAGTTGGGACCCATGGAATGGGTGCCATGCATTATTGCTTTAAAGGGTCTGCATTTTCTCACCAAATCTCACCAATCGTCTCAGTCCCAAGTGTCCAGCCTTATGCCACATCCAGCTGTCGTTTTAGATAGGGTCATTCCAGGTTTCATCAGAGACCCTGAAGGAATTGTAAAGAATTTCCCAGTTTTTTTGTTTTGTTTTTGAAATTCCTTTTTATAGTGGGTTTGAGCTGATTCTCGCTGCCATGTTTATGCCAGTCTAGACACACTTGATTCCCTTTCGGAGACATATCAATACATAGGTTTTAAGATTCTTACTAGTCAGATATATTCCTCTGCGGGAAATATGGGGTTTTGAGTCCCTTTCACTGAGGAAGGTGCAGGTCTTGTCTATTCCGTAGTTGGTTTTTGGAACGGTACCTGTGCTTATATCAAACTCTGGGTTTATGCATCACCCCACGTCTCCTTCCCCCTTAAGCAGGCATAAGAGTGTTTTCTAAATGTGAGACACTGTTCTCTTTCCTAACTCAGTTCAAGTGTAGCCATGTTTACAGGATCTTCATAAGTGATATCTTATGATAAGTTTCTTTTTCTCTGTGACTTATTTCACTTAGAATCATCGTAGCTGAATCTACCCATTTTGCTGCTACTGGTCTTATGACATTGATTTCATGGCTGAGGGATATTCCATCGTACGTAAGTACCACAATTTTTTGAACCATTTTTATATTTCCTGGGATATTTAAGGTGTACCCAAGTTGAGGTCCTTGTAAGCAGTGCAGCCCTAAATTTTGAGGTGGATCTGTCTTATTGATTTTCAGTTTTCCCAAGGTATATTCCCTAGACTGGAAGTGCCCTTGGCTCTGTAGCTCTGTTGTTTACTTGTTTTAGGGAACACAATGCACTCCGCCAGAGAGGCAGTTGGCAATTTACATCCCGCCCATCAGCATAAAAAGGCTCCCAGTTCTCCAGGGCCTGTCTTGCCTTTCTGGTTTTTACACATTTTGTGGATGTCCCTTTTGACCGGTGGGAAGTGATACTTCTTTGTAGTGCAGATTTGCATTCCCCGCTTGCTTGCTTGGCCAAAAAGGGCGTATGCGTTTTCTCCTGAATATATTCAGGAGAAAACGCATACGCCCTTTTTGGCCAAGTGCATCATTGTCGAAGTTGTGCCCCTCTTCCTGTGCTGTAAAGGTGATTCCAACGTACCTCTTGAAATCTGTTTCCTGCTATTCTGCCTCGCTTTCAAGTCCGCCTCGTTGCCTTCCCTCAACAGATTTTTGGACGATAGTTGTCCTTTATTACTCGGCCAGTTTGTGAATTGCTGTGCCCCTGAGCTCCATGTTTCAACTCGTTTTTGGTGAGCTGACCGCAAGTAGAAAATTTTGGTTCAGGACCTATACTGGTTCCCGGTGGGTGGCTGAGACTTTGGTTAATTCTTCTTCCTGCTAGGAAATTACAGTGATATGTGCCCTTCCAAATGCCTAACAGCTACTCTCTCATTGGTTCTCCCTCTTCCCTTTCATCCTCTGCCAAATTGGCAACCTGTGTGAACCAGGAGGTTAAAGGGGCTGTCTCTCCAAGTCGGGAGGTTGATAGTAAAGCAGATGGAAAGTCAAACCGGAGCACCAGGAGAGGGACTATTCGTTGAGTTTTAGAAACCTTTCGTATTCACAGTGTGTCCGTTCTCTAGGATTCCGGTACACGTTATAACTGTAGTAATATTCCCTTCAACATGGAGAGTTGGGACCCATGGAATGGGTGCCATGCATTATTGATTTAAAGGGTCTGCATTTGCTCACCCAATCTCACCAATCCTCTCAGTCCCAAGTGTCCAGCCTTATGCCACATCCAGCTGTCATTGTAGATAGGGTCATTCCAGGTTTAATCAGAGACCCTGAAGGAATTGTAAAGAATTTCCCAGTTTTATTGTTTTGTTTTTGAAATTCCATTTTATAGTGGGTTTGAGCTGATTCTCGCTGCCATGTTTATGCCAGTCTAGACACACTTGTTTCCCTTACGGAGACATATCAATACATAGGTTTTAAGATTCTTACTAGTCAGATATATTCCTCTCTGGGAAATATGGGGTTTTGAGTCCCTTTCACTGAGGAAGGTGTAGGTCTTGTCTATTCCATAGTTGGTTTTTGGAACGCTACCTGTGCTTATATCAAACTCTGGTTTTATGTATCACCCCACTTCTCCTTCCCCCTAAAGCAGGCATAAGAGTGTTTTCTAAATGTGAGACATTCTTCTCTTTCCTAACTCAGTTCAAGTGTAGCCATGTTTACAGGATCTTCATAAGTGATATCTTATGATAAGTTTCTTTTTCTCTGTGACTTATTTCACTTAGAATCATCGTACCTGAATCCACCCATTTTGCTGCTACTGGTCTTATGACATTGATTTCATGGCTGAGGGATATTCCATCGTACGTAAGTACCACATTTTTTGAACCATTTTTATATTTCCTGGGATATTTAAGGTGTACCCAAGTTGAGGTCCTTGTAAGCAGTGCAGCCCAAAATTTTGGGGTGGCTCTGTCTTATTGATTTTCAGTTTTCCCAAGGTATATTCCCTAGACTGGAAGTGCCCTTGGCTCTGAAGCTCTGTTGTTTACTTGTTTTAGGGAACACAGTGCACTCCTCCAGAGAGGCAGTTGGCAATTTACATCCCACACATCAGCATAACAAGGCTCCCTGTTCTCCAGGGCCTGTCTTGCCTTTCTGGTTTTTACACATTTTGTGGATGTCCCTTTTGACCGGTGGGAAGTGATACTTCTTTGTAGTGCAGATTTGCATTGCCCGCTTGCTTGCTTGGCCAAAAAGGGCGTATGCGTTTTCTCCTGAATATATTCAGGAGAAAACGCATACGCCCTTTTTGGCCAAGTGCATCATTGTCGAAGTTGTGCCCCTCTTCCTGTGCTTTAAAGGCGATTCCAACGTACCTCTTGAAATCTGTTTCCTGCTATTCTGCCTCGCTTTCAAGTCCACCTCGTTGCCTTCCCTCAACAGATTTTTGGACGATAGTTGTCCTTTATTACTCAGCCAGTTTGTGAATTGCTGTGCCCCTGAGCTCCATTTTTCAACTCGTTTTTGGTGAGCTGACCGCAAGTCCAAAATTTTGGTTCAGGACCTATATTGGTTCCCAGTGGGTGGCTGAGACTTTGGTTAATTCTTCTTCCTGCCGGAAAATTACAGTGATATGTGCCCGTCCAAATGCCTAACAGCTACTCTCTCATTGGTTCTAACTCTTCCCTTTCATCCTCTGCCAAATTGGCAACCTGTGCGAACCAGGAGGTTAAAGGGGCTGTCTCTCCAAGTTGGGAGGTTGATAGTAAAGCAGATGGAAAGTCAAACCGGAGCACCAGGAGAGGGACTATTCGTTGAGTTTTAGAAACCTTTCGTATTCACAGTGTGTCCGTTCTCTAGGTTTCCGGTACATGTTATAACTGTAATAATATTCCCTTCAACCTGGAGAGTTGGGACACATGGAAAGGGTGCCATGCATTATTGCTTTAAAGGGTCTGCATTTGCTCACCCAATCTCACCAATCCTCTCAGTCCCAAGTTTCCAGCCTTTTGCCACATCCAGCTGTCGTTTTAAATAGGGTCATTCCAGGTTTCATCAGAGACCCTGAAGGAATTGTAAAGAATTTCCCATTTTTTTTGTTTTGTTTTTGAAATTCCTTTTTATAGTGGGTTTGAGCTGATTCTCGCTGCCATGTTTATGCCAGTCTAGACACACTTGATTCCCTTATGGAGACATATCAATACATAGGTTTTAAGATTCTTACTAGTCAGATATATTCCTCTGCGGGAAATATGGGGTTTTGAGTCCCTTTCACTGAGGAAGGTGTAGGTCTTGTCTATTCCATAGTTGGTTTTTGGAACGGTACCTGTGCTTATATCAAACTCTGGTTTTATGCATCACCCCACCTCTCCTTCCCCCTTAAGCAGGCATAAGAGTGTTTTCTAAATGTGAGACACTGTTCTCTTTCCTAACTCAGTTCAAATGTAGCCATGTTTACAGGATCTTCATAAGTGACATCTTATGATAAGTTTCTTTTTCTCTGTGACTTATTTCACTTAGAATCATCGTACCTGAATCTACCCATTTTGCTGCTACTGGTCTTATGACATTGATTTCATGGCTGAGGGATATTCCATCGTACGTAAGTACAACAATTTTTTGAACCATTTTTATATTTCCTGGGATATTTAAGGTGTACCCAAGTTGAGGTCCTTGTAAGAAGTGCAGCCCTAAATTTTGGGGTGGCTCTGTCTTATTGATTTTTAGTTTTCCCAAGGAATATTCCCTAGACTGGAAGTGCCCTTGGCTCTGTAGCTCTGTTCTTTAATTGTTTTAGGGAACACAATGCACTCCTCCAGAGAGGCAGTTGGCAATTTACATCCCGCCCATCAGCATAACAAGGCTCCCTGTTCTCCAGGGCCTGTCTTGCCTTTCTGGTTTTTACACATTTTGTGGATGTCCCTTTTGACCGGTGGGAAGTGATACTTCTTGTAGTGCAGATTTGAATTGCCCGCTTGCTTGCTTGGCCAAAAAGGGCGTATGCGTTTTCTCCTGAATATATTCAGGAGAAAACGCATACGCCCTTTTTGGCCAAG
The DNA here is from genome assembly GCF_949752795.1 of Hyperoodon ampullatus. NCBI lineage: Eukaryota > Metazoa > Chordata > Mammalia > Artiodactyla > Ziphiidae > Hyperoodon > Hyperoodon ampullatus. The sequence goes on from NW_027640936.1 coordinate 244,802, forward strand.
TGCATCATTGTCGAAGTTGTGCCCCTCTTCCTGTGCTTTAAAGGCGATTCCAACGTACCTCTTGAAATCTGTTTCATGCTATTCTGCCTCGCTTTCAAGTCCGCCTCGTTGCCTTCCCTCAACAGATTTTTGGACGATAGTTGTCCTTTATTACTCGGCCAGTTTGTGAATTGCTGTGCCCCTGAGCTCCATTTTTCAACTCATTTTTGGTGGGCTGACCGCAAGTCCAAAATTTTGGTTCAGGACCTATACTGGTTCCCAGTGGGTGGCTGAGACTTTGGTTAATTCTTCTTCCTGCCGGGAAATTACAGTGATATGTGCCCGTCCAAATGCCTAACAGCTACTCTCTCATTGGTTCTCCCTCTTCCCTTTCATCCTCTGCTAAATTGGCAACCTTTGCGAACCAGGAGGTTAAAGGGGCTGTCTGTCCAAGTTGGGAGGTTGATAGTAAAGCAGATGGAAAGTCAAACCGGAGCACCAGGAGAGGGACTATTCGTTGAGTTTTAGAAAACTTTCGTATTCACAGTGTGTCCATTCTCTAGGTTTCCGGTACATGTTATAACTGTAGTAATATTCCCTTCAACCAGGAGAGTTGGGACCCATGGAATGGGTGCCATGCATTATTGCTTTAAAGGGTCTGCATTTGCTCACCCAATCTCACCAATCCTCTCAGTCCCAAGTTTCCAGCCTTATGCCACATCCAGCTGTTGTTGTAAATAGGGTCATGCCAGGTTTCATCAGATTCCCTGAAGGAATTGTAAAGAATTTCCCAGTTTTTTTGTTTTGTTTTTGAAATTCCTTTTTATAGTGGGTTTGAGCTGATTCTCGCTGCCATGTTTATGCTAGTGTAGACACACTTGATGCCCTTATGGTGACATATCAATCCATAGGTTTTAAGATTCTTACTAGTCAGATATATTCCTCTGCGGGAAATATGGGGTTTTGAGTCCCTTTCACTGAGGAAGGTGTAGGTCTTGTCTATTCCATAGTTGGTTTTTGGAACGGTACCTGTGCTTATATCAAACTCTGGTTTTATGCATCACCCCACCTCTCCTTCCCCCTTAAGCAGGCATAAGAGTGTTTTCTAATTGTGACACACTGTTCTCTTTCCTAACTCAGTTCAAGTGTAGCCATGTTTACAGGATCTTCGTAAGTGATATCTTATGATAAGTTTCTTTTTCTGTGTGACTTATTTCACTTAGAATCATCGTACCTGAATCCACCCATTTTGCTGCTACTGGTCTTATGACATTGATTTCATGGCTGAGGGATATTCCATCGTACGTAAGTACCACAATTTTTTGAACCATTTTTATATTTCCTGGGATATTTAAGGTGTACCCAAGTTGAGGTCCTTGTAAGCAGTGCAGCCCTAAATTTTGGGGTGGCTCTGTCTTATTGATTTTCAGTTTTCCCAAGGAATATTCCCTAGACTGGAAGTGCCCTTGGCTCTGTAGCTCTGTTGTTTACTTGTTTTAGGGAACACAATGCACTCCTCCAGAGAGGCAGTTGGCAATTTACATCCCGCCCATCAGCATAACAAGGCTCCCTGTACTCCAGGGCCTGTCTTGCCTTTCTGGTTTTTACACATTTTGTGGATGTCCCTTTTGACCGGTGGGAAGTGATACTTCTTTGTAGTGCAGATTTGCATTTCACGCTTGCTTGCTTGGCCAAAAAGGGCGTATGCGTTTTCTCCTGAATATATTCAGGAGAAAACGCATACGCCCTTTTTGGCCAAGTGCATCATTTTCGAAGTTGTGCCCCTCTTCCTGTGCTTTAAAGGCGATTCCAACGTACCTCTTGAAATCTGTTTCCTGCTATTCTGCCTGGCTTTCAAGTCCGCCTCGTTGCCTTCCCTCAACAGATTTTTGGACGATAGTTGTCCTTTATTACTCGGCCAGTTTGTGAATTGCTGTGCCCCTGAGCTCCATTTTTCAACTCGTTTTTGATGAGCTGACCGCAAGTCCAAAATTTTGGTTCAGGACCTATACTGGTTCCCGGTGTGTGGCTGAGACTTTGGTTAATTCTTCTTCCTGCCGGGAAATTACAGTGATATGTGCCCGTCCAAATGCCTAACAGCTACTCTCTCATTGGTTCTCCCTCTTCCCTTTCATCCTCTGCCAAATTGGCAACCTGTGCGAACCAGGAGGTTAAAGGGGCAGTCTCTCCAAGTAGGGAGGTTGATAGTAAAGCAGATGGAAAGTCAAACCGGAGCACCAGGAGAGGGACTATTCGTTGAGTTTTAGAAACCTTTCGTATTCACAGTGTGTCCGTTCTCTAGGTTTCCGGTACATGTTATAACTGTAGTAATATTCCCTTCAACGTGGAGAGTTGGGACCCATGGAATGGGTGCCATGTATTATTGATTTAAAGGGTCTGCATTTACTCATCCAATCTCACCAATCCTCTCAGTCCCAAGTGTCCAGCCTTATGCCACATCCAGCTGTCGTTGTAAATAGGGTCATTCCAGGTTTCATCAGAGACCCTGAAGGAATTGTAAAGAATTTCCCAGTTTTTTTGTTTTGTTTTTGAAATTCCTTTTTATAGTGGGTTTGTGCTGATTCTCGCTGCCATGTTTATGCCAGTCTAGACACACTTGATTCCCTACGGACACATATCAATCCATAGGTTTTTAGATTCTTACTATTCAGATATATTCCTCTGCGGGAAATATGGGGTTTTGAGTCCCTTTCACTGAGGAAGGTGTAGGTCTTGTCTATTCCATAGTTGGTTTTTGGAACGGTACCTGTGCTTATATCAAACTCTGGTTTTATGCATCACCCCACCTCTCCTTCCCCCTTAAGCAGGCATAAGAGTGTTTTCTAATTGTGAGACACTGTTCTCTTTCCTAACTCAGTTCAAGTGTAGCCATGTTTACAGGATCTTCGTAAGTGATATCTTATGATAAGTTTCTTTTTCTGTGTGACTTATTTCACTTAGAATCATTGTACCTGAATCCACCCATTTTGCTGCTACTGGTCTTATGACATTGATTTCATGACTGAGGGATATTCCATCGTACATAAGTACCACAATTTTTTGAACCATTTTTATATTTCCTGGGATATTTAAGGTGTACCCAAGTTGAGGTCCTTGTAAGCAGTGCAGCCCTAAATTTTGGGGTGGCTCTGTCTTATTGATTTTCAGTTTTCCCAAGGTATATTCCCTAGACTGGAAGTGCCCTTGGCTCTGTAGCTCTGTTCTTTACTTGTTTTAGGGAACACAATGCACTCCTCCAGAGAGGCAGTTGGCAATTTACATCCCGCCCATCAGCATAACAAGGCTCCCTGTTCTCCAGGGCCTGTCTTGCCTTTCTGGTTTTTACACATTTTGTGGATGTCCCTTTTGACCGGTGGGAAGTGATACTTCTTTGTAGTGCAGATTTGCATTGCCCGCTTGCTTGCTTGGCCAAAAAGGGCGTATGCGTTTTCTCCTGAATATATTCAGGAGAAAACGCATACGCCCTTTTTGGCCAAGTGCATCATTGTCGAAGTTGGGCACCTCTTCCTGTGCTTTGAAGGAGATTCCAACGTACCTCTTGAAATCTGTTTCCTGCTATTCTGCCTCGCTTTCAAGTCCTCCTCGGTGCCTTCCCTCAACTGATTTTTGGACGATAGTTGTCCTTTATTACTCGGCCATTTTGTGAATTGCTGTGCCCCTGAGCTCCATTTTTCAACTCGTTTTTGGTGAGCTGACCGCAAGTCCAACATTTTGTTTCAGGACCTATGCTGGTTCCCGGTGGGGTCTGAGACTTTGGTTAATTCTTTTTCCTGCCGGGAAGTTAGAGTGATATGTGCCCGCCCAAATGCCTAACAGCTACTCTCTCATTGGTTCTCCCTCTTCCCTTTCATCCTCTGCCAAATTGGCAACCTGTGCGAACCAGGAGGTTAAAGGGGCTGTCTCTCCAAGTTGGGAGGTTGATAGTAAAGCAGATGGAAAGTCAAACCGGAGCACCAGGAGAGGAACTATTCGTTGAGTTTTAGAAACCTTTCGTATTCACAGTGTATCCGTTCTCTAGGTTTCCGGTACATGTTATAGCTGTAGTAATATTCCCTTCAACCAGGAGAGTTGGGACCCATGGAATGGGTGCCAGGCATTTGTGCTTTATAGGGTCTGCAATTGCTCACCCAATCTCACTAATCGTCTCAGTCCCAAGTGTCCCTCCTTATGCCACATCCAGCTGTCATTGTAGATAGGGCCATTCCAGGTTTCATCAGAGTCCCTGAAGGAATTGTAAAGAATTTCCCAGTTTTTTTGTTTTGTTTTTGAAAGTCCTTTTTATAGTGGGTTTGAGCTGATTCTCGCTGCCATGTTTATGCCAGTCTAGACACACTTGATTCCCTTACGGAGACATATCAATACCTAGGTTTTAAGATTCTTACTAGTCAGATATATTCCTCTGCGGGAAATATGGGGTTTTGAGTCCCTTTCACTGAGGAAGGTGTAGGTCTTGCCTATTCCATAGTTGCTGTTTGGAACGGTACCTGTGCTTATATCAAACTCTGGTTTTATGCATCACCCCACCTCTCCTTCCACCTTAAGCAGGCATAAGAGTGTTTTCTAAATGTGAGACACTGTTCTCTTTCCTAACTCAGTTCAAGTGTAGCCATGTTTACAGGATCTTCATAAGTGATATCTTATGATAAGTTTCTTTTTCTGTGTGACTTATTTCACTTAGAATCATCGTACCTGAATCCACCCATTTTGCTGCTACTGGTCTTATGACATTGATTTCATGGCTGAGGGATATTCCATCGTACGTAAGTACCACAATTTTTTGAACCATTTTTATATTTCCTGGGATATTTAAGGTGTACCCAAGTTGAGGTCCTTGTAAGCAGTGCAGCCCTAAATTTTGGGGTGGCTCTGTCTTATTGATTTTCAGTTTTCCCAAGGTATATTCCCTAGACTGGAAGTGCCCTTGGCTCTGTAGCTCGGTTGTTTACTCGTTTTAGGGAACACAATGCACTCTTCCAGAGCGGCAGTTGGCAATTTACATCCCGCCCATCAGCATAACAAGGCTCCCTGTTCTCCAGGGCCTGTCTTGCCTTTCTGGTTTTTACACATTTTGTGGATGTCCCTTTTGACCGGTGGGAAGTGATACTTCTTTGTAGTGCAGATTTGCATTGCCCGCCTGCTTGCTTGGCCAAAAAGGGCGTATGCGTTTTCTCCTGAATATATTCAGGAGAAAACGCATACGCCCTTTTTGGCCAAGTGCATCATTGTCGAAGTTGTGCCCCTCTTCCTGTGCTTTAAAGGTGATTCCAACGTACCTCTTGAAATCTGTTTCCTGCTATTCTGCCTCGCTTTCAAGTCCGCCTCGTTGCCTTCCCTCAACAGATTTTTGGACGATAGTTGTCCTTTATTACTCGGCCAGTTTGTGAATTGCTGTGCCCCTGAGCTCCATTTTTCAACTCGTTTGTGGTGATCTGACCGCAAGTCCAATATTTTTGTTCAGGACCTATGCTGGTTCCAGGTGGGTGGCTGAGACTTTGGTTAACTCTTCTTCCTGCCGGGAATTTAGAGTGATATGTGCCCGTCCAAATGCCTAACAGCTACTCTCTCATTGGTTCTACCTCTTCCCTTTCATCCTCTGCCAAATTGGAAACCTGTGCGAACCAGGAGGTTAAAGGGGCTGTCTCTCCAAGTTGGGAGGTTGATAGTAAAGCAGATGGAAAGTCAAACCGGAGCACCAGGAGAGGGACTATTCGTTGAGTTTTAGAAACCTTTCGTATTCACAGTGTGTCCGTTCTCTAGGTTTCCCGTACATGTTATAGCTGTAGTAATATTCCCTTCAACCAGGAGAGTTGGGACCCATGGAATGGGTGCCAGGCATTTGTGCTTTATAGGGTCTGCATTTGCTCACCCAATCTCACTAATCGTCTCAGTCCCAAGTGTCCCTCCTTATGCTACATCCAGCTGTCATTGTAGATAGGGTCATTCCAGGTTTCATCAGAGACCCTGAAGGAATTGTAAAGAATTTCCCAGTTTTTTTGTTTTGTTTTTGAAATTCCTTTTTATAGTGGGTTTGAGCTGATTCTCGCTGCCATGTTTATGCCAGTCTAGACACACTTGATTCCCTTACGGAGATATATCAATCCATAGGTTTTAAGATTCTTACTAGTCAGATATATTCCTCTGCGGGAAATATGGGGTTTTGAGTCCCTTTCACTGAGGAAGGTGTAGGTCTTGTCTATTCCATAGTTGGTTTTTGGAACGGTACCTGTGCTTATAGCAAACTCTGGTTTTATGCATCACCCCACCTCTCCTTCCCCCTTAAGCAGGCATAAGAGTGTTTTCTAAATGTGAGACACTGTTCTCTTTCCTAACTCAGTTCAAGTTTAGCCATGTTTACAGGATCTTCATAAGTGATATCTTATAATAAGTTTCTTTTTCTGTTTGACTTATTTCACTTAGAATCATCGTACCTGAATGCACCCATTTTGCTGCTACTGGTCTTATGACATTGATTTCATGGCTGAGGGATATTCCATCATACGTAAGTACCACAATTTTTTGAACCATTTTTATATTTCCTGGGATATTTAAGGTGTACCCAAGTTGAGGTCCTTCTAAGCAGTGCAGCCCTAAATTTTGGGGTGTCTCTGTCTTATTGATTTTCAGTTTTCCCAAGGTATATTCCCTAGACAGGAAGTGTCCTTGGCTCTGTAGCTCTGTTGTTTACTTGTTTTAGGGAACACAATGCACTCCTTCAGGGAGGCAGTTGGCAATTTACATCCCGCCCATCAGCATAACAAGGCTCCCTGTTCTCCAGGGCCTGTCTTGCCTTTCTGGTTTTTACACATTTTGTGGATGTCCCTTTTGACCGGTGGGAAGTGATACATCTTTGTAGTGCAGATTTGCATTGCCCGCTTGCTTGCTTGGCCAAAAAGGGCGTATGCGTTTTCTCCTGACTATATTCAGCAGAAAACGCATACGCCCTTTTTGGCCAAGTGCATCATTGTCGAAGTTGTGCCCCTCTTCCTGTGCTTTAAAGGCGATTCCAACGTACCTCTTGAAATCTGTTTCCTGCTATTCTGCCTCGCTTTCAAGTCCGCCTCGTTGCCTTCCCTCAACAGATTTTTGGACGATAGTTGTCCTTTATTACTCGGCCAGTTTGTGAATTGCTGTGCCCCTGAGCTCCATTTTTCAACTCGTTTTTTGTGAGCTGACCGCAAGTCCAAAATTTTGGTTCAGGACCTATGCTGGTTCCCGTTGGGAGGCTGAGATTTTGCTTAATTTTTCTTCCTGCTGGAAAGATAGAGTGATATGTGCCCGTCCAAATGCCTAACAGCTACTCTCTCATTGGTTCTCCCTCTTCCCTTTCATCCTCTGCCAAATTGGCAACCTGTGCGAACGAGGAGGTTAAAGGGGCTGTCTCTCCAAGTTGGGAGATTGATAGTAAAGCAGATGGAAAGTCAAACCGGAGCACCAGGAGAGGGACTATTCGTTGAGTTTTAGAGACCTTTCGTATTCACAGTGGGTCCGTTCTCTAGGTTTCCAGTACATGTTATAACTGTAGTAATATTCCCTTCAACCTGGAGAGTTGGGACCCATGGAATGGGTGCCATGCATTATTGCTTTAAAGGGTCTGCATTTGCTCACCCAAGCTCACCAATCCTCTCAGTCCCAAGTGTCCAGCCTTATGCCACATCCAGCTGTCGTTGTAGATAGGGTCATTCCAAATTTCATCAGAGACCCTGAAGGAATTGTAAAGAATTTCCCAGTTTTTTTGTTTTGTTTTTAAATTCCTTTTTATAGTGGGTTTGAGCTGATTCTCGCTGCCATGTTTATGCCAGTCTAGACACACTTGATTCCCTTACAGAGACATATCAATACATAGGTTTTAAGATTCTTACTCGTCAGATATATTCCTCTGCGGGAAATATGGGGTTTTGAGTCCCTTTCACTGAGGAAGGTGTAGGTCTTGTCTATTCCATTGTTGGTTTTTGGAACGGTACCTGTGCTTATAGCAAACTCTGGTTTTATGCATCATCCCACCTCTCCTTCCCCCTTAAGCAGGCATAAGAGTGTTTTCTAAATGTGAGACACTGTTCTCTTTCCTAACTCAGTTCAAGTGTAGCCATGTTTACAGGATCTTCATAAGTGATATCTTATGATAAGTTTCTTTTTCTGTGTGACTTATTTCACTTAGAATCATCGTACCTGAATCCACCCATTTTGCTGCTACTGGTCTTATGACATTGATTTCATGGCTGAGGGATATTCCATCGTACGTAAGTACCACAATTTTTTGAACCATTTTTATATTTCCTGGGATATTTAAGGTGTACCCAAGTTGAGGTCCTTGTAAGCAGTTCAGCCCTAAATTTTGGGGTGGCTCTGTCTTATTTATTTTCAGTTTTCCCAAGTTATATTCCCTAGACTGGAAGTGCCCTTGGCTCTGTAGCTCTGTTCTTTACTAGTTTCAGGGAACACAATACACTCCTCCAGAGAGGCAGTTGGCAATTTACATCCAGCCCATCAGCATAACAAGGCTCCCTGTTCTCCAGGGCCTGTCTTGCCTTTCTGGTTTTTACACATTTTGTGGATGTCCCTTTTTACCGGTGGGAAGTGATACTTCTTTGTAGTGCAGATTTGCAATGCCCGCATTCTTGCTTGGCGAAAAAGGGCGTATGCGTTTTCTCCTGGATATATTCAGGAGAAAACGCATACGCCCTTTTTGGCCAAGTGCATCATTGTCGAAGTTGTGCCCCTCTTCCTGTGCTTTAAAGGCGATTCCAACGTACCTCTTGAAATCTGTTTCCTGCTATTCTGCCTCGCTCTCAAGTCCGCCTCGTTGCCTTCCCTCAACAGATTTTTGGACGATAGTTGTCCTTTACTACTTGGCCAGTTTGTGAATTGCTGTGCCCCTGAGCTCCATTTTTCAACTCGTTTGTGGTGAGCTGACCGCAAGTCCAACATTTTTGTTCAGGACCTATGCTGGTTCCAGGTGGGTGGCTGAGACTTTGGTTAATTCTTCTTCCTGCCGGGAATTTAGAGTGTTATGTGCCCGTCCAAATGCCTAACAGCTACTCTCTCATTGGTTCTCCCTCTTCCCTTTCATCCTCTGCCAAATTGGAAACCTGTGAGAACCAGGAGGTTAAAGGGGCTGTCTCTCCAAGTTCGGAGGTTGATAGTAAAGCAGATGGAAAGTCAAACCGGAGCACCAGGAGAGGGACTATTCGTTGAGTTTTAGAAACCTTTCGTATTCACAGTGTGTCCGTTCTCTAGGTTTCCCGTACATGTTATAGCTGTAGTAATATTCCCTTCAACCAGTAGAGTTGGGACCCATGGAATGGGTGCCAGGCATTTGTGCTTTATAGGGTCTGCAATTGCTCACCCAATCTCACTAATCGTCTCAGTCCCAAGTGTCCCTCCTTATGCCACATCCAGCTGTCATTGTAGATAGGGTCATTCCAGGTTTCATCAGAGACCCTGAAGGAATTGTAAAGAATTTCCCAGTTTTTTTGTTTTGTTTTTGTAATTCCTTTTTATCGTGGGTTTGAGCTGATTCTCGCTGCCATGTTTATGCCAGTCTAGACACACTTGATTCCCTTACGGAGACATATCAATACATAGGTTTTAAGATTCTTACTAGTCAAATATATTCCTCTGCGGGAAATATGGGGTTTTGAGTCCCTTTCACTGAGGAAGGTGTAGGTCTTGTCTATTCCATAGTTGGTTTTTGGAACGGTACCTGTGCTTATATCAAACTCTGGTTTTATGCATCACCCCACCTCTCCTTCCCCCTTAAGCAGGCCTAAGAGTGTTTTCTAAATGTGAGACACTGTTCTCTTTCCTACCTCAGTTCAATTGTAGCCATGTTTACAGGATCTTCATAAGTGATATCTTATGATAAGATTCTTTTTCTGTGTGGCTTATTTCACTTAGAATCATCGTACCTGAATCCACGCATTTTGCTGCTACTGGTCTTATGACATTGATTTCATGGCTGAGGGATATTCCATCGTATGTAAATACCACAATTTTTTGAATTATTTTTATATTTCCTGGGATATTTAAGGTGTACCCAAGTTGAGGTCATTGTAAGCGGTGCAGCCCTAAATTTTGGTGTGGCTCTGTCTTATTGATTTTCAGTTTTCCCAAGGTATATTCCCTAGACTGGAAGTGCCCTTGGCTCTGAAGCTCTGTTGTTTAATTGTTTTAGGGAACACAATGCACTCCTCCAGAGAGGCAGTTGGCAATTTACATCCTGCCTATCAGCATAAAAAGGCTCCCTCTTCTCCAGGGCCTGTCTTGCCTTTCTGCTTTTTACACATTTTGTGGATGTCCCTTTTGACCGTTGGGAAGTGATACTTCTTTGTAGTGAAGATTTGCATTGCCCGCTTGCTTGCTTGGCCAAAAAGGGCGTATGCGTTTTCTCCTGAATATATTCAGGAGAAAACGCATACGTCCTTTTTGGCCAAGTGCATCATTGTTGAAGTTGTGCCCCTCTTCCTGGGCTTTAAAGGCGATTCCAACGTACCTCTTGAAATATGTTTCCTGCTATTCTGCCTCGCATTCAAGTCCGCCTCGTTGCCTTACCTTAACAGATTTTTGGACGATAGTGTCCTTTATTACTCTGCCAGTTTGTGAATTGCTGTGCCCTTGAGATCCATTTTGCAACTCGTTTCTTGGGAGCTGACCGCAAGTCCAAAATTTTGGTTCAGGACCTATGCTGGTTCCCGGTGGGTGGCTGAGACTTTGGTTAATTCTTCTTCCTGCCGGGAAGTTAGAGTGATATGTGCCCATCCAAATGCCTAACAGCTACTCTCTCATTGGTTCTCCCTCTTCCCTTTCATCCTCTGCCAAATTGGCCACCTGTGCGAACCAGGAGGTTAAAGGGGATGTCTCACCAAGTTGGGAGATTGATAGTAAAGCAGATAGAAAGTCAAACCCGAGCACCAGGAGAGGGACTATTCGTTGAGTTTTAGAAACCTTTCGTATTCACAGTGTGTCCTCTCTAGGTTTCCCGTACATGTTAAAGCTGTAGTAATATTCCCTTTAACCTGGAGAGTTGGGACCCATGGAATGGGTGCCAGGCATTTGTGCTTTAAAGGGTCTGCATTTGCTCACCCAATCTCACCAATCCTCTGAGTCCCAAGTGTCCAGCCTTATGCCACATCCAGCTGTCGTTGTAGATAGGGTCATTCCAGGTTTCACCAGAGACCCTGAAGGAATTGTAAAGAATTTCCCAGGTTTTTTGTTTTGTTTTTGAAATTCCTTTTTATAGTGGGTTTGAGCTGATTCTCGCTGCCATGTTTATGCCAGTCTAGACACACTTGATTCCCTTACGGAGACATATCAATACATAGGTTTTAAGATTCTTACTAGTCAGATATATTCCTCTGCGGGAAATATGGGGTTTTGAGTCCTTTTCACTGAGGAAGGTGTAGGTCTTGTCTATTCCATAGTTGGTTTTTGGAACGGTACAAGGGCTTATATCAAACTCTGGTTTTATGCATCACCCCACCTCTCCTTCCCCCTTAAGCAGGCATAAGAGTGTTTTCTAAATGTGAGACACTGTTCTCTTTCCTAACTCAGTTCAAGTGTAGCCATGTTTACAGGATCTTCATAAGTGATATCTTATGATAAGTTTCTTTTTCTCTGTGACTTATTTCACTTAGAATCATCGTAACTGAATCCACCCATTTTGCTGCTACTGGTCTTATGACATTGATTTCATGGCTGAGGGATATTCCATCATACGTAAGTACCACAATTTTTTGAACCATTTTTATATTTCCTGGGATATTTAAGGTGTACCCAAGTTGAGGTCCTTGTAAGCAGTGCAGCCCTAAATTTTGGGGTGGCTCTGTCTTATTGATTTTCAGTTTTCCCAAGGTATATTCCCTAGACTGGAAGTGCCCTTGGCTCTGTAGCTCTGTTCTTTACTTGTTTTAGGGAACACAATGCACTCCTCCAGAGAGGCAGTTGGCAATTTACATCCCGCCCATCAGCATAACAAGGCTCCCTGTTCTCCAGGGCCTCTCTTGCCTCTCTGGTTTTTACACATTTTATGGATGTCCCTTTTGACCGGTGGGAAGTGATACTTCTTTGTAGTGCAGATTTGCATTGCCCGCTTGCTTGCTTGGCCATAAAGGGCGTATGCGTTTTCTCCTGAATATATTCAGGAGAAAACGCATACGCCCTTTTTGGCCAAGTGCATCACTGTCGAAGTTGTGCCCCTCTTCCTGTGCTTTAAAGGTGATTCCAACGTACCTCTTGAAATCTGTTTCCTGCTATTCTGCCTCGCTTTCAAGTGCGCCTCGGTGCCTTCCCTCAACAGATTTTTGGACGATAGTTGTCCTTTATTACTTGGCCAGTTTGTGAATTGCTGTGCCCCTGAGCCCATTTTTCAACTCGTTTTTGGTGAGCTGACCGCAAGTCCGAAATTTTGGTTCAGGACCTATACTGGTTCCCGGAGGGTGGCTGAGTCTTTGGTTAATTATTCTTCCTGCCGGGAAATTACAGTGATATGTGCCCGTCCAAATGCCTAACAGCTACTCTCTCATTGGTTCTCCCTCTTCCCTTTCATCCTCTGCCAAATTGGCAACCTGTGTGAACCAGGAGGTTAAAGGGGCTGTCTCTCCAAGTTGGGAGGTTGATAGTAAAGCAGATGGAAAGTCAAACCGGAGCACCAGGAGAGGGACTATTCATTGAGTTTTAGAAACCTTTCGTATTCACCGTGTGTCCGTTCTCTAGGTTTCCCGTACATGTTATAACTCTAGTAATATTCCCTTCAACTTGGAGAGTTGGGACCCATGGAATGTGTGCCATGCATTATTGCTTTAAAGGGTCTGCATTTGCTCACCCAATCTCACTAATCCTCTCAGTCCCAAGTGTCCAGCCTTATCCCATATCCAGCTGTCGTTGTAGATAGGGTCATTCCAGGTTTCATCAGAGACCCTGAAGGAATTGTAAAGAATTTCCCAGTTTTTTTGTTTTGTTTTTGAAATTCCTTTTTATAGTGGGTTTGAGCTGATTCTCGCTGCCATGTTTATGCCCGTCTAGACACACTTGATTCCCTTACGGAGACATATCAATACATAGGTTTTAAGATTCTCACTTGTCAGATATATTCCTATGTGGGAAATATGGGGTTTTGAGTCCCTTTCACTGAGGAAAGTGTAGGTCTTGTCTATTCCATAGTTGATTTTTGGAACGGTACCTGTGATTATATCAAACTCTGGTTTTATGCATCACACCACCTCTCCTTCCCCCTTAAGCAGGCATAAGAGTGTTTTCTAAATGTGAGACACTGTTCTCTCTCCTAACTCAGTTCAGGTGTAGCCATGTTTACAGGATCTTCATAAGTGATATCTAATGATAAGTTTCTTTTTCTGTGTGACTTATTTCACTTAGAATCATCGTACCTGAATCCACCCATTTTGCTGCTACTGGTCTTATGACATTGATTTCATGGCTGAGGGATATTCCATCGTACGTAAGTACCACAATTTTTTGAACCATTTTTATATTTCCTGGGATATTTAAGGTGTACCCAAGTTGAGGTCCTTGTAAGCAGTGCAGCCCTAAATTTTGGGGTGGCTCTGTCTTATTGATGTTCAGTTTTCCCAAGGTATATTCCCTAGACTGAAAGTGCCCTTGGCTCTGTAGCTCTGTTCTTTACTTGTTTTAGGGAACACAATGTACTCCTCCAGAGAGGCAGTTGGCAATTTACATCCCGCCCATCAGCATAACAAGGCTCCCTGTTCTCCAGGGCCTGTCTTGCCTTTCTGTTTTTTACACATTTTGTGGATGTCCCTTCTGACCCGTGGGAAGTGATACTTCTTTATAGTGCAGATTTGCATTGCCCGCTTGCTTGCTTGGCCAAAAAGGGCGTATGCGTTTTCTCCTGAATATATTCAGGAGAAAACGCATACGCCCTTTTTGGCCAAGTGCATCATTGTCGAAGTTGTGCCCCTCTTCCTGTGTTTTAAAGGTGATTCCAACGTACCTCTTGAAATCTGTTTCCTGCTATTCTGCCTCGCTTTCAAGTCCGCCACGATGCCTTCCCTCAACAGATTTTTGGACGATATTTGTCCTTTATTACTCGGCCAGTTTGTGAATTGCTGTGCCCCTGAGCTCCATTTTTCAACTCATTTTTGGTGAGCTGACCGCAAGTCCAAAATTTTGGTTCAGGACCTATACTGGTTCCCGGTGGGTGGCTGTGACTTTTGTTAATTCTTCTTCCTACCGGGAAATTAGAGTGACATGTGCCCGTCCAAATACCTGACAGCTACTCTCTCATTGGTTCTCCCTCTTCCCTTTCATCCTCTGCCAAATTGGCAACCTGTGCGAACCAGCAGGTTAAAGTGGCTGTCTCTTCAAGTTTGGAGACTGATAATGAAGCAGTTGGAAAATCAAACCGGAGCACCAGGAGAGGGACTATTCTTTGAGTTTTAGAAACATTTCATATTCACAGTGTGTACGTTCTCTAGGTTTTCCATACATGTTATAGCTGTAGTAATAGTTCCTTCAACCTGGAGAGTTGAGACCCATGGAATGGGTGCCACATATTATTGTTTTAAAGGGTCTGCATTTGCTCACCCACTCTCACCAACCCTCTCAGTCCCAAGTGTCCAGCCTTATGCCACATCCAGCTGTCGTTGTAGATAGGGTCATTCCAGGTTTCATCAGCGACCCTGAAGGAATTGTAAAGAATTTCACTGTTTTTTGTTTTGTTTTTGAATTTCCTTTTCTAGTGGGTTTGAGCTGATTCTCGCTGCCATGTTTATGCCAGTCTAGACACACTTGATTCCCTTAAAGAGACATATCAATACATAGGTTTTAAGATTCTTAGTAGTAAGATATATTCCTCTGCTGGAAATATGGGGTTTTGAGTCCCGTTCACAGAGGAAGTAGTAGGTCTTGTCTATTCTGTATTTGGATTATGGAACCGTACCTGTGCTAATATCAAACTCTGGTTTTATTCATCACTCCACCTCTGCTTTCCCCTTAAGCATGCATAAGAGTGTTTTCTAAATATGAGACTCTGTTCCGTTTCCTAATTCCTTCCATGTGTAGCCATGTTTATATACCCGTCATAAGTGATATCTTATGATAAGTTTATTTTTCTGTGTGATTTTTTCAGTTAGAATCATCGTACATGAATCCCGTCATTATGCTGCTACTGGCCTTATGACATTGATTTCATGGCTGAGGGATATTCCATCATACGTATGTACCACAATTTCTTTACCATTTTTGTCTTTCCTGGTATTTATAAGGTGTCCCGAAGTCGAGGTTCTTGTAAGCAGTGCTGCCATAAATTTTGGTGTGGCTGTGTCTTATTGATTTTCAATTTTCCCAAGGTATATTCCCGTGACCGGAAGTGCCTTAGGTTGTGAAGCACTGTTGTTTACTTCTTTTGGGGAACACAATGCACTCCTTCAGAGTGGCTGTGGGCAATTGCCATCCCACCCATCCGCATAACAAGGCTCCCTGTTCTCCAGATCCTGTCTTGCCTTTCTTGTTTTTACACATTTTACGGATGTCCCTTTTGACCGGTTGGAAGTGATACTTCTTTGTAGTGCAGATTTGCATTGTGCAGTTGCTTCGTTGGCCAAAATGGGCGTATGCGTTTTCTCCTGAATATATTCAGGAGAAAACGCATGCGCCCTTTATGGACAATTCCATAATTGTCGAAGTTGTGATGCTTTTCCTGTATTTAAAGGCGATTCCAATGTACTTCTGGTAATCTGTTTCGTGCACTTCTGCCTCATTTTCAAGTCCGCCTCATGGCTTTCTCTCAACAGATTTTTGGAAGAGAGTAGTCCTTTATAACTCTGCAAGTTAGTGAATTGCTGTGCCCCTGAGTTCCATTTTTCAACTCGCGTTTTTGTGAGCTGACTGCCAATCCACAATTTTGCTTCAGGACCTATACTGGTTCCATTGGGGGGGCTGGCTCAGATTTTGTTAATTCTTCTTCGTGACGGGAATTTAGAGTGACATGTGGCCTTCCAAATGCCTACAGCTACTCTCTAATTGTTTCTCCCTCTTCCCTTATATCCTCTACACAACGTGCCAACTGTGCGAACCAGGAGGTTATAGGTGCTGACTCTCCAATTTGGGAGATTGATACTAAAGCAGTTGGAATGTCAAACTGGTGCACAAGGAGAGAAAAAAATTAGTAGAGTTTTAGAAACCTTTCACCATCAGATGGTGTCCATTCTCGAGGTTTCCCATACATGTTATAACTGTAGTGATATTCCCTTCTACCTGGAGAGTTGGGACCCATAGAATGGGTGCCAGGTATTATTGCTTTAAACGGTCTGCATTTTCTCACCCAATCTCACCAATCCTCTCAGTCCCAAGTGACCAGCCTTATGCCACATCCAGCTGTCGTTGTACATAGGGTCATTCTAAGTTTCATCAGAACCCCTGAAGGTATTGTGTAAGAATCTCACTGTTTATTTGTTTTGTTTTGAAATTCTTTTTTATAGTGGGTTTGAGCTGATTCTCTCTGCCGTGTTTATGTCATTCTAGACACACTTGGTTACCTTATGGAGACATATCAATACATAGGTTTTAAGATTCTTACTAGTCAGATATACTACTCTGCGGGGAATAGGGGTGTTGAGCCCCGTTCAGTGAGGAAAGAGTAGGTCTTGTCTATTTTGTATTTGGATTATGCAACAGTACGTGTGCTAATATCAAACTCTGGTTTTATGCATCACCCCGCCTCTCCTTTCCTCTTGAGCAGGCATAAGAGTGTTTTCTAAATGTGACACTCTTCCTTTTCCTAATTCAGTTCATGTGTATCCATGTTTACAAGACCTTCATAAGTGATATCTTATGATAAGTTTCTTTTTCTGTGTGACTTATTTCAGTTAGAATCATCGTACATGAATCCACTCATTATGCTGCTACTGGCCTTATGACATTGATTTCATGGCTGAGGGATATTCCATCGTACGTATGTACGACAATTTCTTTACTATTTTTGTCTTTCCTGGGATATTTAAGGTGTCCCGAAGTCGAGGTTCTTGTAAGCAGTGCTGCCCTATATTTTGGGTTGGCTGTGTCTTATTGATTTTCAATTTCCCCAAGGTATATTCCCATGACTGGAAGTGCCTTAGGTTGTGAAACTCTGTTGTTTAATTCTTTTAGGGAACACAATGCACTCCTCCAGAATGGCTGTTGGCAATCTGCATCCCACCCATCAGCATAACAAGGCTCCCTGTTCTCTAGAGCCCCTCTTGCCTTTCTGGTTTTTACACATTTTACGGATATCCCTTTTGATTGGTGGGAAGTGATACTTCTTTGTAGTGCAGATTTGCATTGTGCGGTTGCTTGCTTGGCCAAAATGGGTGTATGCGTTTTCTCCTGAATATATTCAGGAGAAAACGCCTGCAACCTTTATGGACAATTCCATAATTGTCGAAGTTGTGATGCTTTTCCTGTGTTTAAAGGCGATTCCAATGTACTTCTGGAAATCTGTTCCGTGCAAATCTCCCTCATTTTCAAGTCCGCCTCATGGCTTTTCCTCAACAGATTTTTGGAAGAGAGTAGTCCTGTATAACTCTGCAAGTTAGTGAATTGCTGTGCCCCTGAGCTCCATTTTTCAACTTGTGTTTTTGTGAGCTGACCGCAAACCCACAATTTTGCTTCAGGACCTATACTAGTTATGGGGGTGGGGCAGGCTGAGAGTTTGGTTAATTCTTCTTCGTGACGGGAAATTAGAGTGACATGTGGCCATCCAAATGCCTACAGCTACTCTCTCATTGGTTCTCCCTCTTCCCTTATATCCTCTGCACAATGTGCCAACTGTGCGAACCAGGAGGTTATAGGGGCTGACTCTCCAAGTTGGGAGATTGATATTAAAGCAGTTGGAATGTCAAGCTGCAGCACATGGAGGGAAAAAAATTAGTAGAGTTTTAGAAACCTTTCACCATCAGAGGGTGTCCATTCTCTAGGTTTCCCATACATGTTATAACTGTAGTGATATTCCCTTCTACCTGGAGAGTTGGGAACCATGGAATCAGTGGCAGGCATTATTGCTTTAAATGGTCTGCATTTTCTCACCCAATCTCACCAATCCTCTCAGTCCCAGGTGAACAGCCTTATGCCACATCCAGCTGTTGTTGTAGATAGGGTCATTCCAAGTTTCATCAGAACCCCTGAAGGTGTTGTGTAAGAATTTCACTGTTTCTTTGTTTTGTTTTGAAATTCCTTTTTATAGTGGGTTTGAGCTGATTCTCACTGCCGTGTTTATGTCATTCTAGACACACTTGGTTCCCTTATGGAGACATATCAATACATAGGTTTTAAGATCCTTACTAGTCAGATATATTTCTCTGCGGGGAATAGGGGTGTTGAGTCCCATTCACCGAGGAAGGAGTCGGGCTTGTCTCTTCTGTATTTGGATTATGGAACGGTACCTGTGTTAATATCAAACTCTGGTTTTGTGTGTCTCCCCACCTCTCCTTCCCCCTTAAGCAAGCATAAGAGTGTTTTCTAAATCTGAGACTCTGTTCTCTTTCCTAATTCAGTTCATATGTAGCCAGGTTTACATTCCCTTCATAAGTGATATCTTATATCAGAATGCACCATGGCCCTTGTCATAATAATGCTCCATGACCCCTGTCAACACAATGCTCCATTCCCTGGTTATCACAATGCTCCATGTCCCTTGTCATAACAATTCTCCACGTACTTGTCATCACAATGCTACATGACACTTCTCATCACAAAGTTACATGCTCGTTTCATCACAATTCTCCATGCACTTGTCATTGCAATGTTCCATGACCCCTGTCATAGCAAGCTCCAAGTGTTTGTCATCACAATGCTTCACGACTTTACCATCAAAATTCTCAATGGCACTTTTCATCACAATGTTCCGTACCCTTGTCATCACAATGCTCCATGCCCTTGTCATCACAATGCTCCATGACCCCTGTCATCACAATACTCCCTGAAACCTGTCATCACAATGCTTCATGCCCCTTGTCATTACAGTGCTCCATGATGCTCGTCATCACAATTACCCATGGTCTTCTCATCACAATGCTCCACGGTTTTGCCATCCCAATGCTCCATGCCCTGGTCATCTCAAAGCTCAATGTACCTTGTCCTCACAATTCTCCACGTCCTTGTCATCACAATGCTCCATGGCACTTCTCATCACAATGTTATATGCTCTTGTCATAACAATACTCCATGCACTTGTCATCGCAATGCTCCATGACCCCTGTCATAGGAAGCTCCATGCGCTTGTCATCACAATGTTTCAGGACATGGACATTAAAATTATCAATGTCCCTTGTCATCTCAATGCTCCATGCGCTTATCATCACAATGCTCCTTTACCTTTGTCACAACAATCCTCCATGACAATTGGCATCACAGTACTCCGTGCTATTGTCATCACAATGGAACATGACATATGTCATCACAATGCTCCCTGACACCTGTCTTCACAATACTCCATGACCTTGTCATCACAATGCTCCATGTCCTTGTCATCACAATGTGCCATGCCCACTGTCATCAAAATAATCCATGAAACTTGTCAGACCAAAGCTTCATGCCACCTTTCATCACAATGCTCCATGAACCCTGTCATCACAATGCTCCATGACCCCTGCCATCACAATGTTCTACGGCCTTGTTATCACAAGACTCCATGATCCTTGTCATCACAATGCTCCAAGACCCCTGTAATCACAATGCTCCATGCCCATGTCATCACAAAGCTCCCTGACGCATGTCATCAGAATGCTCCATGGCCGTCTCATCACAATACTCCATGCCCTTGTCATCACAATGCTCCAAGACCCTTGTTATTACAATGATCCATGCCTCTTTTCATCTCAATGCTCCATGAACCCTGTCATCACAATGCACCATGCCCATCATCATAATGCTTCATGCTATTGTCATCACAATGAAATCAAAATTCTCCATGACCTCTCTCATCACAATGCTCCAAACCCTTGTGATCACAATGTTCCATAACACTTGTCATCACAACGCCCCATGACGCTGGTCATCACAATTATCCATGGACTTCTCATCACAATGCTCCATGACCTTTGTCATCACAATTCTCAATACACTTGTCATCACAATGCTCCCTGACACTTGTCATCAGTATGCTCATTGAACACTGTCATGACAAGTCTCCATGCCTTTTTCATCACAATGATCCATGCCCTTTTCATCACAATGCTTCATGCCATTGTCATCACAATACTCCACAAGCTTGTCATCAGAATGCTCCGTGACCCTTGTCATCTCAATGATCCATGACCCCTGTCATCACAATGCTCCATGACACCTGTCATCACAATGCTCGATGCCCCTTGTCATTACAGTGCTCCATGATGTTCGTCATCACAATTATCCATGGTCTTCTCATCACAGTGCTCCACGGTCTTGCCATCACAATGCTCCATGCCCTGGTCATCACAATGCTCAATGTCCCCAGTCATCACAATGCTCCATGACCCCTGTCATCACAATGATCCATACTGCTTGTCATTACAGTGCTCCATGACACTCGTAATCACAATTGTCCATGGTCTTCTCATCACAATGCTCCACGCCCTTGTCATCAAAATGCTCCATGACCCTTGTCATCACAATGCTCCATGACCACTGTCATAACAATGCTCCATGACCCCTGTCATCACAAGGCTCCATACCACTTGTCATTACAGTGTTCCATGATGCTCCTCATCACAATTATCCATGGTCTTCTCATCACAATGCTCCACGGTCTTGCCATCACAGTGCTCCATGCCTTGGGCATCACAATGCTCCATGTCCCCGGTCATCACAATGCTCCAAGACCACTGTCATCACAATGCTCTATACCCCTTGTCATTACAGTGCTCCATGACCCTCGACATCACAATTATCCATGGTCTTCTCATCACAATGCTCCACGATCTTGCCATCACAATGCTCCATGCCCTGGTCATCACAATGCTCCATGTCCCCTGTCATCACAATTGTCCACGATCTTGGCATCACTATGCTCCACGACACTTCTCATCACAGTGTTACATGCTTTGTCATCACAATTCTCTATGCACTTGTCATCGCAATGCTCCATGACCCCGTCATAGCAAGCTCCATGTGCTTGTCATCACAATACTCCATGCCCTTGTCGTCACAATTCTCCATGACCTTTGTCATCACAATGCTCCCTGACACTTGTCGTCAGAATGCTCCCTGAAAACTGTCATGAAATGGCTCCATGTCTTTTTCATCACAATGCCCCATGCCATTTTCATCAAAATGCTCCATGTCATTGTCATCAAAATACTCCACAAGCTTGTCTTCAGAATGCTCCAAGAAACTTGTCATCACAATGCTCCATGACCCCTGTTATCACAATGTTCCATACCCCTTGTCATTACAGTGCTCCATGACGCTCATCATCACAATTATCCATGGTCTTCTCATCACAATGCTCCACGGTCTTGCCATCACAATACTCCATGCCCTGGTCATCACAATGCTCCATGTCCCCTGTCATCACAATTCTCCACGTTCTTGGCATCACTGTGCTCCATGATGCTTTTCATCACAGTGTTACATGCTTTGTCATCACAATTCTCTATGCACTTGTCATCGCAATGCTCCATGATCCCTGTCACAGCAATCTCCATGTGATTGTCATCACAATGCTTCATGAACATGTCATCAAAATTCTCAATGGCCCTTGTTATCACAATGCTTCATGACCCCTGTCATCACAATGCTCCAAGCCCTTGTCATCAAAATGCTCCATTACCTTTGTCATCACAATCCTCCATGACACTTGGCATCACAATGCGCCATTCCATTGTCATCGCAATGGACCATGACATATGTCATCACAATGCTACCTGACACCCTTCTTCACAATACTCCATGACCTTCTCATCACAATGCTCCATGCCCTTGTCATCACAATGCGCCATGCCCAC
The DNA here is from genome assembly GCF_949752795.1 of Hyperoodon ampullatus. NCBI lineage: Eukaryota > Metazoa > Chordata > Mammalia > Artiodactyla > Ziphiidae > Hyperoodon > Hyperoodon ampullatus. The sequence continues at coordinate 266,731 of NW_027640936.1, forward strand.
TGTCATCACAATAATCCCTGAAACTTGTCAAACCAATGCAACATGCCCCTGTCATCACAATGCTCCATGCCCTTTCATCACAATGCTCTATGACCCCTGTCATCACAATGCTCCGTGACTCCAGTCATCACAATGCTTCATGACCTTTGTCATCACAATGGTTCATGCCCTCATCATCACAAGGCTCTGTGACCTTTGTCATCACAGCGCTCCATGAACATTTCATCACAATGCTCGGTGACCCTTGTCATCCCAATGCTCAATGCCTTTGTTAGCACAATACTCCATGACCCATGGCATCACAATGTGCCATGCGCTTGTCATCACAATGCTCCACATCTTTGTCATCACAATGCTCCATAAACCTTGTCATCACACTGCTCCATGTACTTCTCATCAAAATGCTCTCTCACCACTGATATCACAATGTTCCATCACTAGTCAACACAATACTCCCTCACCCCTGTCATCACAATATTCCATGACCCTTGTCACAACAATGCTACATGCCTTTATCATCACAATGCTCCATTCCCCTGACATCACAATGTTCCATAACCCCTGTCATCACAATGCTCCCTGCCCTTCACAACAGAATGCACCACACCCTTGTCATCAAAATGCTCCATGACCTTTGTCATCACAAAGCTCAATGACCCTTGTCATCACAATGCTGCATGCCATTGTCATCACAATGCTCCATGAGCCCTCTCATCACATTGTTCCATGCCCTTGTCATCACAGGCTCCATGATGCTTTTCATCACAATGCTCGATGCCATTCTTATCACAATGCTCCATGCGCTTCTCATTACAATCCTGCATGACCCATGTATCACAGTGTTCCATGCCCTTGTCATCACAATGCTCCTTGCCCCCTCTCATCACAATAATCCATGAAACTTTTCAGACCAATGCTCCATGCCCTTGTCATCACAATGCTCCATTACCCCTGTCATAACAATGCTCCATGACCCCTGCCATCACAATGTTCCACAGCCTTGTCATCACAAGGCTCCATGACCCTTGTCATCACAATGCTCCAAGACCCCTGTAATCACAATGCTCCATGCCCTTGTCATCACAAAGCTCCATGACGCATGTCAACAGAATGCTCCATGGCCTTCTCATTCACGATGTTCCATGCCTTTGTCATCACAATGCTCCAAGACTCCTGTAATCGCAATGCTCCATGCCCCTTTTCATCTCAATGCTCCATGAACCCTGTCATCACAATGCACCATGCCCATCATCATAATGCTTCAGGCTATTGTCATCACAATGAAACCAAAATGCTCCATGACCTCTCTCATCAAAATGCTCCAAATCCTTGAGATCAATATGTTCCATAACACTTATCATCACAACGCCCCATGACGCTCGTCATCACAATAATCCATGGTCTTCTCATCACAATGCTCCATGACCTTTGTCATCACAATACTCAATACCCTTGTCATCACAATGCTCCCTGACACTTGTTGTCAGTTTGCTCCTTGAACCCTGTCATGACAAGGCTCCATGCCTTTTTCATCACAATGATCCATGCCCTTTTCATCACAGTGCTCCAAGACCGCTGTAATCACAATGCTCCATGCCCTTGTCATAACAAAGCTCCATGATGCATGTCATCAGAACGCTCCATGGCCTTCTCATCCCAATGCTCCATGCCCTTGTCATCACAATGCTCCAAGACCCCTGTAATCACAATGCTCCATGGCACTTTTCATCAGAATGCTCCATGAGACTTGTCATCACAAAGCTCCATGGTCTTCTCATCACAGTGCTCCAGTACCTTGTCACCACAATGCTCCATGACCCCTGTCATCACAGTACTCCATGGACATTTTCAGCCCAATGCTCCATGACCTTCTCATCACAATGCGCCATGACCCCTGTCATCACAATGCTCCATGACCACTGTCATCACAACGCTGCATGAACCCTGACAACACAATGATCCGGGACTCTTGTCATTAAAATGCTCCATGACCATTGTCATCACAATGATCCATGTGCTTGTCATCCCAATGCTCCATGACCCCTGTAATCACAATGCTCCGTGATGCTTGTCATCACAGTGCTCCATGAACCTTGTCATCATAATGCTCCTTGCCTTTGTCAACAAAATGGTACATATTCTTGTCATCACAATTCTCCATGCGCTTGTCATCACAATCCTCCATGACCATTGGGATCACATTGCTTCATGCCCTTGCCATCTCTCTCTTGCCTTTCTGGTTTTTACAGATATTCGGATGTCCCTTTTGACCGGTGGTAAGTGACAATTCTTTGTAGTGTGGATTTGTATTGCGCGCTTGCTTGATTGGCCAAAAAGGGCGTATGAGTTTTCTTCTGAATATATTCAGGAGAAAAGGCATACGCCCTTTTTGGCCAAGTGCATCTCTGTCCAAGTTGGGATGCTTTTCCTGTGCTTTAAAGGCGATTCCAATTTACCTCTTGAAATATGTTTTGTGCAATTCTGCCTCATTTTCAAGTCCGCTTCATTGCCTTCCCTCAACAGATTTTTGGAAGAGAGTAGTCCTTTATAAGTCTGCAGGTTTGTGAATTGCTGTGCCCCTGAGCTCCAATTTTCAAATCCCATCTTTGTGAGCTGGCCGCAAATCCACAATTTGGCTTCAGGACCTATACTGGTTCCAGGGGTCGCTATATTGGTTCCCTGTGGGTGGTTGAGGCTTTGGTTAATTCTTCTTCCTGCTGGGAACTTAGAGTGACATGTGCCCGTCCAAATGCCTACATCTACTCTCTGATTGGTTCTCCCTCTTCCCTTTCATCCTCTGCACAATTAGCAAACTGTGCGAACCAGGAGGTTATAGGGGCTGACTCTCCTAAGTTGGGAGATTGATAGTAAAGCAGTTGGAATGCCAAAGTGGAGCACAAGGAGAGGAAAAATTTGGAGAGTTTTAGAAACCTTTCACCATCACAGGGTGTCCATTTTCTAGGTTTCCCATACATGTTATAATTGTAGTGATATACCCTTCTACCTGGAGATTTGGGACACATGGAATGGTGGCATGCATTACTACTTTAAAAGGTCTGCATTTTCTCTCCCAATCTCACCAGTCCTCTCAGTCCCAAGTGTCCAGCCTTATGTCTCATCCAGCTGTCTTTGCAGATAGGGTCATTCCAGGTTTCATCAGAAACCCTGAAGGAATTGTGTAAGAATTTCGCTGTTTTTTGGGGGTTTTTTGAAATTCATTTTTATAATGGGGTTGAGCTGATTTTCACTGACGTGTTTATGCCAGTCTAGACACAATTGATTCCCTTACGGAGACATATCAATACATAGGTTTTAAGATTCTTAGTAGTCAGATATATTCCTCTGTGGGGCATAGGGGTGTTGAGTCCCGTTCACTGAGGAAGGTGTAGGTCTTGTCTATTCTGTATTTGGTTTATGGAATGGTACCTGTGCTAATATCAAACTCTGGTTTTATGCATCACCCCACCTCTCCTTTCCCCTGAAGCAGGCATAAGAGATTTTTGCTAAATGTGAGACTCTGTTCTCTTTCCTAATTCAGTTCATGTGTTGTGATATTGACATTCCCTCTATAAGTGATATCTTATGATAAGATTCTTTTTCTGTGTGACTAATTTCCCTTAAAATCATCATACCTAAATCCACTCTTTATGCTGCTACTGGCCTTATATACATTGATTTCACGTCTGAGTGATATTCCGTTGTACAAAATTACCACAAGTTCTTTATGCATTTCTCTTTTTCCTGGGATATTTTAGGTGTACCAAAGTTGAGGTTCTTGTATGCAGAGCAGCCCTAAACTTTGGGGTGCATGTGTCTTATTGACATTTAGTCTTCCCAAGTTATATGTCCATGAGTTGAAGTCCCCTTGCTCCGGGGCTTTGTATTTTAGATGTTTTAAAAACAGCATACACTTCTTCAGAGTGGCTCTTGGATATTTATACCCCACCCATCAGCGTGACTAGGCTCCCTGTTTTCCATGGCCTCTCCTGCATTTCTGGTTTGTACACATTTCTTGGATGGCCTTTCTGAGCAGTGGAAATTGAGACTTCTTTGTTGTGCGGATTTGCATTTCCCTCTTGCCTGGTTGGGCAAAAACTCTGCATGTGTTTTTTTCCTGAAGATATTCACGAAAAAAACGCATACACCCTTTTGCCCAACCGCATCATTTTAGAAATTCTGCTGCTTTTCATATGCTTTAAATGTGAGTACAATCTACCTTTTGAAATCTGTTTCCTGCAATTCTGCCTCTCATTCAGATCCTCTTCGTTACCTTACCTGAATATATTTTTGGACGTTGGTTATCATTTATATCTTTGCAGGTCTTTGAATTGTCTGCTCCTGAGCTCCATTTTGCAACTCGCTATTTTTGTGAGCTGGCCGCCAAACCATTGGATTACTTCTGGCCCTATTCTGGTTCTGGGGAGGCAGGCTGAGCCTTTGGTTAATTCTTCTTCCTAATGGGAAATTAGAGTGACATGTGCCTGTCAAAACTCCTACAGCTAATCTCTCATTGGTTCCCCCTCTTCCCATTTATCCTCTGCACAAATTGCAAACTTTGTGAAACAGGAGGTTAAAGGTGCTGATTCTCCAAGTGGGGAGATTGTTAGTAATGTGGCTGGAATGGCGAACCCCAGCACCAGGAGATCAAAACTGAGGTGCATTTTAGACACCTTTCCTGAGCACACGGTGTACATTCATCTCGGTTTCCCGGGCATGTTTTCGCTGTCAGAAGATTCCCTTGAACCTGCAGATTTGGGACCCATGGAATGGGTACCAGGCAGTATTACTTTAAAAGGTCTGCATTTCCTCACCCAGCCTCTCTAACATATCTTAGCGTGCATAGCTTCCAGCCTTATATAATCATCCTGCTGTGGGTCTACATGTGTTCAATCCATGTTACATCGTAGCCCTTCAACAAAAGTTGTAAGAATTTTTGTCTGTCTCACTGTTTTTATAAATAGTTTTAAATTTATTTTTATATTGATTACAGCTGATTTTCAAAGCTCTCTTTTTTGCTGCTGTACATCCACTTGATTCATGTACTGTGAGACAACAATAAATTCTTTTTCAGATGCTTACCAGTCATATGTATTATTTTCCAGTGACTTGAGTGGGCTGAGTGCAGTTCTTTGAGGTACCGTGTAGGCCTTGTCAGTTATTCAATTTGGTACTTGGAATGGTATCTTTGCTAATTTCAACCTCCTGGATAATACCTCACCATTCCCCACCTTTCCCATTTAGCAGCCTTATGACTATTTTCTACATATTTGACTATGTTTCTGTTTTGTAATTTATTTCATGTGTAGCCATTTTTGATTCCACCTTTAAGTGACATCTTATGATATGTGTCTTTTTCTTTCTGACATATGTCACTCAGAATGATCGTATGTAACCCCTCCAGAGTTGTTACAACTGGCCTTATTTCATTGATTTCTGGATGAGTAATATTCCACTCTACATAAGTACCCCATCTCTTTTATCCATTTTATCCTTCCAGGGACATTTAGGTTATATCCAAGTTGAGGCCCTTTTTAACAGAGAGGTGGTAAACGTTCGGGTGCCTGTTTTCTGTCGATTTTTGTTTTTCCCAAGGTACACGCCCATGAGTGCAAGTGCCCTATGCTCTGTAGGTCATTTTTTAGATGTTTTAGCAAACACAATACACTTCTCCAGAGTGGCCGTTGGCAAATTACATTTCCACTATCAGCCTCACAGGGCTCCCTTTTCTCCTCGCCCTGTCCTGCATTTCTGGTGTTTACACTTTATGTGGATGGCCCTTCTGACTGATGTGAAGTGATACATTTTGTGATATTGATTTCCAGTGCCCACCTGTTGGGTTGGATAAAAAGTGTGTATGGCCTTTACTTGAATATATTCAGAAAAAATGCATACACCCTTTTTGGCCAACTGCATCATTGGCGATGTTCAGCCCCTTTTCTTGTGCTTTAATGGGGAGTCCTTTCTACCTCTTCAAATCTGTTTCCTGCCACTCTCCCTTGCTTACAAGTCCTTTTCTGTGACTTACCTCAAGACATTTTTCGACGATAGATATTTTCAACTCTGCAGTTTCATGAATTTTAGTGCCCCTGAGTTCCATTTTTCAACTTGTGTTTTTGGAAACTGGACACAAAACAGCGGGATTTCCTCTAGCCCTATTCTGTTTCCGTGGGCAATTCTAGCCTTTGATGAATTTGTCTTCTGGATTGGAAATTAGAGTGGCATGTGCCTGTCCGAACACCTATGACTTGTCTCTAAATTTTTCTCATCCTTCCGCTTCATCCTCTGGACAAATTCCAAACTGTGTGCAACAGGATGTTGACGGTGCTGATATCCCCAAGTGAGGAGATTGTTAGGAAAGATGCTGGAGGGTTGAACCCGAGCACCAGGCGATGAGGAGATGAGGTGCCTTTTCCAAACTCTTTCCGATCAAACGGTGTACCATCCTCTAGGTGTGACAGGCGTGTTTTAGCTGTAGGAATGGTCCCGTGCATGTAAGGAGAACACCAGGGATTTTTCCAAATCAGTGCCTCCCCGAACCCCAAACTGGGGAATTTTTAAGCTACGGCTACACGTATGTCCTTTAAGGGCCTTGGGAAATAGGCAGAGCCCAAACTTTAGATGACTGAAATCTTCAGGGTCAGAAGCGCTCACCATCGGCCTTGCTTAGGTTACATTTTATCTGTCATTGATAGATGATGTCAATAAAAATATCTATTCTTTTTCAGATTATTTCCCCTTATAGGTTATTGCAAAATATTCAGTGTAGTTCCCTGTGCTATACAGTAGTTCCTTGTTGATGATCTATTTTATACATAGCAGTGTGTATGTGTTAATCCCAAACTGTTAATTTATCCCTTCTCCTACCTTTCCCCTTTGGTAATAATAAATTATAAGCTTTTATACTTCTCAGAAATGGGGGAGCTGAAAGAGAGGTATCATTTTCAATGGAAAAGCATTCAAAACAAGATTGAAGCTTCAGCCAGGAGTATTCGATGTACATCCATGGAAATAAAGCACTTCATTTCTCTAATGTTGACCTGACAAATAAGACAGACGTTTTCACTGAACTTGCTTATAGGAAAGTGATGGAAATATCAAATGTAAGTCTTAGAAACATCTTATTTTACCCGAGCATTATACACTGCTCTATGTTAACTACAGTTTGGCTCACACATCTGTTCATTGAAGTTACAATGTTCTCAATTTCTGTTACTGATCCTCCAGAGTGGACCCCAACAGGAGTCCCCGTGCCCAGTGTCATTGGAGCCAACAGATCAAGACTGAGTTTGGTTCAGAAGCAAAGGAAACATTATTTTGAAAACAGAATGGAGAGGTGAGAGCGTGCACTCCCCCATGGGCTGTGGGCTGGGCTGCTGTGTAGGGTCCCCGGCAGCGTCAGTGGGAGGGAGGGGATGGAGCTCTCGAGGGCTGCGTTGGCTGCAGCTCAGGCTCTATGCCGCGGAGTCTGCATGGGACCCCGCTAGCTGAGGTGTCGACCCAGCCATTCTGCACTAGGAAATCGGGTCTGAAGTGCCGGGTGTGGGACCTCTGCATGCGGAACCCTAGGAGCACGTGAAATTAGACAAAGCACAAAGGAAAAACAGGTTAGACTTTATTTTATTGCCCAGATTCTCTTTTTATCTCCCAGGAATTTTTAATGAACGTTGCCGGAGACGAACACCTCCTCTGCTTTTTGTTCCGTTCCTTATTCTTGGGGTGTTGAGGGTGCAGACCCCTCTTTTTTAACCGCTTCATGCTGTGGTGGGAGCCGTGATACATGGGGGGAGGGGCAAAAAGTCTCCCCACCAGCCTCCTGGTGAGGTTGATTGTCCCAAGGCCTCCTGCCTCACTTCTCGTCCGCCTGAGCACCAGCATTGGAAGTGTTACAGATTCTAATGACCTTTAAGGGTCCAGGAAAGAGAGGCACAGAGATGCTGCGGTGGCAGGTTTCACCCCACCCCATATATGTTCGGCGACCTTAGGCTGACAGTTTTTGCCAGACTAGATGCTCTGACCAGTAGTCTGTGCTTTCTTTAATTAGGTCCCTGAATTAATGTACAAACAGCACCATGTGTCAGAGCCCTGCCCGCGCAACTCCCAGACAGTCCAGGGTCAGTGGTGATCCAGGACCATGACGTCCACTGAGTCAATGGCCTTTAGAAGTAGCCAGCAGTCCAGCCGGTCATATTGGCCACCATCACCGCGGTGTCTGTAGGGTTTTCTATGGTGAAAGCGTGATATACGTTTCCCCCGCCAAGCTTATTAGCTCCCCTCTGGGTGCAGTAAGTCCTGCAAGCAGTAGTCTGCTCTTTCGGGGCACAGTCTTGTCGTTTTCTGAGAGAAACTCCAGGTCAAGTGATGGTCACACGAGTCATCTTGGGGGCCCGTTGCCCCCGTTTATCTCTCTGGAGGTTGGAGTTGGAGGGCCTCCTCACTCGAGGTCAGTGTGTCCACAGAGCGACCCCTGCAACTTCAGGGCATGATGGGTGGTTAGGATCACCACGTGGGGTCCTTTTCCCTTAGGAGGGAGCTGGCCTTGCGAGCTGCTGATTTCCAGCTTTTTAGATACCCCAGTATCCTGGCCTGATGAGTCGGTGGGCAAAGCCCTTGGTGACCATAGTTTATCATACCTGAAGGGCATTCTTGTGTTGCTCCATTTCAAGTGGTCCCAGTTTTTGCACTAAGGCTCCAAGGGCGATTAACCTTTGACCGGGTATGTAAAGGTCAAAGGGTTTAGCTAAATTAGGGAGTTCCTGGGCAAGGGTCTGTATTGACTGCTCTTTCCATTCTTGAAAGGCTGCTTCTGGATTCTATTCAAAAGGATCATCATCTTTTCGTGTCAGTGTTTCATGTAGAGGCCCAGCTATTACACTGTAGTTAGGGATCCAGATGCAGAAAACCTTGGCCTCCCCAGGAACCCCTAAGCTATCTTCTAGTTTTAGAAGAGGTAAGGCTGCAAATGGCTTCTTCCCTATCCTGGGATGCGTTTCTCCGAATATCTGTGAGAATGAAGCCCAGGCATGTCACCTTAGCCTGGGATATTTGAGCGTTTTTCTTGGACACCTTCTATCCTTTCTTGGCTAGGTAGTTCAGAGGCGTCTTTAGTAGGCCTGGCGATCAGAATGTCATCTGCATATTGAAGGAGGGTTCCCTTTTACAGAGGTTGAACTTTTAGGTCTTTAGAGGACATTTCCCCAATGATGGTGTGGGGATTTTTGAACCATTGGGGCAGGACGGCCCAGCATTATTGCTTTTGTTGCATGTTGTGTCCTGCCACTCACAAGCCAAAAATTCTTGTGACTCTGAGATGAATGGAATACAGAAGAAGGCATCATTGAAGTCTAATACAGAATGCCATGGCCTGGTGGAAGGTAGAATGACCAGTAGGGTGTAGGAAATAGGAGCTACTGGATGTATATCCTCGGTGGCTTCACTGACTGTCCTGATATCCTTTACCAGGTCTCCAGCAGCCCATGGGGCTCTCGTGGTCAGGCCAATCCCAGGATATGGAGCTCACCTGGGCTGCACCCCTACCCCACAGCCCACGGGGCTCTCGTGGTCAAGTCCCTCCCAGGGTATGGAGCTCACCTCTGCAGCTACCCAGCAGCCCATGGGGCTCTCCTACTCAGGCCCTTCCCAGGATACGGAGCTCCCCTGTGCAGGTACCCCAGCAGGGCTGGACATACAGGAACTGTGCACATAGCCCACCTTGCAGAGAACCCCCAGCTCACCTGTCGCTCACAGCTGACACAGAATACCTCAGAGCAGGACTTGAACTAACAAACAGCAGCTCTGACAGGTCTGTGACCATGGCTATCACTCTCTGCAGGCTCTTTCTGCCTGGTCTTCCAGACACTTCCACTGCAGCCAGGGCACCAGGCCTCTGTCTCCACCCACCATCACTCCTCTCCCTGACTCCTGGGATCCTCTCATTAGGAGAGTGTCTTCTTGAAGTTGTTTTCCACTCATGGACCAGATAAAATGATAAGAAAACAAGCCGCAGCTGCAGCCCCTTGTCTATCCTGACTCTCAAGAGCCCACACCTGTTCCTAGGGCCTGGCCCGTTTAGCAAGTTTCATTTTCTGCAACTGTGAGCCCCTGAGGGGTGAGGATTGGCTGATTTTGGTAGCCTGAAACTGCCTGCCAGCCCTCCACAGGTGTGCCTGGGTTGAGGGCAATATAAACAGCTCTCCAGTGAGCGACAGCCCTTGTAGCTGTGACTGACGCCATATTCTCTGCCCCGTAGGCAGTGCCGGGGCTGTGCTGGTGGGAGGGAGTGAGGGGCCGTGGCTTTGTGGGTGGCCCAGTGTGAGTGGGGCTCTGCTGGACTTTCTGCAGGAGTTGCCAGGCTGCCACCTGCTAAAGAAGAGGATGTGTCACCGATACCTGCCGCTGGAATTTCTCCCCAGGCAGAGGTGAGGAAGTAAAAAAGCAGTGGGGGCCGTGGCAGGAGGGGTATCTCAGGCAGGGAAATGGAAAGATTCCAGAAGAGCATCTGGGGCCAGGACCATCCTGACTGGCCTGCAGGCACCAAGTAGGCCTGTGTGCTGTCGCTGGTGTGGCTCCACAGCCCTTCCTCTAAGCTTGCAAGTTCTTGTACATATTCAGGTGTTTTACCTGGAAAGGGTGGGAAGAGTTCAGCTGCAGCAGGACTGGGGCTCAGCTCACGTTTACTCACAGATGCCTTGGAACGGTCCCCCAGCTTTGCAATGAGGACCCTCCTTGCTTGGGGGGTGGGCTGCTGGCTGTATGGGAGATGATTCCCCACCTCTGACCAATTTCAGAATTGTTTACCGCTGGAGCAAGTGCCCTGATAGGGTTTTCCTCTGTATAACTGGTGGGTTCAGGTTTTTTTTCCTTTTTTGGTTCAAGTTAGATTTTATTCCTCTTTTATGTGTTTATTTATATAAGCATGGATATAATTCATTCATATAAATACATCTGTGTGAAGGGAAGAACTTTTTTCTCTTTTATTTTTAAATTTTATTTTTTTAAATTTTAAAGTTTAATTTTATTTATATTTTTATACAGCAGGTTATTATTAGTTATGTATTTTATGCATATACATGTATACAGGTCAATCCCAATCTCCCAACATATGCCACCAACACCACCCCATGGCTTCCCACACTTGGTGTCCATACGTGTGTTCTCTACCTCTGTGTCTCTATTTCTTCCCTGCAAACCAGTTCATCTATACCATATTTCTAGGTTCCACATATATGCATTAATATACAATATTTGTTTTTCTCTTTCTGACTTACTTCATTCTGTATGACAGTCTCTAGATCCATCGACGTCTCTACAAATGACCCAGTTTCATTCCTTCTTATGGCTGAGTAATATTCCATTTTATATATGTACCACATCTTTATCCATTCGTCGGTCTGTGGGTATTTAGGTGGCTTCCATTACCTGGCTATTGTAAATAGTGCTGAAATGAGCATTGTGGTGAATGTGCCTTTTTGATTTATGGTTTTCTCTGGGTATATGCCCAGAAGTGGGATTGCTGGATCATATGGTAATTCTATTTCTAGTTTTTTTAAGGAAACTCCATACTGTTCTCCATCGTGACTGTATCAATTTACATTTCCACCACTAGTGGAAGAGGGATCCTTTTGTCCACACCCTCCCCAGAATTTGTTGTTTGTAGATTTTCTGATAATGCCGATTCTAACAGGTGTGAGGTGATACCTCATTGTAGTTTTGATTTGCATTTCTCTAATAATTAGTGATGTTGAGCAGCTTTTCTTGTTGGTCTTGGCCATCTCTGTGTCTTCTTTGAAGAAACGTCTCTTTAGATCTTCTGCACAATTTTGTATTGGGTTGTTTGTTTTTTTAATATTAAGCTGCATGAGCTCTTTATATATATTGGAGATTAAACCTTTGTCCATTGATTCGTTTGCAAATATTTTCGCCCATTCTGAGGGATGCTTTTTGCCATTCCCGTTTTTTTAACAAAAAAAGAAAGAAAGAAAAAGAAGCAGAACACTAATGTGTGTAAAATATGCCTTTTGAAACTCTCGTTTTGAAATATGGACGTCCTTTGAAATTTTTGGTCGATATATGAACCCAGGATTTGTTTTCAGGGCAGGTGTCATTTACAGGCCTGCAATGATTTTGAATATCAACTGACCATTAGCGCTGGGATTAATGCTGCTGTTTTGTGAAAAGGCCACAATGTGGCAGCAGTTCTCCCTTACCATATCTGGTAACTGGGGCAACAGAGCCTCAATGGAAGTCGTGTTCTAGATTGGAATGTAGAATGGAATGTACCAGGAGAAAGCCCCTCAAGTTTGTCTCACTACTTCTTGTTCCTGTTTTTAGTTTAATTATTTATTTTTTATTACAGCAAATTTGATTACAATGTTTGGCTTGTTGTAGGTGTGGAAGATGTGGTTCTTTTACACATATACATATGTCTGTTCTTCCTGGGATCCTTTTCCCATGTACCTTATGACAGAATGTTGAGTAGTCTTCTCTTGGTATTCTGTAGGTCTTTGGTGATTATATATGTCACCTGTGTTTGTATATGTCTGTTAACATCAATATCAAAATGAAACCAATCCTCACACCTTTCCATTGGTGAACCATTAGTTTGTTTAATGAATCTGTGATTGCCCTTCTGCGTGGAAATATCTGCCCTGGTATCCATTTTTCGGTCACACCTATAAGAGATATGATATGATATGTGTCTTTCACTTTCTGACTTACTACAAGTCACGTGATTACCTCTAGACACACCTACGGTGCTGCAAATGGCATTGTGTCCTTTTATTCCTTGGCTTCTATTCTGCCTTAGCGAGGTCCATTTTCAACAATGTGATTCCCTGAGGGCTGAGGATTAGCTGACCTGGGTAGCCTGACCCTGCCGGCCGGCCCTCCCCAGGTGTGCCTGGGTTGAGGTCAATATAAACAGCGCTGCAGGCAGCAATAGCCCCTGAAGCTGTGCCTGACTCCATATTCTCTGCCCCGTCAGCAGTCTCGGGGCTGTGCTGGTGGGAGGGAGTGAGGGGCCACGGCTTTGTGGGTGGCCCGGTGTGAGTGGGTCTCTGCTGGACTTTCTGCAGGAGTTGTCAGGCTGCCACCTGTAAAGAAGAGGATGTGTCACCCATAACTTCCGCTGGAATATCTTTCCGGAAATAGCTGAGGAAGGAAAAAAGCAGTGGGTGCCGGGACAGGAGGGGTATCTCAGGCAGGGCAATGGAAAGCTTCCAGAAGAGCGCCCAGGGCCAGGACCATCCTGGCTGGCCTGCAGGCACCAAGTTGGCCTGCGTGCTGTCGCTGGTGTGGCTCCACGGCCCTTCCTCTAGGCTTTCAAGCCCTTGTACATATTCAGGTGTTTTACCTGGGAAGGGTGGGAAAAGTTCAACAGCAGCTGGCCTGGGGCTCAGCTCACCGTTACTCACAGATGCCTCGGCATGGCCCCCAGCTTTGAAATGAGGACGCTCCTTGCGTAGGAGTGGGCTGCTGGCTCTATGGGAGATGATTCCCCACCTCTGACCAATTTCAGAATTGTTTACCGCTGGAGCAAGTGCCCTGATAGGATTTTCCTCTGTCTAACTCGTGGGTTCAGGGTTTTTTTTTTCTTTTTTGGTTCAAGTTAGATTTTATTCCTCTTTTATGTATTTATAGATATAAGCATGGAAATAATTCATTCATATAAATACATCTGTGTGAAGGGAAGAACTTTTTTCTGTTTTATTTTTAAATTTTATTTTTAAAAATTTTGAAATTTAATTTTATTTATTTTTTTATACAGCAGGTTATTATTAGTTATGTATTTGATGCATATACATGTATACAGGGCAATCCCAGTCTCCCAACTCATCCCAACACCACCTACCCATGGCTTTCCACACTTGGTGTCCATACGTGTGTTCTCTACCTCTGTGTCTCTATTTCTTCCCTGCAAAGCAGTTCATCTGTACCATTTTTCTAGGTTCCACATATGTGCATTAATATACAATATTTGTTTTTCTCTTTCTGACTTACTTCATTCTGTATGACAGTCTCTAGATCCATCGACGTCTCTACAAATGACCCAGTTTCATTCCTTCTTATGGCTGAGTAATATTCCATTTTATATATGTACCATATCTTTATCCATTCGTCTCTCTGTGGGTATTTAGGTTGCTTCCATTACCTGGCTATCGTAAATAGTGCTGAAATGAGCATTGTGGTGAATGTGCCTTTTTGATTTATAGTTTTCTCTGGCTATATGCCCAGAAGTGGGATTGCTGGATCATATGGTAATTCTATTTCTAGTTTTTTAAAGGAAACTCCATACTGTTCTCCATCGTGACTGTATCAATTTACATTTCCACCACTAGTGGAAGAGGGATCCTTTTGTCCACACCCTCCCCAGAATTCGTTGTTTGTATATTTTCTGATGATGCCGATTCTAACAGGTGTGAGGGGATACCTCATTGTAGTTTCGATTTGCATTTCTCTAATAATTAGTGATGTTGAGCAGCTTTTCATGTGCGTCTTGGCCATCTCTGTGTCTTCTTTGAAGAAACGTCTCTTTAGATCTTCTGCCCATTTTTGTATTGGGTTGTTTGTTTTTTTAATATTACGCTGCATGAGCTCTTTGTATATATTGGAGATTAAACCTTTGTCCATTGATTCGTTTGCAAATATTTTCGCCCATTCTGAGGGATGCTTTTTGCCATTCCCGTTTTTTTAACAAAAAGAGAAAGAAAGAAAAAGAAGCAGAACACTAATGTGTGTAAAATATGCCTTTTGAAACTGTCGTTTTGAAATATGGACGTCCTTTGAAATTTTTGGTCAATATATGAATCCAGGATTTGTTTTCAGGGCAGGTGTCATTTACAGGCCTGCAATGATTTTGAATATCAACTGACCATTAGCGCTGGGATTAAAGCTGCTGTTGTGAGAAACGGCCACAAGGTGGCAGCAGTTCTCCCTTAACAAATCTGGTTACTGGGGCAACAGAGCCTCAATGGAAGTCCTGTTCTAGATTGGAATTTAGAATGGAATGTGCCAGGAGAAAGCCCCTCAAGTTTGTCTCACTACTTCTTGTTCCTGTTTTTAATTAATTTTTTTTTATTTTTTATTACAACAAATTTGATTACAATGTTTGGCTTTTTGTAGGTGTGGAAGATGTGGTTCTTTTACACATATACATATGTCTGTTCTTCCTGGGATCCTTTTCCCATGTACCTTATGACAGAATGTTGAGTAGTCTTCTCTTGGTATTCTGTAGGTCTTTGGTGATTATATATGTCACCTGTGTTTGTATATGTCTGTTAACCCCAACATCATAATGAAACAAATCCTCACACCTTTCCATTGGTGAACCATAAGTTTGTTTAATGAAACTGTGATTGCCCTTCTCCGTGGAAATATCTGCCCTGGTATCCATTTTTTGGTCACACCTATAAGAGATATGATATGATATGTGTCTTTCATTTTCTGACTTACTACAAGTCACGTGATTACCTCTAGACACACCTACGGTGCTGCAAATGGCATTGTGTCCTTTTATTCCTTGGCTTCTATTCTGCCTTAGCGAGGTCCATTTTCAACAATGTGATTCCCTGAGGGCTGAGGATTAGCTGACCTGGGTAGCCTGACCCTGCCGGCCGGCCCTCCCCAGGTGTGCCTGGGTTGAGGTCAATATAAACAGCGCTGCAGGCAGCAATAGCCCCTGAAGCTGTGCCTGACTCCATGTTCTCTGACTCGTCAGCAGTCTCGG
Source organism: Hyperoodon ampullatus (assembly GCF_949752795.1). Taxonomy (NCBI): domain Eukaryota; kingdom Metazoa; phylum Chordata; class Mammalia; order Artiodactyla; family Ziphiidae; genus Hyperoodon; species Hyperoodon ampullatus. The sequence goes on from NW_027640936.1 coordinate 282,452, forward strand.
GGCTGTGGTGGTGGGAGGGAGTGTGGGGCCACGGCTTTGTAGGTGGCCCGGTGTGAGTGGGTCTCTGCTGGACTTTCTGCAGGAGTTGCCAGGATGCCACGTGTAAACAAGAAGATGTATCACCCACACCTTCCGTTGGAATTTCTCTCCGGACAGAGGTGAGGAAGGAAAAAAGCAGTGGGTGCCGGGACAGGAGGGGTATCTCAGGCAGGGCAATGGAAAGCTTCCAGAAGAGCGCCCAGGGACAGGACCATCCTGGCTGGCCTGCAGGCAACAAGTTGGCCGGCGTACTGTCGCTGGTGTGGCTCCACGGCCCTTCCTCTAAGCTTTCAAGGCCTTGTACATATTCAGGTGTTTTACCTGGGAAGGGTGGGAAAAGTTCAGCAGCAGCTGGCCTGGGGCTCAGCTCACAGTTACTCACAGATGCCTCAAGCCCCTTTCACTGAGGAAGGTGTAGGTCTTGTCTATTCCATAGTTTGTTTTTGGAACGGTACCTGTGCTTATATCAAACTCTGGTTTTATGCATCACCCCACCTCTCCTTCCCCCTTAAGCAGGCATAAGAGTGTTTTCCAAAGGTGAGACTCTGCTCTCTTTCCTAACTCAGTTCAAGTGTAGCCATGTTTACAGGATCTTCATAAGTGATATCTTATGATAAGATTCTTTTTCTGTGTGACTTATTTCACTTAGAATCATCGTACCTGAATCCACCCATTTTGCTGCTACTGGTCTTATGACATTGATTTCATGGCTGAGGGATATTCCATCGTATGTAAGTACCACAATTTTTTGAACCATTTTTGTATTTCCGGGGATATTTAAGGTGTACCCAAGTTGAGGTCCTTGTAAGCAGTGCAGCCCTAAATTTTGGGGTGGCTCTGTCTTATTGATTTTCAGTTTTCCCAAGGTATATTCCCTAGACTGGAAGTGCCCTTGGCTCTGTAGCTCTGTTGTTTATTGTTTTAGGGAACACAATGCACTCCTCCAGGGAAGCAGTTGGCAATTTATATCCCGCCCATCAGCATAACAAGGCTCCCTGTTCTCCAGGGCCTGTCTTGCCTTTCTGCTTTTTACACATTTTGTGGATGTCCCTTTTGACCGGTGGGAAGTGATACTTCTTTGTAGTGCAGATTTGCATTGCCCACTTGCTTGCTTGGCCAAAAAGGGCGTATGCGTTTTCTCTTGAATATATTCAGGAGAAAACGCATACGCCCTTTTTGGCCAAGTGCATCATTGTCGAAGTTGTGCCCCTCTTCCTGTGCTTTAAAGGCGATTCCAATGTACCTCTTGAAATCTGTTTCCTGCTATTCTGCCTCGCTTTCAAGTCCGCCTCGTTGCCTTCCCTCAACAGATTTTTGGACGATAGTTGTCCTTTATTACTCGGCCAGTTTGTGAATTGCTGTGCCCCTGAGCTCCATTTTTCAACTCGTTTTTTGTGAGCTAACCGCAAGTCCAAAATTTTGGTTCAGGACCTATACTGGTTCCCGGTGGGTGGCTGAGACTTTGGTTAATTCTTCTTCCTGCCGGGAAATTAGAGTGATATGTGCCCGTCCAAATGCCTAACAGCTACTCTCTCATTGGTTCTCCCTCTTCCCTTTCATCCTCTGCCAAATTGGCAACCTGTGCGAACCAGGAGGTTAAAGGGGCTGTCTCTCCAAGTTTGGAGGTTGATAGGAAAGCAGATGGATAGTCAAACCCGAACACCAGGAGAGGGACTATTCGTTGAGTTTTAGAAACATTTCGTATTCACAGTGTCTCCGTTCTCTAGGTTTCCCGTACATGTTATAGCTGTAGTAATATTCCCTTTAATCTGGAGAGTTGTTACCCATGGAATGGGTGCCAGGCATTTGTGCTTTAAAGGGTCTGCATTTGCTCTCCCAATCTCACCAATCCTCTCAGTCCCAAGTGTCCAGCCTTATGCCACATTCAGCTGTCATTGTAGATAGGGTCATTCCAGGTTTCATCAGAGACCCTGAAGGAATTTTAAAGAATTTCCCAGTTTTTTTGTTTTGTTTTTGAAATTCCTTTTTATAGTGGGTTTGAGCTGATTCTCGCTGCCATGTTTATGCCAGTCTAGACACACTTGATTCCCTTACGGAGACATATCAATACATAGGTTTTAATATTCTTACTAGTCAGATATATTCCTCTGCGGGAACTATGGGGTTTTCAGTCCATTTCAATGAGGAAGGTGTAGGTCTTGTCTATACCATAGTTGGTTTTTGGAACGGTACCTGTGCTTATATCAAACTCTGGTTTTATGCATCACCCCACCTCTCCTTCCCCCTTTAGCAGGCATAAGAGTTTTTTCTAAATGTGAGACACAGCTCTCTTTATTAACTCAATTCAAGTGTAGCCATGTTTACAGGATCTTCATAAGTGATATCTTATGATAAGATTCTTTTTCTGTGTGACTTATTTCACTTAGAATCATCGTACCTGAATCCACCCATTTTGCTGCTACTGGTATTATGACATTGATTTCATGGCTGAGGGATATTCCATCGTATGTAAGTACCACAATTTTTTGAACCATTTTTATATTTCTGGGGATATTTAAGGTGTACCCAAGTTGAGGTCCTTGTAAGCAGTGCAGCCCTAAATTTTGGGGTGGCTCTGTCTTATTGATTTTCAGTTTTCCCAAGATATATTCCCTAGACTGGAAGTGCCCTTGGCTCTGTAGCTCTGTTCTTTACTTGTTTTAGGGAACACAATGCACTCCTCCAGAGAAGCAGTTGGCAATTTATATCCCGCCCATCAGCATAACAAGGCTCCCTGTGCTCCAGGGCCTGTCTTGACTTTCTGCTTTTTACACATTTTGTGGATGTCCCATTTGACCGGTGGGACGTGATACTTCTTTGTAGTGCAGATTTGCATTGCCCGCTTGCTTGCTTGGCCAAAAAGGGCGTATGCGTTTTCTCCTGAATATATTCAGGAGAAAACGCATACGCCCTTTTTGGCCAAGTGCATCATTGTCGAAGTTGTAACCCTCTTCCTGTGCTTTAAAGGTGATTCCAACGTACCTCTTGAAATCTGTTTCCTGCTATTCTGCCTCGCTTTCAAGTCCGCCTCGTTGCCTTCCCTCAACAGATTTTTGGACGATAGTTGTCCTTTATTACTCGGCCAGTTTGTGAATTGCTGTGCCCCTGAGCATCATTTTCAACTCATTTTTGGTGAGCTGACCGCAAGTCCAAAATTTTGGTTCAGGAACTATACTGGTTCCCGGTGGGTGGCTGAGACTTTGGTTAATTCTTCTTCCTGGCGGGAAATTACAGTGATATGTGCCCGTCCAAATGCCTAACAGCTACTCTCTCATTGGTTCTCCCTCTTCCCTTTCATCCTCTGCCAAATTGGCAGCCTGTGCGAACCAGGAGGTTAAAGGGGCTGTCTCTCCAAGTTGGGAGGTTGATAGTAAAGCAGATGGAAAGTCAAACCACAGCACCAGGAGAGGGACTATTCGTTGAGTTTTAGAAACCTTTCGTATTCACAGTGTGTCCGTTCTCTAGGTTTCCCGTACATGTTATAGCTGTAGTAATATTCCCTTCAACCTGGAGAGTTGGGACCGATGGAATGCGTGCAAGGCATTTGTGCTTTAAAGGGTCTGTATTTGCTCACCCAATCTCACCAATCGTCTCAGTCCCAAGTGTCCCTCCTTATGCCACATCCAGCTGTCATTGTAGATAGGGTCATTCCAGGTTTCATCAGAGACCCTGAAGGAATTTTAAAGAATTTCCCAGTTTTTTTGTTTTGTTTTTGAAATTCCTTTTTATAGTGGGTTTGAGCTGATTCTCGCTGCCATGTTTATGCCAGTCAAGACACACTTGTTTCCGTTACGGAGACATATCAATACATAGGTTTTAAGATTCTTACTAGTCAGATATATTCCTCTGTGGGAAATATGCGGTTTTGAGTCCCTTTCACTGAGGAAGGTGTAGGCCTTGTCTATTCCATAGTTAGTTTTTGGAAAGGTACCTGTCCTTATACCAAACTCTGGTTTTATGCATCACCCCACCTCTCCTTCCCCCTTAAGCAGGCATAAGAGTGTTTTCTAAATGTGAGACACTCTTCTCTTTCCTAACTCAGCTCAAGTGTAGCCATGTTTACAGGATCTTCATAAGTGATATCTTATGATAAGTTTCTTTTTCTGTGTGACTTATTTCACTTAGAATCATCGTACCTGAATCCACCCATTTTGCTGCTACTGGTCTTATGACATTGATTTCATGGCTGAGGGATATTCCATCGTACGTAAGTACCACAATTTTTTGAACCATTTTTATATTTCCTGGGATATTTAAGTGTACCCAAGTTGAGGTCCTTGTAAGCAGTGCAGCCCTAAATTTTGGAGTGGCTCTGTCTTATTGAATTTCAGTTTTCCCAAGGTATATTCCCTAGACTGGAAGTTCCCTTGGCTCTGTAGCTCTATTCTTTACTTGTTTTAGGGAACACAATGCACTCCTCCAGAGAGGCTGTTGGCAATTTACATCCCGCCCGTCAGCATAACAAGGCTCCCTGTTCTCCAGGGCCTGTCTTGCCTTTCTGGTTTTTACACATTTTGTGGATGTCCCTTTTGACCGGTGGGAAGTGATACTTCTCTGTAGTGCAGATTTGCATTGCCCGCTTGCTTGCTTGGCCAAAAAGGGCGTATGCGTTTTCTCCTGAATATATTCAGGAGAAAACGCATACGCCCTTTTTGGCCAAGTGCATCATTGTCGAAATTGTGCCCCTCTTCCTGTGCTTTAAAGGCGATTCCAACGTACCTCTTGAAATCTGTTTCCTGCTATTCTGCCTCGCTTTCAAGTCCGCCTCGTTGCCTTCCCTCAACAGATTTTTGGCCGACAGTTGTCCTTTATTACTCGGCCAGTTTGTGAATTGCTGTGCCCCTGAGCTCCATTTTTCAACTCGTTTTTGGTGAGCTGACCGCAAGTCCAAAATTTTGGTTCAGAACCTATACTGGTTCCCGGTGGGTGGCTGAGACTTTGGTTAATTCTTCTTCCTGCCGGGAAATTACAGTGATATGTGCCCGTCCAAATGCCTAACTGCTACTCTCTCATTGGTTCTCCCTCTTCCCTTTCATCCTCTGCCAAATTGGAAACCTGTGCGAACCAGGAGGTTAAAGTGGCTGTCTCTCCAAGTTGGGAGGTTAATAGTAAAGCAGGTGGAAAGTCAAACTGGAGCAACAGGAGAGGTACTATTCGTTGAGTTTTAGAAACCTTTCGTATTCACAGTGTGTCCGTTCTCTAGGTTTCCCGTACATGTTATAGCTGTAGTAATATTCCCTTCTACCTGGAGAGTTAGGACCAATGGAATGGGTGCCATGCATTATTGCTTTAAAGGGTCTGCATTTTCTCACCCAATCTCACCAATCCTCTCAGTCCCAAGTGTCCAGCCTTTTGCCACATCCAGCTGTCATTGTAGATAGGGTCATTCCAGGTTTCATCAGAGACCCTGAAGGAATTGTAAAGAATTTCCCAGTTTTTTTGTTTTGTTTTTGAAATTCCTTTTTATAGTGGGTTTGAGCTGATTCTCGCTGCCATGTTTATGCCAGTCTAGACACACTTGATTCCCTTATGGAGACATATCAATACATAGGTTTTAAGATTCTTACTAGTCAGATGTATTCCTCTGCGGGAAATATGGGGTTTTGAGTCCCTTTCACTGAGGAAGGTGTAGGTGTTGTCTATTCCATAGTTGGTTTTTGGAACGCTACCTGTGCTTATATCAAACTCTGGTTTTATGCATCATCCCACCTCTCCTTCCCCCTTAAGCAGGCATAAGAGTGTTTTCTAAATGTGAGACACTCTTCTCTTTCCTAACTCAGTTCAAGTGTAGCCATGTTTACAGGATCTTCATAAGTGATATCTTATGATAAGTTTCTTTTTCTGTGTGACTTATTTCACTTAGAATCATCGTACCTGAATCCACCCATTTTGCTGCTACTGGTCTTATGACATTGATTTCATGGCTGAGGGATATTCCATCGTACGTAAGTACCACAATTTTTTGAACCATTTTTATATTTCCTGGGATATTTAAGGTGTACCCAAGTTGAGGTCCTTGTAAGCAGTGCAGCCCTAAATTTTGGAGTGGATCTGTCTTATTGATTATCAGTTTTCCCAAGGTATATTCCCTAGACTGGAAGTGCCCTTGGCTCTGTAGCTCTGTTCTTTACTTGTTTTAGGGAACACAATGTACTCCTCCAGAGAGGCAGTTGGCAATTTACATCCCGCCCATCAGCATAACAAGGCTCCCTGTTCTCCAGGGCCTGTCTTGCCTTTCTGGTTTTTACACATTTTGTGGATGTCCCTTTTGACCGGTGGGAAGTGATACTTCTTTATAGTGCAGATTTGCATTGCCCGCTTGCTTTCTTGGCCAAAAAGGGCGTATGTGTTTTCTCCTGAATATATTCAGGAGAAAATGCATACGCCCTTTTTGGCCAAGTGCATCATTGTCGAAGTTGTGCCCTCTTCCTGTGCTTTAAAGGCGATTCCAACGTACCTCTTGAAATCTGTTTCCTGCTATTCTGCCCCGCTTTCAAGTCCGCCTCGTTGCCTTCCCTCAACAGATTTTTGGACGATAGTTGTCCTTTATTACTCGACCAGTTTGTGAATTGCTGTGCCCCTGAGCTCCATTTTTCAACTCGTTTTTGGTGAGCTGACCGCAAGTCCAAAATCTTGGTTCAGGACCTATACTGGTTCCCGGTGGGTGGCTGAGAATTTGGTTAATTCTTCTTTCTGCCGGGAAGTTAGAGTGATATGTGCCCATCCAAATGCCTAACAGCTACTCTCTCATTGTTTCTCCCTCTTCCCTTTCATCCTCTGCCAAATTCGCAACCTGTGCGAACCAGCAGGTTAAAGGGGCTGTCTCTCCAAGTTGGGAGGTTGATAGTAAAGCAGATGGAAAGTCAAACCGGAGCACCAGGAGAGGGACTATTCGTTGAGTTTTAGAAACCTTTCGTATTCACAGTGTGTCCGTTCTCTAGGTTTCCCGTACATGTTATAACTGTAGTAATATTCCCTTCAACCTGGAGAGTTGGGACCCATGGAATGGGTGCCAGGCATTTGTGCTTTAAAGGGTCTGCATTTGCTCACCCAATCTCACCAATCCTCTCAGTCCCAAGTGTCCCTCCTTATGCCACATCCAGCTGTCATTGTAGATAGGGTCATTCCAGGTTTCATCAGAGACCCTGAAGGAATTGTAAAGAATTTCCCAGTTTTTTTGATTTGTTTTTGAAATTCCTTTTATAGTGGGTTTGAGCATATTCTCGCTGCCATATTTATGCCAGTCTAGACACACTTGATTCCCTTACGGAGACATATCAATACATAGGTTTTAAGATTATTACTACTCAGATATATTCCTCTGCGGGAAATATGGGGTTTTGAGTCCCTTTCACTGAGGAAGATGTAGGTCTTGTCTATTCCATAGTTGGTTTTTGGAACGGTACCTGTGCTTATATCAAACTCTGGTTTTATGCATCACCCCACCTCTCCTTCCCCCTTAAGCAGGCATAAGAGTGTTTTCTAAATGTGAGACACTGTTCTCTTTCCTAACTCAGTTCAAGTGTAGCCATGTTTACAGGATCTTCATAAGTGATATCTTATGGTAAGTTTCTTTTTCTGTGTGACTTATTTCACTTAGAATCATCGTACCTGAATCCACCCATTTTGCTGCTACTGGCCTTAAGACATTGATTTCATGGCTGAGGGATATTCCATCGTACGTAAGTACCACAATTTTTTGAACCATTTTTATATTTCCTGGGATATTTAAGCTGTACCCAAGTTGAGGTCCTTGTAAGCAGTGCAGCCCTAAATTTTGGGGTGGCTCTGTCTTATCGATATTCAGTTTTCCCAAGGTATATTCCCTAGACTGCAAGAGCCCTTGGCTCTGTAGCTCTGTTGTTTCTTTGTTTTAGGGAACACAATGCACACCTCCAGAGAGGCAGTTGGCAATTTACATCCCGCCTATCAGCATAACAAGGCTCCCTGTTCTCCAGGGCCTGTCTTGCCTTTCTGGTTTGTACACATTTTGTGGATGTACCTTTTGAGCGGTGGGAAGTGATACTTCTTTATAGTGCAGATTTGCATTGCCCGCTTCCTTGCTTGGCCAAAAAGGGCGTATGCGTTTTCTCCTGAATATATTCAGGAGAAAACGCATACGCCCTTTTTGGCCAAGTGCATCATTGTCGAAGTTGTGCCCCTCTTCCTGTGCTTTAAAGGCGATTCCAACCTACCTCTTGAAATCTGTTTCCTGCTATTCTGCCTCGCTTTCATGTCCGCCACGTTGCATTCCCTCAACAGATTTTTGGACGATAGTTGTCCTTTATTACTCGGCCAGTTTTTGAATTGCTGTGTCCCTGAGCTCCATTTTTCAACTCGTTTTTGGTGATCTGACCGGAAGTCCAACATTTTGGTTCAGGACCTATACTGGTTCCCGGTGGGTGGCTGAGACTTTGCTTAATTCTTCTTCCTGCCAGGAAATTACAGTGATATGTGCCCGTCCAAATGCCTAACAGCTACTCTCTCATTGGTTCTCCCTCTTCCCTTTCATCCTCTGCCAAATTGGCAACCTGTGTTAACAAGGAGGTTAAAGGTGCTGTCTCTCCATGTTGGGAGGTTGATAGTAAAGCAGATGGAAAGTCAAACCGGAGCACCAGGAGAGGGACTATTCGTTGAGTTTTAGAAACCTTTGGTATTCACAGTGTGTCCGTTCTCTAGGTTTCCCGTACATGTTATAACTGTAGTAATATCCCCTTCAACCTGGAGAGTTGGGACCCAAGGAATGGGTGCCAGGCATTTGTGCTTTAAAGGGTCTGCATTTGCTCACCCAATCTCACCAATCGTCTCAGTCCCAAGTGTCCCTCATTATGCCACATCCAGCTGTCATTGTAGATAGGGTCATTCCAGGTTTCATCAGAGACCCTGAAGGAATTGTAAAGAATTTCCCAGTTTTTTTGTTTTGTTTTTGAAATTCCTTTTTATAGTGGGTTTGGGCACATTCTCGCTGCCATGTTTATGCCAGTCTAGACACACTTGATTCCCTTACGGAGACATATCAATACATAGGTTTTAAGATTCTTACTAGTCAGATATATTCCTCTGTGGGAAATATGGGGTTTTGAGTCCCTTTCACTGAGGAAGGTGTAGGTCTTGTCTATTCCATAGTTGGTGTTTGGAACGGTACCTGTGCTTATATCAAACTCTGGTTTTATGCATCACCCCACCTCTCCTTCCCCCTTAAGCAGGCATAAGAGTGTTTTCTAAATGAGAGACACTGTTCTCTTTCCTAACTCAGTTCAAGTGTAGCCATGTTTACAGGATCTTCATAAGTGATATCTTATGATAAGTTTCTTTTTCTGTGACTTATTTCACTTAGAATCATCGTACCTGAATCCACCCATTTTGCTGTTACTGGTCTTATGACATTGATTTCATGGCTGAGGGATATTCCATCGTACGTAAGTACCACAATTTTTTGAACCATTTTTATAATTCCTGGGATATTTAAGGTGTACCCAAGTTGAGGTCCTTGTAAGCAGTGCAGCCCTAAATTTTGGGGTGGCTCTGTCTTATCGATATTCAGTTTTCCCAAGGTATATTCCCTAGACTGCAAGAGCCCTTGGCTCTGTAGCTCTGTTGTTTCTTTGTTTTAGGGAACACAATGCACACCTCCAGAGAGGCAGTTGGCAATTTACATCCCGCCTATCAGCATAACAAGGCTCCCTGTTCTCCAGGGCCTGTCTTGCCTTTCTGGTTTGTACACATTTTGTGGATGTACCTTTTGACCGTTTGGAAGTGATACTTCTTTATAGTGCAGATTTGCATTGCCCGCTTCCTTGCTTGGCCAAAAAGGGCGTATGCGTTTTCTCCTGAATATATTCAGGAGAAAACGCATACGCCCTTTTTGGCCAAGTGCATCATTGTCGAAGTTGTGCCCCTCTTCCTGTGCTTTAAAGGCGATTCCAACCTACCTCTTGAAATCTGTTTCCTGCTATTCTGCCTCGCTTTCAAGTCCGCCACGTTGCATTCCCTCAACAGATTTTTGGACGATACTTGTCCTTTATTACTCGGCCAGTTTTTGAATTGCTGTGTCCCTGAGCTCCATTTTTCAACTCGTTTTTGGTGATCTGACCGGAAGTCCAACATTTTGGTTCAGGACCTATACTGGTTCCCGGTGGGTGGCTGAGACTTTGCTTAATTCTTCTTCCTGCCAGGAAATTACAGTGATATGTGCCCGTCCAAATGCCTAACAGCTACTCTCTCATTGGTTCTCCCTCTTCCCTTTCATCCTCTGCCAAATTGGCAACCTGTGTTAACAAGGAGGTTAAAGGTGCTGTCTCTCCATGTTGGGAGGTTGATAGTAAAGCAGATGGAAAGTCAAACCGGAGCACCAGGAGAGGGACTATTCGTTGAGTTTTAGAAACCTTTCGTATTCACAGTGTGTCCGTTCTCTAGGTTTCCCGTACATGTTATAACTGTAGTAATATCCCCTTCAACCTGGAGAGTTGGGACCCATGGAATGGGTGCCAGGCATTTGTGCTTTAAAGGGTCTGCATTTGCTCACCAAATCTCAACAATCGTCTCAGTCCCAAGTGTCCCTCCTTATGCCACATCCAGCTGTCATTGTAGATAGGGTCATTCCAGGTTTCATCAGAGACCCTGAAGGAATTGTAAAGAATTTCCCAGTTTTTTTGTTTTGTTTTTGAAATTCCTTTTTATAGTGGGTTTGGGCACATTCTCGCTGCCATGTTTATGCCAGTCTAGACACACTTGATTCCCTTACGGAGACATATCAATACATAGGTTTTAAGATTCTTACTAGTCAGATATATTCCTCTGTGGGAAATATGGGGTTTTGAGTCCCTTTCACTGAGGAAGGTGTAGGTCTTGTCTATTCCATAGTTGGTGTTTGGAACGGTACCTGTGCTTATATCAAACTCTGGTTTTATGCATCACCCCACCTCTCCTTCCCCCTTAAGCAGGCATAAGAGTGTTTTCTAAATGAGAGACACTGTTCTCTTTCCTAACTCAGTTCAAGTGTAGCCATGTTTACAGGATCTTCATAAGTGATATCTTATGATAAGTTTCTTTTTCTGTGACTTATTTCACTTAGAATCATCGTACCTGAATCCACCCATTTTGCTGTTACTGGTCTTATGACATTGATTTCATGGCTGAGGGATATTCAATCGTACGTAAGTACCACAATTTTTTGAACCATTTTTATAATTCCTGGGATATTTAAGGTGTACCCAAGTTGAGGTACTTGTAAGCAGTGCAGCCCTAAATTTTGGGGTGGCTCTGTCTTATCGATATTCAGTTTTCCCAAGGTATATTCCCTAGAGTGCAAGAGCCCTTGGCTCTGTAGCTCTGTTGTTTCTTTGTTTTAGGGAACACAATGCACACCTCCAGAGAGGCAGTTGGCAATTTACATCCCGCCTATCAGCATAACAAGGCTCCCTGTTCTCCAGGGCCTGTCTTGCCTTTCTGGTTTGTACACATTTTGTGGATGTACCATTTGACTGGTGGGAAGTGATACTTCTTTGTAGTGCAGATTTGCATTGCCCGCTTGCTTGCTTGGCCAAAAAGGGCGTATGCGTTTTCTCCTGAATATATTCAGGAGAAAACGCATACACCCTTTTTGGCCAAGTGCATCATTGTCGAAGTTGTGCCCCTCTTCCTGTGCTTTAAAGGCGATTCCAACCTACCTCTTGAAATCTGTTTCCTGCTATTCTGCCTCGCTTTCAAGTCCGCCTCGTTGCCTTCCCTCAACAGATTTTTGGACGATAGTTGTCCTTTATTATTCGGCCAGTTTGTGCATTGCTGTGACCCTGAGCTCCATTTTTCAACTCGTTTTTGGTGAGCTGACCGCATGTTCAAAATTTTGGTTCAGGACCTATGCTGGTTCCCGGTGGGTGGCTGAGACTTTGGTTAATTCTTCTTCCTGCCGAGAAATTAGAGTGATATGTGCCCGTCCAAATGCCTAACAGCTACTCTCTCATTGGTTCTCCCTCTTCCCTTTCATCCTCTGCCAAATTGGCAACCTGTGCGAACCAGGAGATTAAAGGGGCTGTCTCTCCAAGTTGGGAGGTTGATAGTAAAGCAGATGGAAAGTCAAACCGGAGCACCAGGAGAGGGACTATTCGTTGAGTTTTAGAATCCTTTCTTATTCACAGTGTGTCCGTTCTCTAGGTTTCCCATACATGTTATAGCTGTAGTAATATTCCCTTCAACCTGGAGAGTTGGGACCCATGGAATGGGTGCCAGGTATTTGTGCTTTAAAGGGTCTGCATTTGCTCACTCAATCTCACCAATCGTCTCAGTCTCAAGTGTCCCTCCTTATGCCAAATCCAGCTGTCATTGTAGATAGGGTCATTCCAGGTTTCATCAGAGACCCTGAAGGTATTGTAAAGAATTTCCCAGTTTTTTTGTTTTGTTTTTGAAATTCCTTTTTATAGTGGGTTTGAGCTGATTCTCGCTGCCATGTTTATGCCAGTCTAGACACACTTGATTCCCTTACGGAGACATATCAATACATAGGTTTTAAGATTCTTACTTGTCAGATATATTCCTCTGTGGGAAATATGGGATTTTGAGTCCCTTTCACTGAGGAAGGAGTAGGTCTTGTCTATTCCATAGTTGGTTTTTGGAACGGTACCTGTGCTTATATCAAACTCTGGGTTTATGCATCACCCCACCTCTCCTTCCCCCTTAAGCAGGCATAAGAGTGTTTTCTAAATGTGAGACACTGTTCTCTTTCCTAACTCAGTTCAAGTGTAGCCATGTTTACAGGACCTTCATAAGTGATATCTTATGATAAGTTTCTTTTTCTGTGTGACTTATTTCACTTAGAATCATCGTACCTGAATCCACCCTCTTTGCTGCTACTGGTCTTATGACATTGATTTCATGGCTGAGGGATATTCCATCGTACGTAAGTACCACAATTTTTTGAACCATTTTTATATTTCCTGGGATATTTAAGGTGTACCCAAGTTGAGGTCCTTGTAAGCAGTGCAGCCCTAAATTTTGGGGTGGCTCTGTCTTAATGATTTTCAGTTTTCCCAGGGTATATTCCCTAGACTGGAAGTGCCCTTGGCTCTGTAGCTCTGTTCTTTACTTGTTTTAGGGAACACAATGTACTCCTCCAGAGACGCAGTTGGCAATTTACATCCCGCCCATCAGCATAACAAGGCTCCCTGTTCTCCAGGGCCTGTCTTGCCTTTCTGGTTTTTACACATTTTGTGGATGTCCCTTTTGACCGATGGGAAGTGATACTTCTTTGTAGTGCAGATTTGCATTGCCCGCTTGCTTGCTTGGCCAAAAAGGGCGTATGCGTTTTCTCCTGAATATATTCAGGAGAAAACGCATACGCCCTTTTTGGCCAAGTGCATCATTGTCGAAGTTGTGCCCCTCTTCCTGTGCTTTAAAGGCGATTCCAACGTACCTCTTGAAATCTGTTTCCTGCTATTCTGCCTCGTTTTCAAGTCCGCCTCGTTGCCTTCCCTCAACAGATTTTTGGACGATAGTTGTCCTTTATTACTCGGCCCGTTTGTGAATTGCTGTGCCCCTGAGCTCCATTTTTCAACTCGTTTTTGGTGATCTGACCGCAAGTCCAAAATTTTGGTTCAGGACCTATGCTGGTTCCCGGTGGGTGGCTGAGACTTTGGTTAATACTTCTTCCTGCCGGGAAATTACAGTGATATGTGCCCGTCCATATGCCTAACAGCTACTCTCTCATTGATTCTCCCTCTTCCCTTTCATCCTCTGTGAAATTTGCAACCTGTGCGAACCAGGAGGTTAAAGGGGCTGTCTCTCCAAGTTGGGAGGTTGATAGTAAAGCAGATGGAAAGTCAAACCGGAGCACCAGGAGAGGGACTATTCGTTGAGTTTTACAAACCTTTCGTATTCAAAGTGTGTCCATTCTCTAGGTTTCCCGTACATGTTATAGCTGTAGTAATATTCCCTTCAACCTGGAGAGTTGGGACCCAAGGAGTGGGTGCCAGGCATTTGTGCTTTAAAGGGTCTGCATTTGCTCACCCTATCTCACCAATCGTCTCAGTCCCAAGTGTCCCTCCTTATGCCACATCCAGTTGTCATTGTAGATAGGGTCATTCCAGTTTTCATCAGAGACCCTGAAGGAATTGTAAAGAATTTCCCAGTTTTTTTGTTTTGTTTTTGAAATTCCTTTTTATAGTGGGTTTGAGATGATTCTCGCTGCCATGTTTATGCCAGTCTAGACACACTTGATTCCCTTACGGAGACATATCAATACATAGGTTTTAAGATTCTTACTAGTCAGATATATTCCTCTGCGGGAAATATGGGGTTTTGAGTCCCTTTCACTGAGGAAGGTGTAGGTCTTGTCTATTCCATAGTTGGTTTTTGGAACGGTACCTGTGCTTATATCAAACTCTGGTTTTATGCATCACCCCACCTCTCCTTCCCCCTTAAGCAGGCATAAGAGTGTTTTCTAAATGTGAGACACTGCTCTCTTTCATAACTCAGTTCAAGTGTAGCCATGTTTATAGGATCTTCATAAGTGATATCTTATGATAAGTTTCTTTTTCTGTGTGACTTATTTCACTTAGAATCATCGTACCTGAATCCACCCATTTTGCTGCTACTGGTCTTATGACATTGATTTCATGGCTGAGGGATATTCCATCGTACGTAAGTACCACAATTTTTTGAACCATTTTTATATTTCCTGGGACATTTAAGGTGTACCCAAGTTGAGGTCCTTGTAAGCAGTGCAGCCCTAAATTTTGGGGTGGCTCTGTCTTATTGATTTTCAGTTTTCCCAAGGTGTATTCCCAAGGCTGGAAGTGCCCTTGCATCTGTAGCTCTGTTCTTTACTTGTTTTTGGGAACACAGTGTACTCCTCCAGAGAGGCAGTTGGCAATTTACATCCCTCCAATCAGCATAACAAGGCTCCCTGTTCTCCAGGGCCTGTCTTGCCTTTCTGGTTTTTACACATTTTTGTGGATGTCCCTTTTGACCGGTGGGAAGTGATACTTCTTTGTAGTGCAGATTTGCATTGCCCTCTTGCTTGCTTGGCCAAAAAGGGCGTATTCGTTTTCTCCTGAATATATTCAGGAGAAAACGCATACGCCCTTTTTGGCCAAGTGCATCAATGTCGAAGTTGTGACCCTCTTCCTGTGCTTTAAAGGCAATTCCAACGTACCTCTTGAAATCTGCTTCCTGCTATTCTGCCTCGCTTTCAAGTCTACCTCGTTGTCTTCCCTCAACAGATTTTTGGACGATAGTTGTCCTTTATTACTCGGCCAGTTTGTGAATTGTTGTGTCCCTGAGCTCCATTTTTCAACTCGTTTTTGGTGAGCTGACCACAAGTCCAAAATTTTAGTTCAGGATCTATAATGGTTCCTGGTGGGGGGCTGAGACTTTGGTTAATTCTTCTTCCTGCCGGGAATTTACAGTGATATGTGCCCGTCCAAATGCCTAACAGCTACTCTCTCATTGGTTCTCCCTCTTCCCTTTCATCCTCTGACAAATTGGCAACCTGTGCGAACCAGGAGGTTAAAGGGGCTGTCTCTCCAAGTTGGGAGGTTGATAGTAAAGCAGATGGAAAGTAAAACTGGAGCAGCAGGAGAGGGACTATTCGTTGAGTTTTAGAAACCTTTCGTATTCACAGTGTGTCTGTTCTCTAGGTTTCCCGTACATGTTATAACTGTAGTAATATTCCCTTCAACCTGGAGAGTTGGGACCCCTGGAATGGGTGCCAGGCATTTGTGCTTTAAAGGGTCTGCATTTGATCAACCAATCTCACCAATCCTCTCAGTCCCAAGTGTCCAGCCTTATGCCACATACAGCTGTCATTGTAGATAGGGTCATTCCAGGTTTCATCAGAGACCCTGGAGGAATTGTAAAGAATTTCCCAGTTTTTTCGTTTTGTTTTTGAAATTCCTTTTTAGAGTGGGTTTGAGCTGATTCTCGCTGCCATGTTTATGCCAGTCTAGACACACTTGATTCCCTTACGGAGACATATCAATACATAGGTTTTAAGCTTCTTACTAGTCAGATATATTCCTCTGCGGGAAATATGGGGTTTTGAGTCCCTTTCACTGAGGAAGTTGTAGGTCTTGTCTATTCCATAGTTGGTTTTTGGAACGGTACCTGTGCTTATATCAAACTCTGGTTTTATGCATCACCCCACCTCTCCTTCCCCCTTAAGCAGGCATAAGAATGTTTTCTAAATGTGAGACACTGCTCTCTTTCCTGAATCAGTTCAAGTGTAGCCATGTTTACAGGATCTTCATAAGTGATATCTTATGATAAGTTTCTTTTTCTGTGTGACTTATTTCACTTAGAATCATCGTACCTGAATCCACCCATTTTGCTGCTACTGGTCTTATGACATTGATTTCATGGCTGAGGGATATTCCATCGTACGTAAGTACCACAAATTTTTGAACCATTTTTATATTTCCTGGGATATTTAAGGTGTACCCAAGTTGAGGTCCTTGTAAGCAGTGCAACCCTTAATTTTGGGGTGGCTCTGTCTTATTGATTTTCAGTTTTCCCAAGGTATATTCCCTAGACTGGAAGTGCCCTTGGCTCTGTAGCTCTGTTCTTTACTTGTTTTAGGGAACACAATGCACTCTTCCAGAGAGGCAGTTGGCAATTTACATCCCGCCCATCAGCATAACAAGGCTCCCTGTTCTCCAGGGCCGGTCTTGCCTTTCTGGCTTTTACACATTTTTGTGGATGTCCCTTTTGACCGGTGGGAAGTGATACTTCTTTGTAGTGCAGATTTGCATTGCCCGCTTACTTGCTTGGCCAAAAAGGGCGTATGTGTTTTCTCCTGAATATATTCAGGAGAAAACACATACGCCCTTTTTGGCCAAGTGCATCATTGTCGAATTTGTGCCCCTCTTCCTGTGCTTTAAAGGCGATTCCAACGTACCTCTTGAAATCTGTTTCCTGCTATTCTGCCTGGCTTTCAAGTCCGCCTCGTTGCCTTCCCTCAACAGATTTTTGGACGATAGATGTCCATTATTACTCAGCCAGTTTGTGAATTGCTGTGCCCCTGAGCTCCATTTTTCAACTCGTTTTTGGTGAGCTGACCGTATGTCCAAAATTTTGGTTCAGGACCTATACTGGTTCCCGGTTGGTGGCTGAGACTTTGGTTAATTCTTCTTCCTGCCGGGAAATTACAGTGATATGTGTCCGTCCAAATGCCTAACAGCTACTCTCTCATTGGTTCTCCCTCTTCCCTTTCATCCTCTGCCAAATTGGCAACCTGTGCGAACCAGGAGGTTAAAGGGGCTGTCTCTCCAAGTTGGGAGGTTGATAGTAAAGCAGATGGAAAGTCAAACCGGAGCACCAGGAGAGGGACTATTCGTTGAGTTTTAGAAATCTTTCGTATTCACAGTGTGTCCGTTCTCTAGGTTTCCGGTACATGTTATAACTGTAGTAATATTCCCTTCAACCTGGAGAGTTGGGACCCATGGAATGGGTGCCAGGCATTTGTGCTTTAAAGGGTCTGCATTTGCTCACCCAATCTCACCAATCCTCTCAGTCCCAAGTGTCCAGCCTTATGCCACATCCAGCTGTCGTTGTAGATAGGGTCATTCCAGGTTTCATCAGAGACCCTGAAGGAATTGTAAAGAATTTCCCAGTTTTTTTGTTTTGTTTTTGAAATTCCTTTTTATAGTGGGTTTGAGCTGATTCTCGCTGCCATGTTTATGCCAGTCTAGACACTCTTGATTCCCATACGGAGACATATCAATATATAGGTTTTAAGATTCTTACTAGTCAGATATATTCCTCTGCGGGAACTATGGGGTTTTTAGTCCCTTTCACTGAGGAAGGTGTAGGTCTTGTCTATTCCATAGTTGGTTTTTGGAACGGTACCTGTGGTTATATCAAACTCTGGTTTTATGCATCACCCCACCTCTCCTTCCCCCTTAAGCAAGCATAAGAGTGTTTTCTAAATGTGAGACACTGTTCTCTTTCCTAACTCAGTTCAAGTGTAGCCATGTTTACAGGATCTTCATAAGTGATATCTTATGATAAGTTTCTTTTTCTCTGTGACTTATTTCACTTAGAATCATCGTACCTGAATCCACCCATTTTGCTGTTACTTGTCTTATGACATTGATTTCATGGCTGAGGGATATTCCATCGTACATAAGTACCACAATTTTTTGAACCATTTTTATAATTCCTGGGATATTTAAGGTGTACCCAAGTTGAGGTCCTTGTAAGCAGTGCAGCCCTAAATTTTGGGGTGGTTCTGTCTTATTCATTTTCAGTTTTCCCAAGGAATGTTCCCTAGACTGAAAGTGCCCTTGGCTCTGTATCTCTGTTGTTTACTTGTTTTAGGGACTCAATGCACTCCTCCAGAGAGGCAGTTGGCCATGTACATCCCGCCCATCAGCATAACAAGGCTCCCTGTTCTCCAGGGCCTGTCTTGCCTTACTGGTTTTTACACATTTTTGTGGATGTCCCTTTTGACCGGTGGGAAGTGATACTTCTTTGTAGTGCAGATTAGCATTGCCCGCTTGCTTGCTTGGCTAAAAAGGGCGTATGCGTTTTCTCCTGAATATATTCAGGAGAAAACGCATACGCCCTTTTTGGCCAAGTGCATCATTGTCGAAGTTGTGGCCCTCTTCCTGTGCTTTAAAGGCGATTCCAACGTACCTCTTGAAATCTGTTTCCTGCTATTCTGCCTCGCTTTCAAGTCGGCCTCGTTGCCTTCCCTCAACAGATTTTTGGACGATAGTTGTCCTTTATTACTCGGCCAGTTCCTGAATTGCTGTGCCCCTTAGCTCCATTTTGAATCTCGTTTTTGGTGAGCTGACCGCATGTCCAAAATTTTGGTTCAGGACCTATGCTGGTTCCCGGTGGGTGGCTGAGACTTTGGTTAATTCTTCTTCCTGCCGAGAAATTAGAGTGATATGTGCCCGTCCAAATGCCTAACAGCTACTCTCTCATTGGTTCTCCCTCTTCCCTTTCATCCTCTGCCAAATTGGCAACCTGTGCGAACCAGGAGATTAAAGGGGCTGTCTCTCCAAGTTGGGAGGTTGATAGTAAAGCAGATGGAAAGTCAAACCGGAGCACCAGGAGAGGGACTATTCGTTGAGTTTTAGAATCCTTTCTTATTCACAGTGTGTCCGTTCTCTAGGTTTCCCATACATGTTATAGCTGTAGTAATATTCCCTTAAACCTGTTGAGTTGGGACCCATGGAATGGGTGCCAGGCATTTGTGCTTTAAAGGGTCTGCATTTGCTCACTCAATCTCACCAATCATCTCAGTCTCAAGTGTCCCTCCTTATGCCAAATCCAGCTGTCATTGTAGATAGGGTCATTCCAGGTTTCATCAGAGACCCTGAAGGTATTGTAAAGAATTTCCCAGTTTTTTTGTTTTGTTTTTGAAATTCCTTTTTATAGTGGGTTTGAGCTGATTCTCGCTGCCATGTTTATGCCAGTCTAGACACACTTGATTCCCTTACGGAGACATATCAATACATAGGTTTTAAGATTCTTACTAGTCTGATATATTCCTCTGCAGGAAATATGGGGTTTTGAGTCCCTTTCACTGAGGAAGGTGTAGGTTTCTCTATTCCATAGTTGGTTTTTGGAACGGTACCTGTGCTTATATCAAACTCTGGTTTTATGCATCACCCCACCTCTCCTTCCCCCTTAAGCAGGCATAAGAGTGTTTTCTAAATGTGAGACACTGTTCTCTTTCCTAACTCAGTTCAAGTGTAGCCATGTTTACAGGATCTTCATAAGTGATATCTTATGATAAGTTTCTTTTTCTGTGTGACTTATTTCACTTAGAATCATCGTACCTAAATCCACCCATTTTGCTGCTACTGGTTTATGACATTGATTTCATGGCTGAGGGATATTCCATCGTACGTAAGTACCACAATTTTTGAAACATTTTTATATTTCCTTGGATATTTAAGGTGTACCCAAGTTGAGGTCCTTGTAAGCAGTGCAGCCCTAAATTTTGGGGTGGCGCTGTCTTATTGATTTTCAGTTTTCCCAAGGTATATTCCCTAGACTGGAAGTGCCCTTGGCTCTTAAGCTCTGTTCTTTACTTCTTTTAGGGAACACAATATACTCCTCCAGAGAGGCAGTTGGCAATTTACATCCCGCCCATCAGCATAACAAGGCTCCCTGTTCTCCAGGGCCTGTCTTGCCTTTCTGGTTTTTACACATTTTGTGGATGTCCCTTTTGACCGGTGGGAAGTGATACTTCTTTGTAGTGCAGATTTGCATTGCCCGCTTGCTTGCTTGGCCAAAAAGGGGGTATGTGTTTTCTCTTGAATATATTCAGGAGAAAACGCATACGCCCTTTTTGGCCAAGTGCATCATTGTCAAAGTTGTGCCTCTCTTCCTGTGCTTTAAAGGCGTTTCCAACGTACCTCTTGAAATCTGTTTCCTGCTATTCTGCATCGCTTTCAATTCCGCCTCGTTGCCTTCCCTCAACAGATTTTTGGACGATAGTTGTCCTTTATTACTCGGCCAGTTTGTGAATTGCTGTGCCCCTTAGCTCCATTTTGCATCTCGTTTTTTGTGAGCTGACCGCAAGTCCAAAATTTTGGTTCAGGACCTATGCTGGTTCCTGGTGGGGGGCTGAGACTTTGGTTAATTCTTCTTCCTGCCGGGAAGTTAGAATGATATGTGCCCGTCCAAATGCCTAACAGCTACTCTCTCATTGGTTCTCCCTCTTCCCTTTCATCCTCTGCCAAATTGGAAACCTGTGCGAACCAGGAGGTTAAAGGGGCTGTCTCTCCAAGTTGGGAGATTGACAGTAAAGCAGATGGAAAGTCAAACCGGAGCACCAGGAGAGGGACTATTCGTTGAGTTTTAGAAACCTTTCGTATTCACAGTGTGTCCATTCTGTAGGTTTCCCGTACATGTTATAACTGTAGTAATATTCCCTTCAACCTGGAGAGTTGGGACCCATGGAATGGGTGCCAGGCATTATTGCTTTAAAGGGTCTGCATTTGCTCACTCAATCTCACCAATCCTCTCAGTCCCAAGTGTCCCTCCTTATGCCACATCCAGCTGTCGTTGTAGATAGGGTCATTCCAGGTTTCATCAGAGACCCTGAAGGAATAGAAAAGAATTTCCCAGTTTTTTTGTTTTGTTTTTGAAATTCCTTTTTATAGTGGGTTTGAGCTGATTCGCGCTGCCATGTTTATGCCAGTCTAGACACACTTGATTCCCATTCGGAGACATAGCAATACATAGGTTTTAAGTTTCTTACTAGTCAGATATATTCCTCTGCGGGAAATATGGGGTTCTGAGTCCATTTCACTGAGGAAGGTGTAGGCCTTGTCTATTCCATAGTTGGTTTTTGGAACGGTACCTGTGCTTATATCAAACTCTGGTTTTATGCATCACCCCACCTCTCCTTCCCCCTTAAGCAGGCATAAGAGTGTTTTCTAAATGTCAGACTCTGTTCTCTTTCCTAACTCAGTTCAAGTGTAGCCATGTTTACAGGATCTTCATAAGTGATATCTTATGATAAGTTTCTGTTTCTCTGTGACTTATTTCACTTAGAATCATCGTACCTGAATCCACCCAATTTGCTGCTACTGGTCTTATGACATTGATTTCATGGCTGAGGGATATTCCATCGTACGTAAGTACCACAATTTTTTGAACCATTTTTATATTTCCTGGGATATTTAAGGTGTACCCAAGTTGAGGTCCTTGTAAGCAGTGCAGCACTAAATTTTGGGGTGCTCCGTCTTATTGATTTTCAGTTTTCCCAAGGTATATTCCCTAGACTGGAAGTGCCCTTGGCTCTGTAGCTCTGTTGTTTACTTGTTTTAGGGAACACAATGCACTCCTCCAGAGAGGCAGTTGGCAATGTACATCCCGCCCATCAGCATAACAAGACTCCCTGTTCTCCAGGGCCTGTCTTACCTTTCTGGTTTTTACACATTTTGTGGATGTCCCTTTTGACTGGTGGGAAGTGATACTTCTTTGTAGTGCAGATTAGCATTGCCCACTTGCTTGCTTGGCCAAAAAGGGCGTATGCGTTTTCTCCTGAATATATTCAGGAGAAAACGCATACGCCCTTTTTGGCCAAGTGCATCATTGTCGAAGTTGTGCCCCTCTTCCTGTGCTTTAATGGCGATTCCAACGTACCTCTTGAAATCTGTTTCCTGCTATTCTGCCTCGCTTTCAAGTCTGCCTCGTTGCCTTCCCTCAACAGATTTTTGGACGATAGTTGTCGTTTATTACTCGGCCAGTTTGTGAATTGCTGTGCCCCTTAGCTCCATTTTTCAACTCGTTTTTTGTGAGCTGACCGCAAGTCCAAAATTTTGGTTCAGGACCTATACTGGTTCCCAGTGGGTGCATGAGACTTTGGTTAATTTTTCTTCTTGCCACAAAATTAGAGTGATATGTGCCCGTCCAAATGCCTAACAGCTACTCTCTCATTGGTTCTCCCTCTTCCCTTTCATCCTCTCCCAATTTGGCAACCTGTGCGAACCAGGAGGTTAAAGGGGCTGTCTCTCCAAGTTGGGAGGTTGATAGTAAAGCAGATGGAAAGTCAAACAGGAGCACCAGGAGAGGGACTATTCGTTGAGTTTCAGAAACCTTTCGTATTCACAGTGTGTCCGTTATCTAGGTTTCCCGTACATGTTATAGCTGTAGTAATATTCCCTTCAACCTGGAGAGTTGGGACCCTTGGAATGGGTGCCAGGCATTTGTGCTTTAAAGGGTCTGCATTTGCTCACCCAATCTCACCAATCGTCTCAGTCCCAAGTGTCCCTCCTTATGCCATATCCAGCTGTCATTGTAGATATGGTCATTCCAGGGTTCATCAGAGACCCTGAAGGAATTGTAAAGAATTTCCCAGTATTTTTGTTTTGTTTTTGAAATTCCTGTTTATAGTGGGTTTGAGCTGATTCTCGCTGCCATGTTTATGCCAGTCTAGCAACACTTGATTCCCTTACGGAGACATATCAATACATAGGTTTTAAGATTCTTACTAGTCAGATATATTCCTCTGCGGGAAATATGGGGTTTTGAGTCCCTTTCACTGAGGAAGGTGTAGGTCTTGTGTATTCCATAGTTGGTTTTTGGAACGGTACCTGTGCTTATATCAAACTCTGGTTTTATGCATCACCCCACCTCTCCTTCCCCCTTAAGCAGGCATAGGAGTGTTTTCTAAATGTCAGACTCTGTTCTCTTTCCTAACTCAGTTCAAGTGTAGCCATGTTTACAGGATCTTCATAAGTGATATCTTATGATAAGTTTCTTTTTCTCTGTAACTTATTTCACTTAGAATCATCATACCTGAATCCACCCATTTTGCTGCTACTGGTTTATGACATTGATTTCATGGCTGAGGGATATTCCATCGTACGTAAGTACCACAAATTTTGAACCATTTTTATATTTCCTGGGATATTTAAGGTGTACCCAAGTTGAGGTCCTTGTAAGCAGTGCAGCCCTAAATTTTGGGGTGGCTCTGTATTATTGATTTTCAGAATTCCCAAGGTATATTCCCTAGACTGGAAGTGCTCTTGGCTCTTTAGCTCTGTTCTTTACTTGTTTTTGGGAACACAATATACTCCTCAAGAGACGCAGTTGGAAATTTACATCCCGCCCATCAGCATAACAAGGCTCCCTGTTCTCCAGGGCCTGTCTTGCCTTTCTGGTTTTTACACATTTTGTGGATGTCCCTTTTGATCGGTGGGAAGTGATACTTCTTTGTAGTGCAGATTTGCATTGCCCGCTTGCTTGCTTGGCCAAAAAGGGCGTATGCGTTTTCTCCTGAATATATTCAGGAGAAAACGCATACGCCCTTTTTGGCCAAGTGCAGCATTTTCGTAGTTGTGTCCCTCTTCCTGTGCTTTAAAGGCGATTCCTACGTACCTCTTGAAATCTGTTTCCTGCTATTCTGCCTCGCTTTCAAGTCCGCCTCGTTGCCTTCCCTCAAGAGATTTTTGGACGATAGTTGTCCTTTATTACTCGGCCAGTTTGTGAATTGCTGTGCCCCTTAGCTCCATTTATCAACTCGTTTTTTGTGAGCTGACCGCAAGTCCCAAATTTTGGTTCATGACCTATGCTGGTTCCTGATGGGTGGCTGAGACTTTGGTTAATTCTTCTTCCTGCTGGGAAGTTAGATTGATATGTGCCCGTCCAAATGCCTAACAGCTACTCTCTCATTGGTTCTCCCTCTTCCCTTTCATTCTCTGCCAAATTGGAAACCTGTGCGAACCAGGAGGTTAAAGGGGTTGTCTCTCCAAGTTGGGAGATTGATAGTAAAGCAGATGGAAAGTCAAACCGGAACACCAGGAGAGGGACTATTCGTTGAGTTTTAGAAACCTTTCGTATTCACATTGTGTCCGTTCTCTAGGTTTCCCGTACATGTTATAACTGTAGTAATATTCCCTTCAACCTGGAGAGTTGGGTCCCATGGAATGGGTGCCATGCATTATTGCTTTAAAGGGTCTGCATTTGCTCACTCAATCTCACCAATCGTCTCAGTCCCAAGTTTCCAGCCTTTTGCCACATCCAGCTGTCGTTGTAGATAGGGTCACTCCAGGATTCATCAGAGACCCTGAAGGAATTGTAAAGAATTTCCCAGTTTTTTTGTTTTGTTTTTCAAATTCCTGTTTATAGTGGGTTTGAGCTGATTCTCGCTGCCATGTTTATGCCAGTCTAGACACACTTGATTCCCTTACAGAGACATATCAATACATAGGTTTTAAGATTCTTTCTATTCAGATATATTCCTCTGCGGGAAATATGGGGTTTTGAGTCCCTTTCACTGAGGAAGGTGTAGGTCTTGTCTATTCCATAGTTGGTTTTTGGAACGGTACCTGTGCTTATATCAAACTCTGGTTTTATGCATCACCCCACCTCTCCTTCCCCCTTAAGCAGGCATAAGAGTGTTTTCTAAATGTGAGACACTGTTCTCTTTCCTAACTCAGTTCAAGTGTAGCCATGTTTACAGGATCTTCATAAGTGATATCTTATGATACGTTTCTTTTTCTCAGTGACTTATTTCACTTAGAATCATCGTACCTGAATCTACCAATTTTGCTGCTACTGGTCTTATGACATTGATTTCATGGCTGAGGGATATTCCATTGTACGTTAGTACCACAATTTTTGAACCATTTTTATATTTCCTGGGATATTTAAGGTGTACCCATGTTGAGGTCCTTGTAAGCAGTGCAGCCCTAAATTTTGGGGTGGCTCTGTCTTATCGATATTCAGTTTTACCAAGATATGTTCCCTAGACTGCAAGAGCCCTTGGCTCTGTAGCTCTGTTGTTTCTTTGTTTTAGGGAACACAATGCACACCTCCAGAGAGGCAGTTGGCAATTTACATCCCGCCTATCAGAATAAGAAGGCTCCCTGTTCTCCAGGGCCTGTCTTGCCTTTCTGGTTTTTACACATTTTGTGGATGTCCCATTTGACCGGTGGGAAGTGATACTTCTTTGTAGTGCAGATTTGTATTGCCTGCTTGCTTGCTTGGCCAAAAAGGGCGTATGCATCTTCTCCTGAATATATTCAGGAGAAAACGCATACGCCCTTTTTGGCCAAGTGCATCATTGTCGAAGTTGTGCCCCTCTTCCTGTGCTTTAAAGGCGATTCCAACGTACCTCTTGAAATCTGTTTCCTGCTATTCTGCCTCGCTTTGAAGTCCGCCTCGTTGCCTTCCCTCAACAGATTTTTGGACGATAGTTGTCCTTTATTACTCGGCCAGTTTGTGAATTGCTGTGCCCCTGAGCTCCATTTTTCAACTCGTTTTTTGTGAGCTGACCGCAAGTCCAAAATTTTGGTTCAGGATCTATGCTGGTTCCCGGTGTGTGGCTGAGACTTTGGTTAATTCTTCTTCCTGCCTGGAAATTACAGTGATATGTGACCGTCCAAATGCCTAACAGCTACTCTCTCATTGGTTCTCCCTCTTCCCTTTCATCCTCTGCCAAATTGGAAACCTGTGCGCACCAGGAGGTTAAAGGGGCTGTCTCTCCAAGTTGGGAGGTTGATAGTAAAGCAGATGGAAAGTCAAACCAGAGCACCAGGAGAGGGACTATTCGTTGAGTTTTAGAAACCTTTGGTATTCACAGTGTGTCCGTTCTCTAGGTTTCCCGTACATGTTATAGCTGTAGTAATATTCCCTTCAACCTGGAGAGTTGGGACCCATGGAATGGGTGTCAGGCATTTGTGCTTTAAAGGGTCTGCATTTGCTCACCCAATCTCACCAATCCTCTCAGTCCCAAGTGTCCCTGCTTATGCCACATCCAGCTGTCATTGTAGATAGGGTCATTCCAGGTTTCATCAGAGACCCTGAAGGAATTGTAAAGAATTTCCCAGTTTTTTTGTTTTGTTTTTGAAATTCCTTTTTATAGTGGGTTTGAGCTGATTCTCGTTGCCATGTTTATGCCAGTCTAGACACACTTGATTCCCTTACGGGGACATATCAATACATAGGTTTTAAGATTCTTACTAGTCAGATATATTCCTCTGCGGGAAATATGGGGTTTTGAGTCCCTTTCCCTGATGAAGGTGTAGGTCTTGTCTATTCCATAGATGGTTTTTGGAACGGTACCTGTGCTTATATCAAACTATGGTTTTATGCATCACCCCACCTCTCCTTCCCCCTTAAGCAGGCATAAGAGTGTTTTCTAAATGTGAGACACTGTTCTCTTTCCCAACTCAGTTCAAGTGTAGCCATGTTTACAGGATCTTCATAAGTCATATCTTATGATAAGTTTCTTTTTCTGTGTGACTTATTTCACTTAGAATCATCGTACCTCAATCCACCCATTTTGCTGCTACTGGTCTTATGACATTGATTTCCTGGCTGAGGGATATTCCATCGTACGTAAGTACCACAATTTTTTGAACCATTTTTATATTTCCTGGGATATTTAAGGTGTACCCAAGTTGAGGTCCTTGTAAGCAGTGCAACCCTAAATTTTGGGGTGGCTCTGTCTTATTGATTTTCTTTTTTCCCAAGGTATATTCCCTGGACTGGAAGTGCCCTTGGCTCTGTAGCTCTGTTCTTTACTTGTTTTAGGGAACACAATGTACTCCTCCAGAGAGCCAGTTGACAATTTACATCCCGCCCAGCAGCATAACAAGGCTCCCTGTTCTCCAGGGCCTGTCTTGCCTTTCTGGTTTTTACACATTTTGTGGAAGTCCCTTTTGACCGGTGGGAAGTGATACTTCTTTGTAGTGCAGATTTGCATTGCCCGCTTGCTTGCTTGGCCAAAAAGGGCGTATGCGTTTTCTCCTGAATATATTCAGGATAAAACGCAAACGCCCTTTTTGGCCAAGTGCATCATTGTCGAAGTTGTTCCCCTCTTCCTGTGCTTTAAAGGCGATTCCAACGTACCTCTTGAAATCTGTTTCCTGCTATTCTGCCTCGCTTTCAAGTCCGCCTCGTTGCCTTCCCTCAACAGAATTTTGGACGATAGTTGTCCTTTAATACTCGGCCAGTTTGTGAATTGCTGTGTCCCTTAGCTCCATTTTTCAACTTGTTTTTGGTGAGCTGACCGCAAGTCCAAAATTTTGGTTCAGGACCTATGCTGGTTCCCGGTGGGGGGCTGAGACTTTGGTTAATTCTTCTTCCTGCCGGGAAGTTAGAGTGATATGTGACCGTCCAAATGCCTAACAGCTACTCTCTCATTGGTTCACCCTCTTCCCTTTTATCCTCTGCCAAATTGGCAACCTGTGCGAACCAGGAGGTTAAAGGGCTGTCTCTCCAAGTTTGGAGATTGATAGTAAAGCAGATGGAAAGTCAAACCGGAGCACCAGGAGAGGGACTATTCGTTGAGTTTTAGAAACCTTTCGTATTCACAGTGTGTCCGTTCTCTAGGTTTCCCATACATGTTATAACTGTAGTAATATTCCCTTCAACCTGGAGAGTTGGGACCCATGGAATTGGTGCCATCCATTATTGCTTTAAAGGGTGTGCATTTTCTCACCCAATCTCACCAATCCTCTCAGTCCCAAGTGTCCAGCCTTATGCTACATCCAGCTGTCGTTATAGATAGGGTCATTCCAGGTTTCATCAGAGACCCTGAAGGAATTGTAAAAAATTTCCCAGTTTTTTTGTTTTGTTTTTGAAATTCCTTTTTATAGTGAGTTTGAGCTGATTCTCGCTGCCATGTATATGCCAGTCTAGACACACTTGATTTCCTTACGGAGACATATCAATATATAGGTTTTAAGATTCTTACTAGTCAGATATATTCCTCTGCGGGAAATATGGGGTTTTGAGTCCGTTTCACTGTGGAAGGTGTAGGTCTTGTCTATTCCATAGTTGGTTTTTGGAACGGTACCTGTGCTTATATCAAACTCTGGTTTTATGCATCACCACACCTCTCCTTCCCCCTTAAGCAGGCATAAGAGTGTTTTCTAAATGTGAGACACTCTTCTCTTTCCTAACTCAGTTCAAGTGTAGCCAGGTTTACAGGATCTTCATAAGTGATATCTTATGATAAGTTTCCTTTTCTGTGTGACTTATTTCACTTAGAATCATCGTACCTGAATCCACCCATTTTGCTGCTACTGGTCTTATGACATTGATTTCATGGCTGAGGGATATTCCATCGTACGTAAGTACCACAATTTTTTGAACCATTTTTATATTTCCTGGGATATTTTAGGTGTACCCAAGTTGAGGTCCTTGTAAGCAGTGCAGCCCTAAATTTTGGGGTGGCTCTGTCTTATTGATTTTCAGTTTTCCTAAGGTATATTCCCTAGACTGGAAGTGCCCTTGGCTCTGTAGCTCTGTTGTTTACTTGTTTTAGGGAACACAATGCACTCCTCCAGAGAGTCAGTTGGCAATTTACATTCCGCCCATCAGCATAACAAGGCTCCCTGTTCTCCAGGGCGTGTCTTGCCTTTCTGGTTTGTACACATTTTGTGGATGTCCCTTTTGACCGGTGGGAAGTGATACTTCTTTGTACTGCAGATTTGCATTGCCCGCTTGCTTGCTTGGCCAAAAAGGGCGTATGCGTTTTCTCCTGAATATATTCTGGAGAAAACGCATACGCAATTTTTGGCCAAGTGCATCATTGTCGAAGTTGTGCCCCTCTTCCTGTGCTTTAAAGGCGATTCCAACGTACCTCTTGAAATCTGTTTCCTGCTATTCTGCCTCGCTTTCAAGTCTGCCTCGTTGCCTTCCCTCAACAGATTTTTGGACGATAGTTGTCCTTTATTACTCGGCCAGTTTGTGAATTGCTGTGCCCCTGAGCTCCATTTTTCAACTCGTTTTTTGTGAGCTGACCGCAAGTCCAAAATTTTGGTTCAGGACCTATGCTGGTTCCCGGTGTGTGGCTGAGACTTTGGTTAATTCTTCTTCCTGCCGGGAAATTAGATTGATATGTGCCCATCCAAATGCCTAACAGCTACTCTCTCATTGGTTCTCCCTCTTCCCTTTCATCCTCTGCCAAATTGGCAACCTGTGTGAACCAGGAGGTTAAAGGCGCTGTCTCTCCAAGTTGGAAAGTTGATAGTAAAGCAGATGGAAATTCAAACCCGAGCACCAGGAGAGGGACTATTATTTGAGTTTTGGAAACTTTTCGTGTTCACATGTGTCCGTTCTCTAGGTTTACCGTACATGTTATAGCTGTAGTAATATTCCCTTTAACCTGGAGAGTTGGGACCCATGGAATGGGTGCCAGGCATTTGTGCTTTAAAGAGTCTGCATTTGCTCACCCAATCTCACCAATCCTCTCAGTCTCAAGTGTCCAGCCTTATGCCTCATCCAGCTGTCGTTGTACATAGGGTCATTCCAGGTTTCATCAGAGACCCTGAAGGAATTGTAAAGAATTTCCCAGTTTTTTTGTTTTGTTTTTGAAATTCCTTTTTATAGAGGGTTTGAGCTGATTCTCGCTGCCATGTTTATGCCAGTCTAGACACACTTGATTCCCTTACAGAGACATATCAATACATAGGTTTTAAGATTTTTACTAGTCAGATATATTCCTCTGTGGGAAATATGGGGTTTTGAGTCCCTTTCACTGAGGAAGGTGTAGGTCTTGTCTATTCCATAGTTGGTTTTTGGAACGGGACCTGTGCTTATATTAAAGTCTGGTTTTATGCATCACCCGACCTCTCCTTCCCCCTTAAGCAGGCATAAGGGTGTTTTCTAAATGTGAGACACTGTTCTCTTTCCTAACTCAGTTCAAGTGTAGCCATGTTACAGGATCTTCATAAGTGATATCTTATGATAAGTTTCTTTTTCTCTGTGACTTATTTCACTTAGAATCATCGTACCTGAATCCACCCATTTTGCTGCTACTGGTCTTATGACATTGATTTCGTGGCTGAGGGATATTCCATCGTACGTAAGTACCACAATTTTTTGAACCATTTTTATATTTCCTGGGATATTTAAGGTGTACCCAAGTTGAGGTCCTTGTAAGCAGTGCAGCCCTAAATTTTGGGGTGGCTCTGTCTTATTATTTTTCAGTTTTCCCAATGTATATTGCTAGACTGGAAGTGCCCATGGCTCTGTAGCTCTGTTCTTTACTTGTTTTAGGGAACACAATGCACTCCTCCAGAGAGGCAGATGGCAATTTACATCCCGCCCATCAGCATAACAAGGCTCCCTGTTCTCCAGGGCCTGTCTTGCCTTTCTGGTTTGTACACATTTTGTGGATGTACCTTTTGACCGGTAGGAAGTGATACTTCTTTGTAGTGCAGATTTGCATTATCCGCTTGCTTGCTTGGCCAAAAAGGGCGTATGCGTTTTCTCCTGAATATATTCAGGAGAAAACGCATACGCCCTTTTTGGCCAAGTGCATCATTTTCGTAGTTGTGCCCCTCTTCCTGTGCTTTAAAGGCGATTCCAACGTACCTCTTGAAATCTGTTTCCTGCTATTCTGCCTCGCTTTCAAGTCCGCCTCGTTGCCTTCCCTCAACAGATTTTTGGACGATAGTTGTCCTTTATTACTCGGCCAGTTTGTGAATTGCTGTGCCCCTGAGCTCCATTTTTCAATTCGTTTTTTGTGAGCTGACCGCAAGTCCAAAATTTTGGTTCATGATCTATGCTGGTTCCCGGTGTGTGGCTGAGACTTTGGTTAATTCTTCTTCCTGCCGGGAAATTAGATTGATATGTGCCCGTCCAATTTCCTAACAGCTACTCTCTCATTGGTTCTCCCTCTTCCCATTCATCCTCTGCCAAATTGGCAACCTGTGCGAACCAGGAGGTTAAAGGGGCTGTCTCTCCAAGTTGGGAGGTTGATAGTAAAGCAGATGGAAAGTCAAAACCGAGCACAAGGAGGGGGACTATTCGTTGAGTTTTAGAAACCTTTCGTGTTCACAGTGTGTCCGTTCTCTAGGTTTCCCGTACATGTTATAACTGTAGTAATATTCCCTTTAACCTTGAGAGTTGGGACCCATGGAATGGGTGCCAGGCATTTGTGCTTTAAAGGGTCTACATTTGCTCACCCAATCTCACCAATCCTCTCAGTCCCAAGTGTCCAGCCTTATGCCTCATCCACCTGTCGTTGTAGATAGGGTCATTCCAGGTTTCATCAGAGACCTTGAAGGAATTGTAAAAAATTTCCCAGTTTTTTTGTTTTGTTTTTGAAATTCCTTTTTATAGTGTGTTTGAGCTGATTCTCACTGCCATGTTTATGCCAGTCTAGACACACTTGATTCCCTTAAGGAGACATATCAATACATAGGTTTTAAGATTCTTACTAGTCAGATATATTCCTCTGCGGGAAATATGGGGTTTTGAGTCCCTTTCACTGAGGAAGGTGTAGGTCTTGTCTATTCCATAGTTGGTTTTTGGAACGGTACCTGTGCTTATATCAAACTCTGGTTTTATGCATCACCCCACCTCTCCTTCCCCCTTAAGCAGGCATAAGGGTGTTTTC
Source organism: Hyperoodon ampullatus (assembly GCF_949752795.1). Classification (NCBI taxonomy): domain Eukaryota; kingdom Metazoa; phylum Chordata; class Mammalia; order Artiodactyla; family Ziphiidae; genus Hyperoodon; species Hyperoodon ampullatus. The sequence goes on from NW_027640936.1 coordinate 314,307, forward strand.
TAAATGTGAGACACTGTTCTCTTTCCTAACTCAGTTCAAGTGTAGCCATGTTACAGGATCTTCATAAGTGATATCTTATGATAAGTTTCTTTTTCTGTGTGACTTATTTCACTTAGAATCATCGTACCTGAATCCACCCATTTTGCTGCTACTGGTCTTATGACATTGATTTCATGGCTGAGGGATATTCCATCGTACGTAAGTACCACAATTTTTTGAACCATTTTTATATTTCCTGGGATATTTAAGGTGTACCCAAGTTGAGGTCCTTGTAAGCAGTGCAGCCCTAAATTTTGGGGTGGCTCTGTATTATTGATTTGCAGTTTTCCCAAGGTATATTGCTAGACTGGAAGTGCCCTTGGCTCTGTAGCTCTGTTCTTCACTTGTTTTAGGGAACACAATGCACTCCTCCAGAGAGGCAGATTGCAATTTACATCCCGCCCATCAGCATAACAAGGCTCCCTGTTCTCCAGGGCCTGTCTTGCCTTTCTGGTTTGTACACATTTTGTGGATGTACCTTTTGACCGGTGGGAAGTGATACTTCTTTGTAGTGCAGATTTGCATTGCCCTCTTGCTTGCTTGGCCATAAAGAGCGTATGCGTTTTCTCCTGAATATATTCAGGAGAAAACGCATACGCCCTTTTTGGCCATGTGCATCATTTTCGTAGTTGAGCCCCTCTTCCTCTGCTTTAAAGGCGATTCCAACGTACCTCTTGAAATCTGTTTCCTGCTATTCTGCCTCGCTTTCAAGTCCGCCTCGTTGCCTTCCCTCAACAGATTTTTGGACGATAGTTGTCCTTTATTACTCGGCCAGTTTGTGAATTGCTGTGCCCCTGAGCTCCATTGTTCAACTCGTTTTTTGTGAGCTGACCTCAAGTCCAAAATTTTGGTTCAGGATCTATGCTGGTTCCCGGTGTGTGGCTGAGACTTTGGTTAATTCTTCTTCCTGCCGGGAAATTAGATTGATATGTGCCCATCCAATTGCCTAACAGCTACTCTCTCATTGGTTCTCCCTCTTCCCATTCATCCTCTGCCGAATTGGCAACCTGTGCGAACCAGGAGGTTAAAGGGCCTGTCTCTCCAAGTTGGGAGGTTGATAGTAAAGCAGATGGAAAGTCAAAACCGAGCACCAGGATGGGGACTATTCGTTGAGTTTTAGAAACCTTTCGTGTTCACAGTGTGTCCGTTCTCTAGGTTTCCCGTACATGTTATAACTGTAGTAATATTCCCTTTAACCTTGAGAGTTGGGACCCATGGAATGGGTGCCAGGCATTTGTGCTTTAAAGGGTCTGCATTTGCTCACCCAATCTCACCAATCCTCTCAGTCCCAAGTGTCCAGCCTTATGCCACATCCAGCTGTCGTTGTAGATAAGGTCATTCCAGGTTTCAGCAGAGACCCTGAAGGAATTGTGAAAAATTTCCCAGTTTTTTTGTTTTGTTTTTGAAATTCCTTTTTATAGTGGGTTTGAGCTGATTCTCGCTGCCATGTTTATGCCAGTCTAGACACACCTGATTCCCTTACGGAGACATATCAATACATAGGTTTTAAGATTCTTACTAGTCAGATATATTCCTCTGCGGGAAATATGGGGTTTTGAGTCCCTTTCACTGAGGAAGGTGTAGGTCTTGTCTATTCCTTAGTTGGTTTTTGGAACGGTACCTGTGCTTATATCAAACTCTGGTTTTATGCATCACCCCACCTCTCCTTCCCCCTTAAGCAGGCATAAGAGTGTTTTCTAAATGTGAGACAGTGTTCTCTTTCCTATCTCAGTTCAAGTGTAGCCATGTTTACAGGATCGTCATAAGTGATATCTTATGATAAGTTTCTTTTTCTGTGTGACTTATTTCACTTAGAATCATCGTACGTGAATCCACCCATTTTGCTGCTACTGGTCTTATGACATTGATTTCATGGCTGAGGGATATTCCATCGTACGTAAGTACCACAATTTTTTGAACCATTTTTATATTTCCTGGGATATTTAAGGTGTACCCAAGTTGAGGTCCTTGTAAGCAGTGCAGCCCTAAATTTTGGGGTGGCTCTCTCTTATCGATATTCAGTTTTACCAAGGTATATTCCCTAGACTGCAAGAGCCCTTGGCTCTGTAGCTCTGTTGTTTCTTTGTTTTAGGGAACACAATGCACACCTCCAGAGAGGCATTTGGCAATTTACATCCCGCCTATCAGAATAACAAGTCTCCCTGTTCTCCAGGGCCTGTCTTGCCTTTCTGGTTTTTACACATTTTGTGGATGTCCCTTTTGACCGGTGGGAAGTGATACTTCTTTGTAGTGCAGATTTGCATTGCCCGCTTGCTTGCTTGGCCAAAAAGGGCGTATGCGTTTTCTCCTGAATATATTCAGGAGAAAACGCATACGCCCTTTTTGGCCAAGTGCATCATTGTCGAAGTTGTGCCCCTCTTCCTGCGCTTTAAAGGCGATTCCAACGTACCTCTTGAAATCTGTTTCCTGCTATTCTGCCTCGCTTTGAAGTCCGCCTCGTTGCCTTCCCTCAACAGATTTTTGGACGATAGTTGTCCTTTATTACTCGGCCAGTTTGTGAATTGCTGTGTCCCTGAGTTCCATTTTTCAACTCGTTTTTGGTGAGCTGACCGCAAGTCCAAAATTTTGGTTCAGGACCTATACTGGTTCCCGGTGGGTGGCTGAGACTTTGGTTAATTCTTCTTCCTGCCTGGAAATTACAGTGATATGTGCCCGTCCAAATGCCTAACAGCTACTCTCTCATTGGTTCTCCCTCTTCCCTTTCATCCTCTGCCAAATTGGCAACCTGTGCGAACCAGGAGGTTAAAGGGGCTGTCTCTCCAAGTTGGGAGATTGATAGTAAAGCAGATGGAAATTCAAACTGGAGCACCAGGAGAGGGACTATTCGTTGAGTTTTAGAAACCTTTGGTATTCACAGTGTGTCCGTTCTCTAGGTTTCCCGTACATGTTATAGCTGTAGTAATATTCCCTTCAACCTGGAGAATTGGGAGCCATGGAATGGGTGCCAGGCATTTGTGCTTTAAAGGGTCTGCATTTGCTCACCCAATCTCACCAATCCTCTCAGTCCCAAGTGTCCCTGCTTATGCCACATCCAGATGTCATTGTAGATTGGGTCATTCCAGGTTCATCAGAGACCCTGAAGGAATTGTAAAGAATTTCCCAGTTTTTTTGTTTTGTTTTTGAAATTCCTTTTTATAGTGGGTTTGAGCTGATTCTCGCTGCCATGTTTATGCCAGTCTAGACACACTTGATTCCCTTACGGAGACATATCAATACATAGGTTTTAAGATTCTTACTAGTCAGATATATTCCTCTGCGGGAAATATGGGGTTTTGAGTCCCTTTCACTGAGGAAGGTGTAGGTCTTGTCTATTCCATAGTTGGTTTTTGGAACGGTACCTGTGCTTATATCAAACTCTGGTTTTATGCATCACCCCACCTCTCCTTCCCACTTAAGCAGGCATAAGAGTGTTTTCTAAATGTGAGACACTGCTCTCTTTCCCAACTCAGTTCAAATGTAGCCATGTTTACAGGATCTTTATAAGTGATATCATATGATAAGTTTCTTTTTCTGTGCGACTTATTTCACTTAGAATCATCGTACCTGAATCCACCCAATTTGCTGCTACTGGTCTTATGACATTGATTTCATGTCTCAGGGATATTCCATCGTACGTAAGTACCACAATTTTTGGAACCATTTTTAAATTTCCTGGGATATTTAAGTTGTACCAAAGTTGAGGTCCTTGTAAGCAGTGCAGCCCTAAATTTTGGGGTGGCTCTGTCTTATTGATTTTCATTTTTCCCTAGGTATATTCCCTAGACTGGAAGTGCCCTTGGCTCTTTAGCTCTGTTCTTTACTTGTTTTAGGGAACACAATGTACTCCTCCAGAGAGGCAGTTGGCAATTTACATCCCGCCCATCAGCATAACAAGGCTCCCTGTTCTCCAGGGCCTGTCTTGCCTTTCTGGTTTTACACATTTTTGTGGATGTCCCTTTTGACCGGTGGGAAGTGATACTTCTTTGTAGTGCAGATTTGCATTGCCCGCTTGCTTGCTTGCCCAAAAAGGGCGTATGCGTTTTCTCCTGAATATATTCAGGAGAAAACGCATACGCCCTTTTTGGCCAAGTGCATCATTGTCGAAGTTGTGCCCCTCCTCCTGTGCTTTAAAGGCGATCCCAACGTACTTCTTGAAATCTGTTTCCTGCTATTCTGCCTCGCTTTCAAGTCCGCCTCGTTGCCTTCCCTCAACAGATTTTTGGACGATAGTTGTCCTTTATTGCTCGGCCAGTTTGTGAATTGCTGTGCCGCTGAGCTCCATTTTTCAACTCGTTTTTGGTGAGCTGACCGCAAGTCCAAAATTTTGGTTCAGGACCTATACAGGTTCCCAGTGGGGGGCTGAGACTTTGGTTAATTCTTCTTCCTGCCGAGAAATTACAGGGATATGTGCCCGTTCAAATGCCTAACAGCTACTCTCTCATTGGTTCTCCCTCTTCCCTTTCATCCTCAGCCAAATTGGCAACCCGTGCGAACCAGGAGGTTAAAGGGGCTGTCTCTCCAAGTTGGGAGGTTGATAGTAAAGCAGATGGAAAGTCAAACCGGAGCACCAGGAGAGGGACTATTCGTTGAGTTTTAGAAACCTTTGGTATTCACAGTGTGTCCGTTCTCTAGGTTTCCCGTACATGTTATAGCTGTAGTAATATTCCCTTCAACCTGGAGAGTTGGGACCCATGGAATGGGTGCCAGGCATTTGTGCTTTAAAGGGTCTGCATTTCCTCACCCAATCTCACCAATCGTCTCAGTCCCAAGTTTCCCTGCTTATGCCACATCCAGCTGTCATTGTAGACAGGGTCATTCCAGGTTTCATCAGAGACCCTGAAGGAATTGTAAAGAATTTCCCAGTTTTTATGTTTTGTTTTTGAAATTCCTTTTTATAGTGGGTTTGAGCTGATTCTCGCTGCCATGTTTATGCCAGTCTAGACACACTTGATTCCCTTATGGAGACATATCAATACATAGGTTTTTAGATTCTTACTAGTCAGATATATTCCTCTGTGGGAAATATGGGGTTTTGAGTCCCTTTCACTGGGGAAGGTGTAGGTCTTGTCTATTCCATAGTTGGTTTTTGGAACGGTACCTGTGCTTATATCAAACTCCGGTTTTATGCATCACCCCACCTCTCCTTCCCCCTTAAGCAGGCATAAGAGTGTTTTCTAAATGTGAGACACTGCTCTCTTTCCCAACTCAGTTCAAGTGTGGCCATGTTTACAGGATATTCATAAGTGACATCTTATGATAAGTTTCTTTTTCTGTGTGACTTATTTCACTTAGAATCATCGTACCTGAATCCACCCATTTTGCTGCTACTGGTCTTATGACATTGATTTCTTGGCTGAGGGATATTCCATCGTATGTAAGTACCACAATTTTTTGAACCATTTTTATATTTCCTGGGATATTTAAGGTGTACCCAAGTTGAGGTCCTTGTAAGCAGTGCAAACCTAAATTTTGGGGTGGCTCTGTCTTATTGATTTTCATTTTTCCCAAGGTATATTCCCTACACTGGAAGTTCCCTTGGCTCTGTAGCTCTGTTCTTTACTTGTTTTAGGGAACACAATATACTCCTCCAGAGAGGCAGTTGACAATTTACATCCCGCCCATCAGCATAAAAAGGCTCCCTGTTCTCCAGGGCCTGTCTTGCCTTTCTGGTTTTTACACATTTTGTGGATGTCCCTTTTGACCGGTGGGAAGTGATACTTCTTTGTAGTGCAGATTTGCATTGCCCGCTTGCTTGCTTGGCCAAAAAGGGCGTATGCGTTTTCTCCTGAATATATTCAGGAGAAAACGCATACGCCCTTTTTGGCCAAGGGCATCATTGTCGAAGTTGTGCCCCTCTTCCTGTGCTTTAAAGGCAATTCCAACGTACCTCTTGAAATCTGTTTCCTGCTATTCTGCCTCACTTTCAAGTCCACCTCGTTGCCTTCCCTCAACAGAATTTTGGACGATAGTTGTCCTTTATTACTCGACCAGTTTGTGAATTGCTCTGTCCCTTAGCTCCATTTTTCTACTCGTTTTTGGTGAGCTGACCGCAAGTCCAAAATTTTGGTTCAGGACCTATGCTGGTTCCCGGTGGGGGGCTGAGACTTTGGTTAATTCTTCTTCCTGCCGGGAAGTTAGAGTGATATGTGCCCGTCCAAATGCCTAACAGCTACTCTCTCATTGGTTCTCCCTCTTCCCTTTTATCCTCTGCCAAATTGGAAACGTTTGCGAACCAGGAGGTTAAAGGGGCTGTCTCTCCAAGTTGGGAGATTGATAGTAAAGCAGATGGAAAGTCAAACCGGAGCACCAGGAGAGGGACTATTCGTTGAGTTTTAGAAATCTTTCGTATTCACAGTGTGTCTGTTCTCTAGGTTTCCCGTACATGTTATAACTGTAGTAATATTCCCTTCAACCTGGAGAGTTGGGACCCATGGAATGGGTGCCAGGCATTTGTGCTTTAAAGGGTCTGCATTTGCTCACCCAATCTCACCAATCGTCTCAGTCCCAAGTGTCCAGCCTTATGCCACATCCAGCTGTCGTTGTAGATAGGGTCATTCCAGGTTTCATCAGAGACCCTGAAGGAATTGTAAAGAATTTCCCAGTTTTTTTGTTTTGTTTTTGAAATTCCTTTTTATAGTGAGTTTGAGCTGATTCTCGCTGCCATGTATATGCCAGTCTAGACACACTTGATTTCCTTATGGAGACATATCAATATATAGGTTTTAACATTCTTACTAGTCAGATATATTCCTCTGCGGGAAATATGGGGTTTTGAGTCCGTTTCACTGTGGAAGGTGTAGGTCTTGTCTATTCCATAGTTGGTTTTTGGAACGGTATCTGTGCTTATATCAAACTCTGGTTTTATGCATCACCCCACCTCTCCTTCCCCCTTAAGCAGGCATAAGAGTGTTTTCTAAATATGAGTCTCTGTTCTCTTTCCTAACTCAGTTCAAGTGTAGCCATGTTTACAGGATCTTCATAAGTGATATCATATGGTAAGTTTCTTTTTCTCTGTGACTTATTTCACTTAGAATCATCGTACCTGAATCCACCCATTTTGCTGCAACTGGTTTATGACATTGATTTCATGGCTGAGGGATATTCCATCGTAAGTAAGTACCACAATATTTGAACCATTTTTATATTTCCTGGGATAATTAAGGTGTACCCAAGTTGAGGTCCTTGTAAGCAGTGCAGCCCTAAATTTTGGGGTGGCCCTGTCTTATTGATTTTCAGTTTTCCCAATGTATATTCCCTAGACTGGAAGTGCCCTTGGCTCTTTAGCTCTGTTCTTTACTTGTTTTAGGGAACACAATATACTCCTCCAGAGAGGCAGTTGGCAATTTACATCCCGCCCATCAGCATAACAAGGCTCCCTGTTCTCCAGGGCCTGTCTTGCCTTTCTGGTTTTTACACATTTTGTGGATGTCCCTTTTGACCGGTGGGAAGTGATACTTCTTTGTAGTGCAGATTTGCATTGCCCGCTTGCTTGCTTGGCCAAAAAGGGCGTATGTGTTTTCTCCTGAATATATTCAGGAGAAAACTCATACGCCCTTTTTGGCCAAGTGCATCATTTTCGAAGTTGTGACCCTCTTCCTGTGCTTTAAAGGCGATTCCAACGTACCTCTTGAAATCTGTTTCCTGCTATTCTGCCTCGCTTTCAAGTCCACCTCGTTGCCTTCCCTCAACAGATTTCTGGACGATAGTTGTCCTTTATTACTCGGCCAGTTTGTGAATTGCTGTGCCCCTGAGCTCCATTTTTCAACTCGTATTTGGTGAGCTGATTGCAAGTCCAAAATTTTGGTTCAGGACCTATACTGGTTCCCAGTGGGTGGCTGAGACTTTGGTTAATTCTTCTTCTTCCCGGGAATTTAGAGTGATATGTGCCCGTCCAAATGCCTAACAGCTACTGTCTCATTGGTTCTGCCTCTTCCCTTTCATCCTCTGCCAAATTGGCAACCTCTGCGAACCAGGAGGTTAAAGGGTCTGTCTCTCCAAGTTGGGAGGTTGATAGTAAAGCAGATGGAAAGTCAAACCGGAGCACCGGGAGTGGGACTATTCGTTGAGTTTTAGAAACCTTTCATATTCACAGTGTGTCCGTTCTCTATGTTTCCCGTACATGTTATAGCTGTAGTAATATTCCCTTCAACCTGGAGAGTTGGGACCCATGAAATGGGTGCCAGGCATTTGTGCTTTAAAGGGTCTGCATTTGCTCACCCAATCTCACCATTCGTCTCAGTCCCAAGTGTCCCTCCTTATGCCACATCCAGCTGTCATTGTAGATATGGTCATTCCAGGTTTTCTCAGAGACCCTGAAGGAATTGTAAAGAACTTCCCAGTTTTTTTTTTTTGTTTTTGAAATTCCTTTTTATAGTGGGTTTGAGCTGAATCTCGCTGCCATGTTTATGCCAGTCTAGACACACTTGATTCCCTTACAGAGACATATCAATACATAGGTTTTAAGATTCTTACTAGTCAGATATATTCCTCTGCGGGAAATATGGGGTTTTGAGTCCCTTTCACTGAGGAAGGTGTAGGTCTTGTCTATTACATAGTTGGTTTTTGGAACGGTACCTGTGCTTATATCAAACTCTGGTTTTATGCATCACCCCACCTCTCCTTCCCCCTTAAGCAGGCATAAGAGTGTTTTCTAAATGTGAGACACTGTTCTCTTTCCTAACTCAGTTCAAGTGTAGCCATATTTACAGGATCTTCATAAGTGATATCTTATGATAAGTTTCTTTTTCTGTGTGACTTATTTCACTTAGAATCATCGTACATGAATCTACCCGTTTTGCTGCTACTGGTCTTATGACATTGATTTCATGTCTGAGGGATATTCCATCGTACGTAAGTACCACAATTTTTTGAACCATTTTTATATTTCCTGGCATATTTAAGGTGTACCCAAGTTGAGGTCCTTGTAAGCAGTGCAGCCCTAAATTTTGGGGTGGCTCTGTCTTATTGATTTTCAGTTTTCCCAAGGTATATTCCCTAGACTGGAAGTGCCCTTGGCTCTGTAGCTCTGTTCTTTACTTGTTTTAGGGAACACAGTGTACTCCTCCAGGGAGTCAGTTGGCAATTTACATCCCGCCCATCAGCATAACAAGGCTCCCTGTTCTCCAGGGCCTGCCTTGCCTTTCTGGTTTTTACACATTTTGTGGATGTCCCTTTTGACCGGTGGGAAGTGATACTTTTTGTAGTGCAGATTTGCATTCCCCGCTTGTTTGCTTGGCCAAAAAGGGCGTATGCGTTTTCCCCTGAATATATTCAGGAGAAAACGCATACGCCCTTTTTGGCCAAGTGCATCATTGTCGAAGTTGTGCCCCTCTTCCTGTGCTTTAAAGGTGATTCCAACGTACCTCTTGAAATCTGTTTCCTGCTATTCTGCCTCGCTTTCAAGTCCGCCTCGTTGCCTTCCCTCAACAGATTTTTGGACGATAGTTTTCCTTTATTACTCGGCCAGTTTGTGAATTGCTGTGCCCCTGAGCTCCATTTTTCAACTCGTTTTTGGTGAGCTGACCGCAAGTCCAAAATTTTGGTTCAGGACCTATGATGGTTCCCGGTGGGGGGCTGAGACTTTGGTTAATTCTTCTTCCTGCCGGGAAGTTAGAGTGATATGTGCCCGTCCAAATGCCTATCAGCTACTCTCTCATTGGTTCTCCCTCTTCCCTTTCATCCTCTGCCAAATTGGCAACCTGTGCGAACCAGGAGGTTAAAGGGCCTGTGTCTCCAAGTTGGGAGATTGATAGTAAAGCAGATGGAAAGTCAAACCGGAGCACCAGGAGAGGGAGTATTCGTTGAGTTTTAGAAACCTTTCGTATTCACAGTGTGTACGTTCTCTAGGTTTCCCGTACATGTTATAACTGTAGTAATATTCCCTTCAACCTGGAGAGTTGGGACCCATGGAATGGGTGCCAGGCATTTGTGCTTTAAAGGGTCTGCATTTGCTCACCCAATCTCACCAATCCTCTCAGTCCCAAGTGTTCCTACTTATGCCACATCCAGCTGTTGTTGTAGATAGGGTCATTCCAGGGTTCATCAGAGACCCTGAAGTAATTGCAAAGAATTTCCCAGTTTTTTTGTTTTGTTTTTGAAATTCCTTTTTATAGTGGGTTTGAGCTGATTCTCGCTGCCATGTTTATGCCAGTCTAGACACACTTGATTCCCTTATGGAGACATATCAATACATAGATTTTAAGATGCTTACTAGTCTGATATATTCCTATGCGGGAAATATGGGGTTTTGAGTCCCTTTCACTGAGGAAGGTGTAGGTATCTCTGTTCCATAGTTGGTTTTTGGAACGGTACCTGTGCTTATATCAAACTCCGGTTTTATGCATCACCCCACCTCTCCTTCCCCCTTAAGCAGGCATAAGAGTGTTTTCTAAATGTGAGACACTGTTCTCTTTCCTAACTCAGTTCAAGTGTAGCCATGTTTACAGGATCTTCATAAGTGATATCTTATGATAAGTTTCTTTTTTGTGTGACTTATTTCACTTAGAATCATCGTACCTGAATCCACGCATTTGGCTGCTACTGGTCTTATGACATTGATTTCATGGCTGAGAGATATTCCATCGTACGTAAGTACCACAATTTTTTAACCATTTTTATATTTCCTGGGATATTTAAGGTGTACCCAAGTTGAGGTCCTTGTAAGCAGTGCAGCCCTAAATTTTGGGGTGGCTCTGTCTTATTGATTGTCAGTTTTCCCAAGGTATATTCCCTAGACTGGAAGTGCCCTTGGCTCTGTAGCTCTGTTTTTTATTTGTTTTAGGGAACACAATGCACTCCTCCAGAGAGGCAGTTGGCAATTTACATCGCGCCCATCAGCATAACAAGGCTCCCTTTTCTCCAGGGCCTGTCTTGCCTTTCTGGTTTTTCCACATTTTGTGGATGTCCCTTTTGACCGGTGGGAAGTGATACTTCTTTGTAGTGCAGATTTGCATTGCCTGCTTGCTTGCTTGGCCAAAAACGGCGTATGCGTTTTCTCCTGAATATATTCAGGAGAAAACGCATACGCCCTTTTTGGCCAAGGGCATCATTGTCGAAGTTGTGCCCCTCTTCCTGTGCTTTAAAGGCGATTCCAACGTACCTCTTGAAATCTGTTTCCTGCTATTCTGCCTCGATTTCAAGTCCACCTCGTTGCCTTCCCTCAACAGATTTTTGGACGATAGTTGTCCTTTATTACTCGGCCAGTTTGTGAATTGCTGTGCCCCTGAGCTCCATTTTTCAACTCGTTTTTGGTGAGCTGACCGCAAGTCCAAAATTTGGGTTCAGGACCTATACTGGTTCCCGGTGGGGGGCTGAGACTTTGGTTAATTCTTCTTCTTGCCACGAAATTAGAGTGATATGTGCCCGTCCAAATGCCTAACAGCTACTCTCTCATTGGTTCTCCCTCTTGCCTTTCATCCTCTCCCAATTTGGCAACCTGTGCGAACCAGGAGGTTAAAGGGGCTGTCTCTCCAAGTTGGGAGGTTGATAGTAAAGCAGATGGAAAATCAAACCGGAGCACCAGGAGAGGGACTATTCGTTGAGTTTTAGAAACCTTTCGTATTCACAGTGTGTCCATTCTCTAGGTTTCCCGTACATGCTTTAACTGTAGTAATATTCCCTTCAACCTGGAGAGTTGGGACCCATGGAATGGGTGCCATGCATTATTGCTTTAAAGGGTCTGCATTTGCTCACCCAATCTCACCAATCGTCTCAGTCCCAGGTGTCCAGCCTTATGCCACATCCAGCTGTCGTTGCAGATAGGGTCAGTCCAGGTTTCATCAGAGACCCTGAAGGAATTGTAAAAAAATTCCCAGTATTTTTGTTTTGTTTTTGAAATTCCTGTTTATAGTGGGTTTGAGCTGATTCTCGCTGCCATGTTTATGCCAGTCTAGACACACTTGATTCCCTTACGGAGTCATATCAATACATAGGTTTTAAGATTCTTACTAGTCAGATATATTCCTCTGCGGGAAATATGGGGTTTTGAGTCCCTTTCACTGAGAAAGGTGTAGGTCTTGTCTATTCCATAGCTGGTTTTTGGAACGGTACTGTGCTTATATCAAACTCTGGATTTATGCATCACCCCACCTCTCCTTCCCCCTTAAGCAGGAATAAGAGTGTTTTCTAAATGTCAGACTCTGTTCTCTTTCCTAACTCAGTTCAAGTGTAGCCATGTTTACAGGATCTTCATAAGTGATACCTTATGATAAGTTTCTTTTTCTCTGTGACTTATTTCAGTTAGAATCATCGTACCTGAATCCACCCATTTTGCTGCTACTGGTCTTATGACATTGATTTCATGGCTGAGGGATATTCCATCGTACGTAAGTACCACCATTTTTTGAACCATTTTTATATTTCCTGGGATATTTAAGGTGTACCCAAGTTGAGGTCCTTGTAAGCAGTGCAGCCCTAAATTTTGGGGTGGCTCTCTCTTATTGATTGTCAGTTTTCCCAAGGTATATTCCCTAGACTGGAAGTGCCCTTTGCTCTGTAGCTCTGTTGTTTACTTGTTTTAGGGAACACAATGCACTCCTCCAGAGAGGCAGTTGGCAATTTACATACCGCCCATGAGCATAACAAGGTTCCCTGTTCTCCAGGGCCTGTCTTGCCTTTCTGGTTTTTACACATTTTGTGGATGTCCCTTTTGACCGGTGGGAAGTGATACTTCTTTGTAGTGCAGATTTGCATTGCCCGCTTGCTTGCTTGGCCAAAAAGGGCGTATGCGTTTTCTCCTGAATATATTCAGGAGAAAACCCATACGCCCTTTTTGGCCAAGTGCATCATTTTCGTAGTTGTGCCCCTCTTCCTGTGCTTTAAAGGTGATTCCAACGTACCTCTTGAAATCTGTTTCCTGCTATTCTGCCTCGCTTTGAAGTCCGCCTCGTTGCCTTCCCTCAGCAGATTTTTGGACGATAGTTGTCCTTTATTACTCGGCCAGTTTGTGAATTGCTGTGCCCCTGAGCTCCATTTTTCAACTCGTTTTTGGTGAGCTGACCGCAAGTCCAAAATTTTGGTTCAGGACCTATACTGGTTCCCAGTGGGTGCATGAGACTTTGGTTAATTCTTCTTCTTGCCGCGAAATTAGAGTGATATGTGCCCGTCCAAATGCCTAACAGCTACTCTCTCATTGGTTCTCCCTCTTCCCTTTCATCCTCTCCCAATTTGGCAACCTGTGCGAAGCAGGAGGTTGAAGGGGCTGTCTCTCCAAGTTGGGAGGTTGATAGTAAAGCAGATGGAAAGTCAAACCGGAGCACCAGGAGAGGGACTATTCGTTGAGTTTTAGAAACCTTTCGTATTCACAGTGTGTCCGTTATCTAGGTTTCCCGTACATGTTATAGCTGTAGTAATATTCCCTTCAACCTGGAGAGTTGGGACCCATGGAATGGGTGCCAGGCATTTGTGCTTTAAAGGGTCTGCATTTGCTCACCCAATCTCACCAATCCTCTCAGTCCCAAGTGTCCCTCCTTATGCCACATCCAGCTGTCATTGTAGATATGGTCATTCCAGGGTTCATCAGAGACCCTGAAGGAATTGTAAAGAATTTCCCAGTATCTTTGTTTTGTTTTTGAAATTCCTGTTTATAGTGGGTTTGAGCTGATTCTCGCTGCCATCTTTATGCCAGTCTAGACACACTTGATTCCCTTACGGAGACATATCAATACATAGGTTTTAAGATTCTTACTAGTCAGATATATTCCTCTGCGGGAAATATGGGGTTTTGAGTCCCTTTCACTGAGGAAGGTGTAGGTCTTGTCTATTCCATAGTTGGTTTTTGGAACAGTACCTGTGCTTATATCAAACTCTGGTTTTATGCATCACCCCACCTCTCCTTCCTCCTTAAGCAGGCATAAGAGTGTTTTCTAAATGTCAGACTCTGTTCTCTTTCCTAACTCAGTTCAAGTGTAGCCATGTTTACAGGATCTTCATAAGTGATATCTTATGATAAGTTTCTGTTTCTCTGTGACTTATTTCACTTAGAATCATCGTACATGAATCCACCCATTTTGCTGCTACTGGTCTTATGACATTGATTTCATGGCTGAGGGATATTCCATCGTACGTAAGTACCACAATTTTTTGAACCATTTTTATATTTCCTGGGATATTTAAGGTGTACCCAAGTTGAGGTCCTTGTCAGCAGTGCAGCCCTAAATTTTGGGGTGGATCTGTCTTATCGATATTCAGTTTTACCAAGATATATTCCCTAGACTGCAAGAGCCCTTGGCTCTGTAGCTCTTTTGTTTCTTTGTTTTAGGCAACACAATGCACACCTCCAGAGAGGCAGTTGGCAATTTACATCCCGCCTATCAGAATAAGAAGGCTCCCTGTTCTCCAGGTCCTGTCTTGCCTTTCTGGTTTTTACACATTTTGTGGATGTCCCATTTGACCGGTGGGAAGTGATACTTCTTTGTAGTGCAGATTTGCATTGCCCGCTTGCTTGCTTGGCCAAAAAGGGCGTATGCGTCTTCTCCTGAATATATTCAGGAGAAAACGCATACGCCCTTTTTGGCCAAGTGCATCATTGTCGAAGTTGTGCCCCTCTTCCTGTGCTTTAAAGGCGATTCCAACGTACCTCTTGAAATCTGTTTCCTGCTATTCTGCCTCGCTTTGAAGTCCGCCTCGTTGCCTTCCCTCAACAGATTTTTGGACGATAGTTGTCCTTTATTACTCGGCCAGTTTGTGAATTGCTGTGCCCCTGAGCTCCATTTTTCAACTCGTTTTTTGTGAGCTGACCGCAAGTCCAAAATTTTGGTTCAGGATCTATGGTGGTTCCAGGTGTGTGGCTGAGACTTTGGTTAATTCTTCTTCCTGCCTGGAAATTACAGTGATATGTGACCGTCCAAATGCCTAACAGCTACTCTCTCATTGGTTCTCCCTCTTCCCTTTCATCCTCTGCCAAATTGGAAACCTGTGCGCACCAGGAGGTTAAAGGGGCTGTCTCTCCAAGTTGGGAGGTTGATAGTAAAGCAGATGGAAAGTCAAACCAGAGCACCAGGAGAGGGACTATTCGTTGAGTTTTAGAAACCTTTGGTATTCACAGTGTGTCCGTTCTCTAGGTTTCCCGTACATGTTATAGCTGTAGTAATATTCCCTTCAACCTGGAGAGTTGGGACCCATGGAATGGGTGTCAGGCATTTGTGCTTTAAAGGGTCTGCATTTGCTCACCCAATCTCACCAATCCTCTCAGTCCCAAGTGTCCCTGCTTATGCCACATCCAGCTGTCATTGTAGATAGGGTCATTCCAGGTTTCATCAGAGACCCTGAAGGAATTGTAAAGAATTTCCCAGTTTTTTTGTTTTGTTTTTGAAATTCCTTTTTATAGTGGGTTTCAGCTGATTCTCGTTGCCATGTTTATGCCAGTCTAGACACACTTGATTCCCTTACGGGGACATATCAATACATAGGTTTTAAGATTCTTACTAGTCAGATATATTCCTCTGCGGGAAATATGGGGTTTTGAGTCCCTTTCACTGAGGAAGGTGTAGGTCTTGTCTATTCCATAGTTGGTTTTTGGAACGGTACCTGTGCTTATATCAAACTCTGGTTTTATGCATCACCCCACCTCTCCTTCCCCCTTAAGCAGGCATAAGAGTGTTTTCTAAATGTGAGACACTGTTCTCTTTCCCAACTCAGTTCAAGTGTAGCCATGTTTACAGGATCTTCATAAGTGATATCTTATGATAAGTTTCTTTTTCTGTGTGACTTATTTCACTTAGAATCATCGTACCTGAATCCACCCATTTTGCTGCTAGTGGTCTTATGACATTGATTTCCTGGCTGAGGGATATTCCATCGTACGTAAGTACCACAATTTTTTGAACCATTTTTATATTTCCTGGGATATTTAAGGTGTACCCAAGTTGAGGTCCTTGTCAGCAGTGCAGCCCTAAATTTTGGGGTGGATCTGTCTTATCGATATTCAGTTTTACCAAGATATATTCCCTAGACTGCAAGAGCCCTTGGCTCTGTAGCTCTTTTGTTTCTTTGTTTTAGGCAACACAATGCACACCTCCAGAGAGGCAGTTGGCAATTTACATCCCGCCTATCAGAATAAGAAGGCTCCCTGTTCTCCAGGTCCTGTCTTGCCTTTCTGGTTTTTACACATTTTGTGGATGTCCCATTTGACCGGTGGGAAGTGATACTTCTTTGTAGTGCAGATTTGCATTGCCCGCTTGCTTGCTTGGCCAAAAAGGGCGTATGCGTCTTCTCCTGAATATATTCAGGAGAAAACGCATACGCCCTTTTTGGCCAAGTGCATCATTGTCGAAGTTGTGCCCCTCTTCCTGTGCTTTAAAGGCGATTCCAACGTACCTCTTGAAATCTGTTTCCTGCTATTCTGCCTCGCTTTGAAGTCCGCCTCGTTGCCTTCCCTCAACAGATTTTTGGACGATAGTTGTCCTTTATTACTCGGCCAGTTTGTGAATTGCTGTGCCCCTGAGCTCCATTTTTCAACTCGTTTTTTGTGAGCTGACCGCAAGTCCAAAATTTTGGTTCAGGATCTATGGTGGTTCCAGGTGTGTGGCTGAGACTTTGGTTAATTCTTCTTCCTGCCTGGAAATTACAGTGATATGTGACCGTCCAAATGCCTAACAGCTACTCTCTCATTGGTTCTCCCTCTTCCCTTTCATCCTCTGCCAAATTGGAAACCTGTGCGCACCAGGAGGTTAAAGGGGCTGTCTCTCCAAGTTGGGAGGTTGATAGTAAAGCAGATGGAAAGTCAAACCAGAGCACCAGGAGAGGGACTATTCGTTGAGTTTTAGAAACCTTTGGTATTCACAGTGTGTCCGTTCTCTAGGTTTCCCGTACATGTTATAGCTGTAGTAATATTCCCTTCAACCTGGAGAGTTGGGACCCATGGAATGGGTGTCAGGCATTTGTGCTTTAAAGGGTCTGCATTTGCTCACCCAATCTCACCAATCCTCTCAGTCCCAAGTGTCCCTGCTTATGCCACATCCAGCTGTCATTGTAGATAGGGTCATTCCAGGTTTCATCAGAGACCCTGAAGGAATTGTAAAGAATTTCCCAGTTTTTTTGTTTTGTTTTTGAAATTCCTTTTTATAGTGGGTTTCAGCTGATTCTCGTTGCCATGTTTATGCCAGTCTAGACACACTTGATTCCCTTACGGGGACATATCAATACATAGGTTTTAAGATTCTTACTAGTCAGATATATTCCTCTGCGGGAAATATGGGGTTTTGAGTCCCTTTCACTGAGGAAGGTGTAGGTCTTGTCTATTCCATAGTTGGTTTTTGGAACGGTACCTGTGCTTATATCAAACTCTGGTTTTATGCATCACCCCACCTCTCCTTCCCCCTTAAGCAGGCATAAGAGTGTTTTCTAAATGTGAGACACTGTTCTCTTTCCCAACTCAGTTCAAGTGTAGCCATGTTTACAGGATCTTCATAAGTGATATCTTATGATAAGTTTCTTTTTCTGTGTGACTTATTTCACTTAGAATCATCGTACCTGAATCCACCCATTTTGCTGCTAGTGGTCTTATGACATTGATTTCCTGGCTGAGGGATATTCCATCGTACGTAAGTACCACAATTTTTTGAACCATTTTTATATTTCCTGGGATATTTAAGGTGTACCCAAGTTGAGGTCCTTGTAAGCAGTGCAACCCTAAATTTTGGGGTGGCTCTGTGTTATTGATTTTCTTTTTTCCCAAGGTATATTCCCTGGACTGGAAGTGCCCTTGGCTATGTAGCTCTGTTCTTTACTTGTTTTAGGGAACACAATGTACTCCTCCAGAGAGGCAGTTGGCAATTTACATCCCGCCCATCAGCATAACAAGGCTCCCTGTTCTCCAGGGCCTGTCTTGCCTTTCTGGTTTTTACATATTTTGTGAATGACCCTTTTGACCGGTGGGAAGTGATACTACTTTGTAGTGCAGATTTGCATTGCCCGCTTGCTTGCTTGGCCAAAAAGGGCGTATGCGTTTTCTCCTGAATATATTCAGGAGAAAACACATACCCCCTTTTTGGCCAAGTGCATCATTGTCGAAGTTGTGCCCCTCTTCCTGTGCTTTAAAGGCGATTCCAACGTACCTCTTGAAATCTGTTTCCTGCTATTCTGCCTCGCTTTCAAGTCCGCCTCGTTGCCTTCCCTCAACAGATTTTTGGACGATAGTTGTCCTTTATTACTCGGCCAGTTTGTGAATTGCTGTGCCCCTGAGCTCCATTTTTCAACTCGTTTTTGGTGAGCTGACCGCAAGTCCAAAATTTTGGTTCAGGACCTATACTGGTTCCCAGTGGGTGGCTGAGACTTTGGTTAATTCTTCTTCCTGCCGGGAAGTTAGAGTGATATGTGCCCGTCCAAATGCCTAACAGCTACTGTCTCATTGGTTCTGCCTCTTCCCTTTCATCCTCTGCCAAATTGGCAACCTCTGCGAACCAGGAGGTTAAAGGGTCTGTCTCTCCAAGTTGGGAGGTTGATAGTAAAGCAGATGGAAAGTCAAACCGGAGCACCGGGAGTGGGAATATTCGTTGAGTTTTAGAAACCTTTCATATTCACAGTGTGTCCGTTCTCTATGTTTCCCGTACATGTTATAGCTGTAGTAATATTCCCTTCAACCTGGAGAGTTGGGACCCATGAAATGGGTGCCAGGCATTTGTGCTTTAAAGGGTCTGCATTTGCTCACCCAATCTCACCATTCGTCTCAGTCCCAAGTGTCCCTCCTTATGCCACATCCAGCTGTCATTGTAGATATGGTCATTCCAGGTTTTCTCAGAGACCCTGAAGGAATTGTAAAGAACTTCCCAGTTTTTTTTTTTTGTTTTTGAAATTCCTTTTTATAGTGGGTTTGAGCTGAATCTCGCTGCCATGTTTATGCCAGTCTAGACACACTTGATTCCCTTACAGAGACATATCAATACATAGGTTTTAAGATTCTTACTAGTCAGATATATTCCTCTGCGGGAAATATGGGGTTTTGAGTCCCTTTCACTGAGGAAGGTGTAGGTCTTGTCTATTACATAGTTGGTTTTTGGAACGGTACCTGTGCTTATATCAAACTCTGGTTTTATGCATCACCCCACCTCTCCTTCCCCCTTAAGCAGGCATAAGAGTGTTTTCTAAATGTGAGACACTGTTCTCTTTCCTAACTCAGTTCAAGTGTAGCCATATTTACAGGATCTTCATAAGTGATATCTTATGATAAGTTTCTTTTTCTGTGTGACTTATTTCACTTAGAATCATCGTACATGAATCTACCCGTTTTGCTGCTACTGGTCTTATGACATTGATTTCATGTCTGAGGGATATTCCATCGTACGTAAGTACCACAATTTTTTGAACCATTTTTATATTTCCTGGCATATTTAAGGTGTACCCAAGTTGAGGTCCTTGTAAGCAGTGCAGCCCTAAATTTTGGGGTGGCTCTGTCTTATTGATTTTCAGTTTTCCCAAGGTATATTCCCTAGACTGGAAGTGCCCTTGGCTCTGTAGCTCTGTTCTTTACTTGTTTTAGGGAACACAGTGTACTCCTCCAGGGAGTCAGTTGGCAATTTACATCCCGCCCATCAGCATAACAAGGCTCCCTGTTCTCCAGGGCCTGCCTTGCCTTTCTGGTTTTTACACATTTTGTGGATGTCCCTTTTGACCGGTGGGAAGTGATACTTTTTGTAGTGCAGATTTGCATTCCCCGCTTGTTTGCTTGGCCAAAAAGGGCGTATGCGTTTTCCCCTGAATATATTCAGGAGAAAACGCATACGCCCTTTTTGGCCAAGTGCATCATTGTCGAAGTTGTGCCCCTCTTCCTGTGCTTTAAAGGTGATTCCAACGTACCTCTTGAAATCTGTTTCCTGCTATTCTGCCTCGCTTTCAAGTCCGCCTCGTTGCCTTCCCTCAACAGATTTTTGGACGATAGTTTTCCTTTAATACTCGGCCAGTTTGTGAAATGCTGTGCCCCTGAGCTCCATTTTTCAACTCGTTTTTGGTGAGCTGACCGCAAGTCCAAAATTTTGGTTCAGGACCTATGATGGTTCCCGGTGGGGGGCTGAGACTTTGGTTAATTCTTCTTCCTGCCGGGAAGTTAGAGTGATATGTGCCCGTCCAAATGCCTATCAGCTACTCTCTCATTGGTTCTCCCTCTTCCCTTTCATCCTCTGCCAAATTGGCAACCTGTGCGAACCAGGAGGTTAAAGGGCCTGTGTCTCCAAGTTGGGAGATTGATAGTAAAGCAGATGGAAAGTCAAACCGGAGCACCAGGAGAGGGAGTATTCGTTGAGTTTTAGAAACCTTTCGTATTCACAGTGTGTACGTTCTCTAGGTTTCCCGTACATGTTATAACTGTAGTAATATTCCCTTCAACCTGGAGAGTTGGGACCCATGGAATGGGTGCCAGGCATTTGTGCTTTAAAGGGTCTGCATTTGCTCACCCAATCTCACCAATCCTCTCAGTCCCAAGTGTTCCTACTTATGCCACATCCAGCTGTTGTTGTAGATAGGGTCATTCCAGGGTTCATCAGAGACCCTGAAGTAATTGCAAAAAATTTCCCAGTTTTTTTGTTTTGTTTTTGAAATTCCTTTTTATAGTGGGTTTGAGCTGATTCTCGCTGCCATGTTTATGCCAGTCTAGACACACTTGATTCCCTTACGGAGACATATCAATACATAGGTTTTAAGATTCTTACTAGTCAGATATATTCCTCTGCGGGAAATATGGGGTTTTGAGTCCCTTTCACTGAGGAAGGTGTAGGTCTTGTCTATTCCTTAGTTGGTTTTTGGAACGTACCTGTGCTTATATCAAACTCTGGTTTTATGCATCACCCCACCTCTCCTTCCCCCTTAAGCAGGCATAAGAGTGTTTTCTAAATGTGAGACAGTGTTCTCTTTCCTATCTCAGTTCAAGTGTAGCCATGTTTACAGGATCGTCATAAGTGATATCTTATGATAAGTTTCTTTTTCTGTGTGACTTATTTCACTTAGAATCATCGTACGTGAATCCACCCATTTTGCTGCTACTGGTCTTATGACATTGATTTCATGGCTGAGGGATATTCCATCGTACGTAAGTACCACAATTTTTTGAACCATTTTTATATTTCCTGGGATATTTAAGGTGTACCCAAGTTGAGGTCCTTGTAAGCAGTGCAGCCCTAAATTTTGGGGTGGCTCTCTCTTATCGATATTCAGTTTTACCAAGGTATATTCCCTAGACTGCAAGAGCCCTTGGCTCTGTAGCTCTGTTGTTTCTTTGTTTTAGGGAACACAATGCACACCTCCAGAGAGGCATTTGGCAATTTACATCCCGCCTATCAGAATAACAAGTCTCCCTGTTCTCCAGGGCCTGTCTTGCCTTTCTGGTTTTTACACATTTTGTGGATGTCCCTTTTGACCGGTGGGAAGTGATACTTCTTTGTAGTGCAGATTTGCATTGCCCGCTTGCTTGCTTGGCCAAAAAGGGCGTATGCGTTTTCTCCTGAATATATTCAGGAGAAAACGCATACGCCCTTTTTGGCCAAGTGCATCATTGTCGAAGTTGTGCCCCTCTTCCTGCGCTTTAAAGGCGATTCCAACGTACCTCTTGAAATCTGTTTCCTGCTATTCTGCCTCGCTTTGAAGTCCGCCTCGTTGCCTTCCCTCAACAGAATTTTGGACGATAGTTGTCCTTTATTACTCGGCCAGTTTGTGAATTGCTGTGTCCCTGAGTTCCATTTTTCAACTCGTTTTTGGTGAGCTGACCGCAAGTCCAAAATTTTGGTTCAGGACCTATACTGGTTCCCGGTGGGTGGCTGAGACTTTGGTTAATTCTTCTTCCTGCCTGGAAATTACAGTGATATGTGACCGTCCAAATGCCTAACAGCTACTCTCTCATTGGTTCTCCCTCTTCCCTTTCATCCTCTGCCAAATTGGCAACCTGTGCGAACCAGGAGGTTAAAGGGGCTGTCTCTCCAAGTTGGGAGATTGATAGTAAAGCAGATGGAAATTCAAACTGGAGCACCAGGAGAGGGACTATTCGTTGAGTTTTAGAAACCTTTGGTATTCACAGTGTGTCCGTTCTCTAGGTTTCCCGTACATGTTATAGCTGTAGTAATATTCCCTTCAACCTGGAGAATTGGGAGCCATGGAATGGGTGCCAGGCATTTGTGCTTTAAAGGGTCTGCATTTGCTCACCCAATCTCACCAATCCTCTCAGTCCCAAGTGTCCCTGCTTATGCCACATCCAGATGTCATTGTAGATTGGGTCATTCCAGGTTCATCAGAGACCCTGAAGGAATTGTAAAGAATTTCCCAGTTTTTTTGTTTTGTTTTTGAAATTCCTTTTTATAGTGGGTTTGAGCTGATTCTCGCTGCCATGTTTATGGCAGTCTAGACACACTTGATTCCCTTACGGAGACATATCAATACATAGGTTTTAAGATTCTTACTAGTCAGATATATTCCTCTGCGGGAAATATGGGGTTTTGAGTCCCTTTCACTGAGGAAGGTGTAGGTCTTGTCTATTCCATAGTTGGTTTTTGGAACGGTACCTGTGCTTATATCAAACTCTGGTTTTATGCATCACCCCACCTCTCCTTCCCACTTAAGCAGGCATAAGAGTGTTTTCTAAATGTGAGACACTGCTCTCTTTCCCAACTCAGTTCAAATGTAGCCATGTTTACAGGATCTTTATAAGTGATATCATATGATAAGTTTCTTTTTCTGTGCGACTTATTTCACTTAGAATCATCGTACCTGAATCCACCCAATTTGCTGCTACTGGTCTTATGACATTGATTTCATGTCTCAGGGATATTCCATCGTACGTAAGTACCACAATTTTTGGAACCATTTTTAAATTTCCTGGGATATTTAAGTTGTACCAAAGTTGAGGTCCTTGTAAGCAGTGCAGCCCTAAATTTTGGGGTGGCTCTGTCTTATTGATTTTCATTTTTCCCTAGGTATATTCCCTAGACTGGAAGTGCCCTTGGCTCTTTAGCTCTGTTCTTTACTTGTTTTAGGGAACACAATGTACTCCTCCAGAGAGGCAGTTGGCAATTTACATCCCGCCCATCAGCATAACAAGGCTCCCTGTTCTCCAGGGCCTGTCTTGCCTTTCTGGTTTTACACATTTTTGTGGATGTCCCTTTTGACGGGTGGGAAGTGATACTTCTTTGTAGTGCAGATTTGCATTGCCCGCTTGCTTGCTTGCCCAAAAAGGGCGTATGCGTTTTCTCCTGAATATATTCAGGAGAAAACGCATACGCCCTTTTTGGCCAAGTGCATCATTGTCGAAGTTGTGCCCCTCCTCCTGTGCTTTAAAGGCGATCCCAACGTACTTCTTGAAATCTGTTTCCTGCTATTCTGCCTCGCTTTCAAGTCCGCCTCGTTGCCTTCCCTCAACAGATTTTTGGACGATAGTTGTCCTTTATTGCTCGGCCAGTTTGTGAATTGCTGTGCCGCTGAGCTCCATTTTTCAACTCGTTTTTGGTGAGCTGACCGCAAGTCCAAAATTTTGGTTCAGGACCTATACAGGTTCCCAGTGGGGGGCTGAGACTTTGGTTAATTCTTCTTCCTGCCGAGAAATTACAGGGATATGTGCCCGTTCAAATGCCTAACAGCTACTCTCTCATTGGTTCTCCCTCTTCCCTTTCATCCTCAGCCAAATTGGCAACCCGTGCGAACCAGGAGGTTAAAGGGGCTGTCTCTCCAAGTTGGGAGGTTGATAGTAAAGCAGATGGAAAGTCAAACCGGAGCACCAGGAGAGGGACTATTCGTTGAGTTTTAGAAACCTTTGGTATTCACAGTGTGTCCGTTCTCTAGGTTTCCCGTACATGTTATAGCTGTAGTAATATTCCCTTCAACCTGGAGAGTTGGGACCCATGGAATGGGTGCCAGGCATTTGTGCTTTAAAGGGTCTGCATTTCCTCACCCAATCTCACCAATCGTCTCAGTCCCAAGTTTCCCTGCTTATGCCACATCCAGCTGTCATTGTAGACAGGGTCATTCCAGGTTTCATCAGAGACCCTGAAGGAATTGTAAAGAATTTCCCAGTTTTTATGTTTTGTTTTTGAAATTCCTTTTTATAGTGGGTTTGAGCTGATTCTCGCTGCCATGTTTATGCCAGTCTAGACACACTTGATTCCCTTATGGAGACATATCAATACATAGGTTTTTAGATTCTTACTAGTCAGATATATTCCTCTGTGGGAAATATGGGGTTTTGAGTCCCTTTCACTGGGGAAGGTGTAGGTCTTGTCTATTCCATAGTTGGTTTTTGGAACGGTACCTGTGCTTATATCAAACTCCGGTTTTATGCATCACCCCACCTCTCCTTCCCCCTTAAGCAGGCATAAGAGTGTTTTCTAAATGTGAGACACTGCTCTCTTTCCCAACTCAGTTCAAGTGTGGCCATGTTTACAGGATATTCATAAGTGACATCTTATGATAAGTTTCTTTTTCTGTGTGACTTATTTCACTTAGAATCATCGTACCTCAATCCACCCATTTTGCTGCTACTGGTCTTATGACATTGATTTCTTGGCTGAGGGATATTCCATCGTATGTAAGTACCACAATTTTTTGAACCATTTTTATATTTCCTGGGATATTTAAGGTGTACCCAAGTTGAGGTCCTTGTAAGCAGTGCAAACCTAAATTTTGGGGTGGCTCTGTCTTATTGATTTTCATTTTTCCCAAGGTATATTCCCTACACTGGAAGTTCCCTTGGCTCTGTAGCTCTGTTCTTTACTTGTTTTAGGGAACACAATATACTCCTCCAGAGAGGCAGTTGACAATTTACATCCCGCCCATCAGCATAAAAAGGCTCCCTGTTCTCCAGGGCCTGTCTTGCCTTTCTGGTTTTTACACATTTTGTGGATGTCCCTTTTGACCGGTGGGAAGTGATACTTCTTTGTAGTGCAGATTTGCATTGCCCGCTTGCTTGCTTGGCCAAAAAGGGCGTATGCGTTTTCTCCTGAATATATTCAGGAGAAAACGCATACGCCCTTTTTGGCCAAGGGCATCATTGTCGAAGTTGTGCCCCTCTTCCTGTGCTTTAAAGGCAATTCCAACGTACCTCTTGAAATCTGTTTCCTGCTATTCTGCCTCACTTTCAAGTCCACCTCGTTGCCTTCCCTCAACAGAATTTTGGACGATAGTTGTCCTTTATTACTCGACCAGTTTGTGAATTGCTCTGTCCCTTAGCTCCATTTTTCTACTCGTTTTTGGTGAGCTGACCGCAAGTCCAAAATTTTGGTTCAGGACCTATGCTGGTTCCCGGTGGGGGGCTGAGACTTTGGTTAATTCTTCTTCCTGCCGGGAAGTTAGAGTGATATGTGCCCGTCCAAATGCCTAACAGCTACTCTCTCATTGGTTCTCCCTCTTCCCTTTTATCCTCTGCCAAATTGGAAACGTTTGCGAACCAGGAGGTTAAAGGGGCTGTCTCTCCAAGTTGGGAGATTGATAGTAAAGCAGATGGAAAGTCAAACCGGAGCACCAGGAGAGGGACTATTCGTTGAGTTTTAGAAATCTTTCGTATTCACAGTGTGTCTGTTCTCTAGGTTTCCCGTACATGTTATAACTGTAGTAATATTCCCTTCAACCTGGAGAGTTGGGACCCATGGAATGGGTGCCAGGCATTTGTGCTTTAAAGGGTCTGCATTTGCTCACCCAATCTCACCAATCGTCTCAGTCCCAAGTGTCCAGCCTTATGCCACATCCAGCTGTCGTTGTAGATAGGGTCATTCCAGGTTTCATCAGAGACCCTGAAGGAATTGTAAAGAATTTCCCAGTTTTTTTGTTTTGTTTTTGAAATTCCTTTTTATAGTGAGTTTGAGCTGATTCTCGCTGCCATGTATATGCCAGTCTAGACACACTTGATTTCCTTATGGAGACATATCAATATATAGGTTTTAACATTCTTACTAGTCAGATATATTCCTCTGCGGGAAATATGGGGTTTTGAGTCCGTTTCACTGTGGAAGGTGTAGGTCTTGTCTATTCCATAGTTGGTTTTTGGAACGGTATCTGTGCTTATATCAAACTCTGGTTTTATGCATCACCCCACCTCTCCTTCCCCCTTAAGCAGGCATAAGAGTGTTTTCTAAATATGAGTCTCTGTTCTCTTTCCTAACTCAGTTCAAGTGTAGCCATGTTTACAGGATCTTCATAAGTGATATCATATGGTAAGTTTCTTTTTCTCTGTGACTTATTTCACTTAGAATCATCGTACCTGAATCCACCCATTTTGCTGCAACTGGTTTATGACATTGATTTCATGGCTGAGGGATATTCCATCGTAAGTAAGTACCACAATATTTGAACCATTTTTATATTTCCTGGGATAATTAAGGTGTACCCAAGTTGAGGTCCTTGTAAGCAGTGCAGCCCTAAATTTTGGGGTGGCCCTGTCTTATTGATTTTCAGTTTTCCCAATGTATATTCCCTAGACTGGAAGTGCCCTTGGCTCTTTAGCTCTGTTCTTTACTTGTTTTAGGGAACACAATATACTCCTCCAGAGAGGCAGTTGGCAATTTACATCCCGCCCATCAGCATAACAAGGCTCCCTGTTCTCCAGGGCCTGTCTTGCCTTTCTGGTTTTTACACATTTTGTGGATGTCCCTTTTGACCGGTGGGAAGTGATACTTCTTTGTAGTGCAGATTTGCATTGCCCGCTTGCTTGCTTGGCCAAAAAGGGCGTATGTGTTTTCTCCTGAATATATTCAGGAGAAAACTCATACACCCTTTTTGGCCAAGTGCATCATTTTCGAAGTTGTGACCCTCTTCCTGTGCTTTAAAGGCGATTCCAACGTACCTCTTGAAATCTGTTTCCTGCTATTCTGCCTCGCTTTCAAGTCCACCTCGTTGCCTTCCCTCAACAGATTTCTGGACGATAGTTGTCCTTTATTACTCGGCCAGTTTGTGAATTGCTGTGCCCCTGAGCTCCATTTTTCAACTCGTATTTGGTGAGCTGATTGCAAGTCCAAAATTTTGGTTCAGGACCTATACTGGTTCCCAGTGGGTGGCTGAGACTTTGGTTAATTCTTCTTCTTCCCGGGAATTTAGAGTGATATGTGCCCGTCCAAATGCCTAACAGCTACTGTCTCATTGGTTCTGCCTCTTCCCTTTCATCCTCTGCCAAATTGGCAACCTCTGCGAACCAGGAGGTTAAAGGGTCTGTCTCTCCAAGTTGGGAGGTTGATAGTAAAGCAGATGGAAAGTCAAACCGGAGCACCGGGAGTGGGACTATTCGTTGAGTTTTAGAAACCTTTCATATTCACAGTGTGTCCGTTCTCTATGTTTCCCGTACATGTTATAGCTGTAGTAATATTCCCTTCAACCTGGAGAGTTGGGACCCATGAAATGGGTGCCAGGCATTTGTGCTTTAAAGGGTCTGCATTTGCTCACCCAATCTCACCATTCGTCTCAGTCCCAAGTGTCCCTCCTTATGCCACATCCAGCTGTCATTGTAGATATGGTCATTCCAGGTTTTCTCAGAGACCCTGAAGGAATTGTAAAGAACTTCCCAGTTTTTTTTTTTTGTTTTTGAAATTCCTTTTTATAGTGGGTTTGAGCTGAATCTCGCTGCCATGTTTATGCCAGTCTAGACACACTTGATTCCCTTACAGAGACATATCAATACATAGGTTTTAAGATTCTTACTAGTCAGATATATTCCTCTGCGGGAAATATGGGGTTTTGAGTCCCTTTCACTGAGGAAGGTGTAGGTCTTGTCTATTACATAGTTGGTTTTTGGAACGGTACCTGTGCTTATATCAAACTCTGGTTTTATGCATCACCCCACCTCTCCTTCCCCCTTAAGCAGGCATAAGAGTGTTTTCTAAATGTGAGACACTGTTCTCTTTCCTAACTCAGTTCAAGTGTAGCCATATTTACAGGATCTTCATAAGTGATATCTTATGATAAGTTTCTTTTTCTGTGTGACTTATTTCACTTAGAATCATCGTACATGAATCTACCCGTTTTGCTGCTACTGGTCTTATGACATTGATTTCATGTCTGAGGGATATTCCATCGTACGTAAGTACCACAATTTTTTGAACCATTTTTATATTTCCTGGCATATTTAAGGTGTACCCAAGTTGAGGTCCTTGTAAGCAGTGCAGCCCTAAATTTTGGGGTGGCTCTGTCTTATTGATTTTCAGTTTTCCCAAGGTATATTCCCTAGACTGGAAGTGCCCTTGGCTCTGTAGCTCTGTTCTTTACTTGTTTTAGGGAACACAGTGTACTCCTCCAGGGAGTCAGTTGGCAATTTACATCCCGCCCATCAGCATAACAAGGCTCCCTGTTCTCCAGGGCCTGCCTTGCCTTTCTGGTTTTTACACATTTTGTGGATGTCCCTTTTGACCGGTGGGAAGTGATACTTTTTGTAGTGCAGATTTGCATTCCCCGCTTGTTTGCTTGGCCAAAAAGGGCGTATGCGTTTTCCCCTGAATATATTCAGGAGAAAACGCATACGCCCTTTTTGGCCAAGTGCATCATTGTCGAAGTTGTGCCCCTCTTCCTGTGCTTTAAAGGTGATTCCAACGTACCTCTTGAAATCTGTTTCCTGCTATTCTGCCTCGCTTTCAAGTCCGCCTCGTTGCCTTCCCTCAACAGATTTTTGGACGATAGTTTTCCTTTATTACTCGGCCAGTTTGTGAAATGCTGTGCCCCTGAGCTCCATTTTTCAACTCGTTTTTGGTGAGCTGACCGCAAGTCCAAAATTTTGGTTCAGGACCTATGATGGTTCCCGGTGGGGGGCTGAGACTTTGGTTAATTCTTCTTCCTGCCGGGAAGTTAGAGTGATATGTGCCCGTCCAAATGCCTATCAGCTACTCTCTCATTGGTTCTCCCTCTTCCCTTTCATCCTCTGCCAAATTGGCAACCTGTGCGAACCAGGAGGTTAAAGGGCCTGTGTCTCCAAGTTGGGAGATTGATAGTAAAGCAGATGGAAAGTCAAACCGGAGCACCAGGAGAGGGAGTATTCGTTGAGTTTTAGAAACCTTTCGTATTCACAGTGTGTACGTTCTCTAGGTTTCCCGTACATGTTATAACTGTAGTAATATTCCCTTCAACCTGGAGAGTTGGGACCCATGGAATGGGTGCCAGGCATTTGTGCTTTAAAGGGTCTGCATTTGCTCACCCAATCTCACCAATCCTCTCAGTCCCAAGTGTTCCTACTTATGCCACATCCAGCTGTTGTTGTAGATAGGGTCATTCCAGGGTTCATCAGAGACCCTGAAGTAATTGCAAAGAATTTCCCAGTTTTTTTGTTTTGTTTTTGAAATTCCTTTTTATAGTGGGTTTGAGCTGATTCTCGCTGCCATGTTTATGCCAGTCTAGACACACTTGATTCCCTTATGGAGACATATCAATACATAGATTTTAAGATGCTTACTAGTCTGATATATTCCTATGCGGGAAATATGGGGTTTTGAGTCCCTTTCACTGAGGAAGGTGTAGGTATCTCTGTTCCATAGTTGGTTTTTGGAACGGTACCTGTGCTTATATCAAACTCCGGTTTTATGCATCACCCCACCTCTCCTTCCCCCTTAAGCAGGCATAAGAGTGTTTTCTAAATGTGAGACACTGTTCTCTTTCCTAACTCAGTTCAAGTGTAGCCATGTTTACAGGATCTTCATAAGTGATATCTTATGATAAGTTTCTTTTTTGTGTGACTTATTTCACTTAGAATCATCGTACCTGAATCCACGCATTTGGCTGCTACTGGTCTTATGACATTGATTTCATGGCTGAGAGATATTCCATCGTACGTAAGTACCACAATTTTTTAACCATTTTTATATTTCCTGGGATATTTAAGGTGTACCCAAGTTGAGGTCCTTGTAAGCAGTGCAGCCCTAAATTTTGGGGTGGCTCTGTCTTATTGATTGTCAGTTTTCCCAAGGTATATTCCCTAGACTGGAAGTGCCCTTCGCTCTGTAGCTCTGTTTTTTATTTGTTTTAGGGAACACAATGCACTCCTCCAGAGAGGCAGTTGGCAATTTACATCGCGCCCATCAGCATAACAAGGCTCCCTTTTCTCCAGGGCCTGTCTTGCCTTTCTGGTTTTTCCACATTTTGTGGATGTCCCTTTTGACCGGTGGGAAGTGATACTTCTTTGTAGTGCAGATTTGCATTGCCTGCTTGCTTGCTTGGCCAAAAACGGCGTATGCGTTTTCTCCTGAATATATTCAGGAGAAAACGCATACGCCCTTTTTGGCCAAGGGCATCATTGTCGAAGTTGTGCCCCTCTTCCTGTGCTTTAAAGGCGATTCCAACGTACCTCTTGAAATCTGTTTCCTGCTATTCTGCCTCGATTTCAAGTCCACCTCGTTGCCTTCCCTCAACAGATTTTTGGACGATAGTTGTCCTTTATTACTCGGCCAGTTTGTGAATTGCTGTGCCCCTGAGCTCCATTTTTCAACTCGTTTTTGGTGAGCTGACCGCAAGTCCAAAATTTGGGTTCAGGACCTATACTGGTTCCCGGTGGGGGGCTGAGACTTTGGTTAATTCTTCTTCTTGCCACGAAATTAGAGTGATATGTGCCCGTCCAAATGCCTAACAGCTACTCTCTCATTGGTTCTCCCTCTTGCCTTTCATCCTCTCCCAATTTGGCAACCTGTGCGAACCAGGAGGTTAAAGGGGCTGTCTCTCCAAGTTGGGAGGTTGATAGTAAAGCAGATGGAAAATCAAACCGGAGCACCAGGAGAGGGACTATTCGTTGAGTTTTAGAAACCTTTCGTATTCACAGTGTGTCCATTCTCTAGGTTTCCCGTACATGCTTTAACTGTAGTAATATTCCCTTCAACCTGGAGAGTTGGGACCCATGGAATGGGTGCCATGCATTATTGCTTTAAAGGGTCTGCATTTGCTCACCCAATCTCACCAATCGTCTCAGTCCCAGGTGTCCAGCCTTATGCCACATCCAGCTGTCGTTGCAGATAGGGTCATTCCAGGTTTCATCAGAGACCCTGAAGGAATTGTAAAAAAATTCCCAGTATTTTTGTTTTGTTTTTGAAATTCCTGTTTATAGTGGGTTTGAGCTGATTCTCGCTGCCATGTTTATGCCAGTCTAGACACACTTGATTCCCTTACGGAGTCATATCAATACATAGGTTTTAAGATTCTTACTAGTCAGATATATTCCTCTGCGGGAAATATGGGGTTTTGAGTCCCTTTCACTGAGAAAGGTGTAGGTCTTGTCTATTCCATAGCTGGTTTTTGGAACGGTACTGTGCTTATATCAAACTCTGGATTTATGCATCACCCCACCTCTCCTTCCCCCTTAAGCAGGAATAAGAGTGTTTTCTAAATGTCAGACTCTGTTCTCTTTCCTAACTCAGTTCAAGTGTAGCCATGTTTACAGGATCTTCATAAGTGATACCTTATGATAAGTTTCTTTTTCTCTGTGACTTATTTCAGTTAGAATCATCGTACCTGAATCCACCCATTTTGCTGCTACTGGTCTTATGACATTGATTTCATGGCTGAGGGATATTCCATCGTACGTAAGTACCACCATTTTTTGAACCATTTTTATATTTCCTGGGATATTTAAGGTGTACCCAAGTTGAGGTCCTTGTAAGCAGTGCAGCCCTAAATTTTGGGGTGGCTCTCTCTTATTGATTGTCAGTTTTCCCAAGGTATATTCCCTAGACTGGAAGTGCCCTTTGCTCTGTAGCTCTGTTGTTTACTTGTTTTAGGGAACACAATGCACTCCTCCAGAGAGGCAGTTGGCAATTTACATACCGCCCATGAGCATAACAAGGTTCCCTGTTCTCCAGGGCCTGTCTTGCCTTTCTGGTTTTTACACATTTTGTGGATGTCCCTTTTGACCGGTGGGAAGTGATACTTCTTTGTAGTGCAGATTTGCATTGCCCGCTTGCTTGCTTGGCCAAAAAGGGCGTATGCGTTTTCTCCTGAATATATTCAGGAGAAAACCCATACGCCCTTTTTGGCCAAGTGCATCATTTTCGTAGTTGTGCCCCTCTTCCTGTGCTTTAAAGGTGATTCCAACGTACCTCTTGAAATCTGTTTCCTGCTATTCTGCCTCGCTTTGAAGTCCGCCTCGTTGCCTTCCCTCAGCAGATTTTTGGACGATAGTTGTCCTTTATTACTCGGCCAGTTTGTGAATTGCTGTGCCCCTGAGCTCC
Source organism: Hyperoodon ampullatus (assembly GCF_949752795.1). Taxonomy (NCBI): domain Eukaryota; kingdom Metazoa; phylum Chordata; class Mammalia; order Artiodactyla; family Ziphiidae; genus Hyperoodon; species Hyperoodon ampullatus. The sequence continues at coordinate 346,433 of NW_027640936.1, forward strand.
ATTTTTCAACTCGTTTTTGGTGAGCTGACCGCAAGTCCAAAATTTTGGTTCAGGACCTATACTGGTTCCCAGTGGGTGCATGAGACTTTGGTTAATTCTTCTTCTTGCCGCGAAATTAGAGTGATATGTGCCCGTCCAAATGCCTAACAGCTACTCTCTCATTGGTTCTCCCTCTTCCCTTTCATCCTCTCCCAATTTGGCAACCTGTGCGAAGCAGGAGGTTGAAGGGGCTGTCTCTCCAAGTTGGGAGGTTGATAGTAAAGCAGATGGAAAGTCAAACCGGAGCACCAGGAGAGGGACTATTCGTTGAGTTTTAGAAACCTTTCGTATTCACAGTGTGTCCGTTATCTAGGTTTCCCGTACATGTTATAGCTGTAGTAATATTCCCTTCAACCTGGAGAGTTGGGACCCATGGAATGGGTGCCAGGCATTTGTGCTTTAAAGGGTCTGCATTTGCTCACCCAATCTCACCAATCCTCTCAGTCCCAAGTGTCCCTCCTTATGCCACATCCAGCTGTCATTGTAGATATGGTCATTCCAGGGTTCATCAGAGACCCTGAAGGAATTGTAAAGAATTTCCCAGTATCTTTGTTTTGTTTTTGAAATTCCTGTTTATAGTGGGTTTGAGCTGATTCTCGCTGCCATCTTTATGCCAGTCTAGACACACTTGATTCCCTTACGGAGACATATCAATACATAGGTTTTAAGATTCTTACTAGTCAGATATATTCCTCTGCGGGAAATATGGGGTTTTGAGTCCCTTTCACTGAGGAAGGTGTAGGTCTTGTCTATTCCATAGTTGGTTTTTGGAACAGTACCTGTGCTTATATCAAACTCTGGTTTTATGCATCACCCCACCTCTCCTTCCTCCTTAAGCAGGCATAAGAGTGTTTTCTAAATGTCAGACTCTGTTCTCTTTCCTAACTCAGTTCAAGTGTAGCCATGTTTACAGGATCTTCATAAGTGATATCTTATGATAAGTTTCTGTTTCTCTGTGACTTATTTCACTTAGAATCATCGTACATGAATCCACCCATTTTGCTGCTACTGGTCTTATGACATTGATTTCATGGCTGAGGGATATTCCATCGTACGTAAGTACCACAATTTTTTGAACCATTTTTATATTTCCTGGGATATTTAAGGTGTACCCAAGTTGAGGTCCTTGTCAGCAGTGCAGCCCTAAATTTTGGGGTGGATCTGTCTTATCGATATTCAGTTTTACCAAGATATATTCCCTAGACTGCAAGAGCCCTTGGCTCTGTAGCTCTTTTGTTTCTTTGTTTTAGGCAACACAATGCACACCTCCAGAGAGGCAGTTGGCAATTTACATCCCGCCTATCAGAATAAGAAGGCTCCCTGTTCTCCAGGTCCTGTCTTGCCTTTCTGGTTTTTACACATTTTGTGGATGTCCCATTTGACCGGTGGGAAGTGATACTTCTTTGTAGTGCAGATTTGCATTGCCCGCTTGCTTGCTTGGCCAAAAAGGGCGTATGCGTCTTCTCCTGAATATATTCAGGAGAAAACGCATACGCCCTTTTTGGCCAAGTGCATCATTGTCGAAGTTGTGCCCCTCTTCCTGTGCTTTAAAGGCGATTCCAACGTACCTCTTGAAATCTGTTTCCTGCTATTCTGCCTCGCTTTGAAGTCCGCCTCGTTGCCTTCCCTCAACAGATTTTTGGACGATAGTTGTCCTTTATTACTCGGCCAGTTTGTGAATTGCTGTGCCCCTGAGCTCCATTTTTCAACTCGTTTTTTGTGAGCTGACCGCAAGTCCAAAATTTTGGTTCAGGATCTATGGTGGTTCCAGGTGTGTGGCTGAGACTTTGGTTAATTCTTCTTCCTGCCTGGAAATTACAGTGATATGTGACCGTCCAAATGCCTAACAGCTACTCTCTCATTGGTTCTCCCTCTTCCCTTTCATCCTCTGCCAAATTGGAAACCTGTGCGCACCAGGAGGTTAAAGGGGCTGTCTCTCCAAGTTGGGAGGTTGATAGTAAAGCAGATGGAAAGTCAAACCAGAGCACCAGGAGAGGGACTATTCGTTGAGTTTTAGAAACCTTTGGTATTCACAGTGTGTCCGTTCTCTAGGTTTCCCGTACATGTTATAGCTGTAGTAATATTCCCTTCAACCTGGAGAGTTGGGACCCATGGAATGGGTGTCAGGCATTTGTGCTTTAAAGGGTCTGCATTTGCTCACCCAATCTCACCAATCCTCTCAGTCCCAAGTGTCCCTGCTTATGCCACATCCAGCTGTCATTGTAGATAGGATCATTCCAGGTTTCATCAGAGACCCTGAAGGAATTGTAAAGAATTTCCCAGTTTTTTTGTTTTGTTTTTGAAATTCCTTTTTATAGTGGGTTTCAGCTGATTCTCGTTGCCATGTTTATGCCAGTCTAGACACACTTGATTCCCTTACGGGGACATATCAATACATAGGTTTTAAGATTCTTACTAGTCAGATATATTCCTCTGCGGGAAATATGGGGTTTTGAGTCCCATTCACTGAGGAAGGTGTAGGTCTTGTCTATTCCATAGTTGGTTTTTGGAACGGTACCTGTGCTTATATCAAACTCTGGTTTTATGCATCACCCCACCTCTCCTTCCCCCTTAAGCAGGCATAAGAGTGTTTTCTAAATGTGAGACACTGTTCTCTTTCCCAACTCAGTTCAAGTGTAGCCATGTTTACAGGATCTTCATAAGTGATATCTTATGATAAGTTTCTTTTTCTGTGTGACTTATTTCACTTAGAATCATCGTACCTGAATCCACCCATTTTGCTGCTAGTGGTCTTATGACATTGATTTCCTGGCTGAGGGATATTCCATCGTACGTAAGTACCACAATTTTTTGAACCATTTTTATATTTCCTGGGATATTTAAGGTGTACCCAAGTTGAGGTCCTTGTAAGCAGTTCAACCCTAAATTTTGGGGTGGCTCTGTGTTATTGATTTTCTTTTTTCCCAAGGTATATTCCCTGGACTGGAAGTGCCCTTGGCTATGTAGCTCTGTTCTTTACTTGTTTTAGGGAACACAATGTACTCCTCCAGAGAGGCAGTTGGCAATTTACATCCCGCCCATCAGCATAACAAGGCTCCCTGTTCTCCAGGGCCTGTCTTGCCTTTCTGGTTTTTACATATTTTGTGAATGACCCTTTTGACCGGTGGGAAGTGATACTACTTTGTAGTGCAGATTTGCATTGCCCGCTTGCTTGCTTGGCCAAAAAGGGCGTATGCGTTTTCTCCTGAATATATTCAGGAGAAAACACATACCCCCTTTTTGGCCAAGTGCATCATTGTCGAAGTTGTGCCCCTCTTCCTGTGCCTTAAAGGCGATTCCAACGTACCTCTTGAAATCTGTTTCCTGCTATTCTGCCTCGCTTTCAAGTCCGCCTCGTTGCCTTCCCTCAACAGATTTTTGGACGATAGTTGTCCTTTATTACTCGGCCAGTTTGTGAATTGCTGTGCCCCTGAGCTCCATTTTTCAACTCGTTTTTGGTGAGCTGACCGCAAGTCCAAAATTTTGGTTCAGGACCTATGCTGGTTCCCGGTGGGGGGCTGAGACTTTGGTTAATTCTTCTTCCTGCCGGGAAGTTAGAGTGATATGTGACCGTCCAAATGCCTAACAGCTACTCTCTCATTGGTTCTCCCTCTTCCCTTTTATCCTCTGCCAAATTGGCAACCTGTGCGAACCAGGAGGTTAAAGGGCTGTCTCTCCAAGTTTGGAGATTGATAGTAAAGCAGATGGAAAGTCAAACCGGAGCACCAGGAGAGGGACTATTCGTTGAGTTTTAGAAACCTTTCGTATTCACAGTGTGTCCGTTCTCTAGGTTTCCCATACATGTTATAACTGTAGTAATATTCCCTTCAACCTGGAGAGTTGGGACCCATGGAATTGGTGCCATCCATTATTGCTTTAAAGGGTGTGCATTTGCTCACCCAATCTCACCAATCCTCTCAGTCCCAAGTGTCCAGCCTTATGCTACATCCAGCTGTCGTTATAGATAGGGTCATTTCAGGTTTCATCAGAGACCCTGAAGGAATTGTAAAAAGTTTCCCAGTTTTTTTGTTTTGTTTTTGAAATTCCTTTTTATAGTGAGTTTGAGCTGATTCTCGCTGCCATGTATATGCCAGTCTAGACACACTTGATTTCCTTACGGAGACATATCAATATATAGGTTTTAAGATTCTTACTAGTCAGATATATTCCTCTGCGGGAAATATGGGGTTTTGAGTCCGTTTCACTGTGGAAGGTGTAGGTCTTGTCTATTCCATAGTTGGTTTTTGGAACGGTACCTGTGCTTATATCAAACTCTGGTTTTATGCATCACCACACCTCTCCTTCCCCCTTAAGCAGGCATAAGAGTGTTTTCTAAATGTGAGACACTCTTCTCTTTCCTAACTCAGTTCAAGTGTAGCCAGGTTTACAGGATCTTCATAAGTGATATCTTATGATAAGTTTCCTTTTCTGTGTGATTTATTTCACTTAGAATCATTGTACCTGAATCCACCCATTTTGCTGCTACTGGTCTTATGACATTGATTTCATGGCTGAGGGATATTCCATCGTACGTAAGTACCACAATTTTTTGAACCATTTTTATATTTCCTGGGATATTTTAGGTGTATCCAAGTTGAGGTCCTTGTAAGCAGTGCAGCCCTAAATTTTGGGGTGGCTCTGTCTTATTGATTTTCAGTTTTCCTAAGGTATATTCCCTAGACTGGAAGTGCCCTTGGCTCTGTAGCTCTGTTGTTTACTTGTTTTAGGGAACACAATGCACTCCTCCAGAGAGGCAGTTGGCAATTTACATTCCGCCCATCAGCATAACAAGGCTCCCTGTTCTCCAGGGCGTGTCTTGCCTTTCTGGTTTGTACACATTTTGTGGATGTCCCTTTTGACCGGTGGGAAGTGATACTTCTTTGTACTGCAGATTTGCATTGCCCGCTTGCTTGCTTGGCCAAAAAGGGCGTATGCGTTTTCTCCTGAATATATTCTGGAGAAAACGCATACGCAATTTTTGGCCAAGTGCATCATTGTCGAAGTTGTGCCCCTCTTCCTGTGCTTTAAAGGCGATTCCAACGTACCTCTTGAAATCTGTTTCCTGCTATTCTGCCTCGCTTTCAAGTCTGCCTCGTTGCCTTCCCTCAACAGATTTTTGGACGATAGTTGTCGTTTATTACTCGGCCAGTTTGTGAATTGCTGTGCCCCTGAGCTCCATTTTTCAACTCGTTTTTTGTGAGCTGACCGCAAGTCCAAAATTTTGGTTCAGGACCTATGCTGGTTCCCGGTGTGTGGCTGAGACTTTGGTTAATTCTTCTTCCTGCCGGGAAATTAGATTGATATGTGCCCATCCAAATGCCTAACAGCTACTCTCTCATTGGTTCTCCCTCTTCCCTTTCATCCTCTGCCAAATTGGCAACCTGTGTGAACCAGGAGGTTAAAGGCGCTGTCTCTCCAAGTTGGAAAGTTGATAGTAAAGCAGATGGAAATTCCAACCCGAGCACCAGGAGAGGGACTATTCGTTGAGTTTTGGAAACTTTTCGTGTTCACATGTGTCCGTTCTCTAGGTTTACCGTACATGTTATAGCTGTAGTAATATTCCCTTTAACCTGGAGAGTTGGGACCCATGGAATGGGTGCCAGGCATTTGTGCTTTAAAGAGTCTGCATTTGCTCACCCAATCTCACCAATCCTCTCAGTCTCAAGTGTCCAGCCTTATGCCTCATCCAGCTGTCGTTGTACATAGGGTCATTCCAGGTTTCATCAGAGACCCTGAAGGAATTGTAAAGAATTTCCCAGTTTTTTTGTTTTGTTTTTGAAATTCCTTTTTATAGAGGGTTTGAGCTGATTCTCGCTGCCATGTTTATGCCAGTCTAGACACACTTGATTCCCTTACAGAGACATATCAATACATAGGTTTTAAGATTTTTACTAGTCAGATATATTCCTCTGTGGGAAATATGGGGTTTTGAGTCCCTTTCACTGAGGAAGGTGTAGGTCTTGTCTATTCCATAGTTGGTTTTTGGAACGGGACCTGTGCTTATATTAAAGTCTGGTTTTATGCATCACCCGACCTCTCCTTCCCCCTTAAGCAGGCATAAGGGTGTTTTCTAAATGTGAGACACTGTTCTCTTTCCTAACTCAGTTCAAGTGTAGCCATGTTACAGGATCTTCATAAGTGATATCTTATGATAAGTTTCTTTTTCTCTGTGACTTATTTCACTTAGAATCATCGTACCTGAATCCACCCATTTTGCTGCTACTGGTCTTATGACATTGATTTCGTGGCTGAGGGATATTCCATCGTACGTAAGTACCACAATTTTTTGAACCATTTTTATATTTCCTGGGATATTTAAGGTGTACCCAAGTTGAGGTCCTTGTAAGCAGTGCAGCCCTAAATTTTGGGGTGGCTCTGTCTTATTATTTTTCAGTTTTCCCAAGGTATATTGCTAGACTGGAAGTGCCCATGGCTCTGTAGCTCTGTTCTTTACTTGTTTTAGGGAACACAATGCACTCCTCCAGAGAGGCAGATGGCAATTTACATCCCGCCCATCATCATAACAAGGCTCCCTGTTCTCCAGGGCCTGTTTTGCCTTTCTGGTTTGTACACATTTTGTGGATGTACCTTTTGACCAGTAGGAAGTGATACTTCTTTGTAGTGCAGATTTGCATTACCCGCTTGCTTGCTTGGCCAAAAAGGGCGTATGCGTTTTCTCCTGAATATATTCAGGAGAAAACGCATACGCCCTTTTTGGCCAAGTGCATCATTTTCGTAGTTGTGCCCCTCTTCCTCTGCTTTAAAGGCGATTCCAACGTACCTCTTGAAATCTGTTTCCTGCTATTCTGCCTCGCTTTCAAGTCCGCCTCGTTGCCTTCCCTCAACAGATTTTTGGACGATAGTTGTCCTTTATTACTCGGCCAGTTTGTGAATTGCTGTGCCCCTGAGCTCCATTTTTCAATTCGTTTTTTGTGAGCTGACCGCAAGTCCAAAATTTTGGTTCATGATCTATGCTGGTTCCCGGTGTGTGGCTGAGACTTTGGTTAATTCTTCTTCCTGCCGGGAAATTAGATTGATATGTGCCCGTCCAATTGCCTAACAGCTACTCTCTCATTGGTTCTCCCTCTTCCCATTCATCCTCTGCCAAATTGGCAACCTGTGCGAACCAGGAGGTTAAAGGGGCTGTCTCTCCAAGTTGGGAGGTTGATAGTAAAGCAGATGGAAAGTCAAACCGGAGCACCAGGAGAGGGACTATTCGTTGAGTTTTAGAAACCTTTGGTATTCACAGTGTGTCCGTTCTCTAGGTTTCCCGTACATGTTATAGCTGTAGTAATATTCCCTTCAACCTGGAGAGTTGGGACCCATGGAATGGGTGCCAGGCATTTGTGCTTTAAAGGGTCTGCATTTGCTCACCCAATCTCACCAATCGTCTCAGTCCCAAGTTTCCCTGCTTATGCCACATCCAGCTGTCATTGTAGACAGGGTCATTCCAGGTTTCATCAGAGACCCTGAAGGAATTGTAAAGAATTTCCCAGTTTTTATGTTTTGTTTTTGAAATTCCTTTTTATAGTGGGTTTGAGCTGATTCTCGCTGCCATGTTTATGCCAGTCTAGACACACTTGATTCCCTTATGGAGACATATCAATACATAGGTTTTTAGATTCTTACTAGTCAGATATATTCCTCTGTGGGAAATATGGGGTTTTGAGTCCCTTTCACTGGGGAAGGTGTAGGTCTTGTCTATTCCATAGTTGGTTTTTGGAACGGTACCTGTGCTTATATCAAACTCCGGTTTTATGCATCACCCCACCTCTCCTTCCCCCTTAAGCAGGCATAAGAGTGTTTTCTAAATGTGAGACACTGCTGTCTTTCCCAACTCAGTTCAAGTGTGGCCATGTTTACAGGATATTCATAAGTGATATCTTATGATAAGTTTCTTTTTCTGTGTGACTTATTTCACTTAGAATCATCGTACCTCAATCCACCCATTTTGCTGCTACTGGTCTTATGACATTGATTTCTTGGCTGAGGGATATTCCATCGTATGTAAGTACCACAATTTTTTGAACCATTTTTATATTTCCTGGGATATTTAAGGTGTACCCAAGTTGAGGTCCTTGTAAGCAGTGCAAACCTAAATTTTGGGGTGGCTCTGTCTTATTGATTTTCATTTTTCCCAAGGTATATTCCCTACACTGGAAGTTCCCTTGGCTCTGTAGCTCTGTTCTTTACTTGTTTTAGGGAACACAATATACTCCTCCAGAGAGGCAGTTGACAATTTACATCCCGCCCATCAGCATAAAAAGGCTCCCTGTTCTCCAGGGCCTGTCTTGCCTTTCTGGTTTTTACACATTTTGTGGATGTCCCTTTTGACCGGTGGGAAGTGATACTTCTTTGTAGTGCAGATTTGCATTGCCCGCTTGCTTGCTTGGCCAAAAAGGGCGTATGCGTTTTCTCCTGAATATATTCAGGAGAAAACGCATACGCCCTTTTTGGCCAAGGGCATCATTGTCGAAGTTGTGCCCCTCTTCCTGTGCTTTAAAGGCAATTCCAACGTACCTCTTGAAATCTGTTTCCTGCTATTCTGCCTCACTTTCAAGTCCACCTCGTTGCCTTCCCTCAACAGAATTTTGGACGATAGTTGTCCTTTATTACTCGACCAGTTTGTGAATTGCTCTGTCCCTTAGCTCCATTTTTCTACTCGTTTTTGGTGAGCTGACCGCAAGTCCAAAATTTTGGTTCAGGACCTATGCTGGTTCCCGGTGGGGGGCTGAGACTTTGGTTAATTCTTCTTCCTGCCGGGAAGTTAGAGTGATATGTGCCCGTCCAAATGCCTAACAGCTACTCTCTCATTGGTTCTCCCTCTTCCCTTTTATCCTCTGCCAAATTGGAAACGTTTGCGAACCAGGAGGTTAAAGGGGCTGTCTCTCCAAGTTGGGAGATTGATAGTAAAGCAGATGGAAAGTCAAACCGGAGCACCAGGAGAGGGACTATTCGTTGAGTTTTAGAAATCTTTCGTATTCACAGTGTGTCTGTTCTCTAGGTTTCCCGTACATGTTATAACTGTAGTAATATTCCCTTCAACCTGGAGAGTTGGGACCCATGGAATGGGTGCCAGGCATTTGTGCTTTAAAGGGTCTGCATTTGCTCACCCAATCTCACCAATCGTCTCAGTCCCAAGTGTCCAGCCTTATGCCACATCCAGCTGTCGTTGTAGATAGGGTCATTCCAGGTTTCATCAGAGACCCTGAAGGAATTGTAAAGAATTTCCCAGTTTTTTTGTTTTGTTTTTGAAATTCCTTTTTATAGTGAGTTTGAGCTGATTCTCGCTGCCATGTATATGCCAGTCTAGACACACTTGATTTCCTTATGGAGACATATCAATATATAGGTTTTAACATTCTTACTAGTCAGATATATTCCTCTGCGGGAAATATGGGGTTTTGAGTCCGTTTCACTGTGGAAGGTGTAGGTCTTGTCTATTCCATAGTTGGTTTTTGGAACGGTATCTGTGCTTATATCAAACTCTGGTTTTATGCATCACCCCACCTCTCCTTCCCCCTTAAGCAGGCATAAGAGTGTTTTCTAAATATGAGTCTCTGTTCTCTTTCCTAACTCAGTTCAAGTGTAGCCATGTTTACAGGATCTTCATAAGTGATATCATATGGTAAGTTTCTTTTTCTCTGTGACTTATTTCACTTAGAATCATCGTACCTGAATCCACCCATTTTGCTGCAACTGGTTTATGACATTGATTTCATGGCTGAGGGATATTCCATCGTAAGTAAGTACCACAATATTTGAACCATTTTTATATTTCCTGGGATAATTAAGGTGTACCCAAGTTGAGGTCCTTGTAAGCAGTGCAGCCCTAAATTTTGGGGTGGCCCTGTCTTATTGATTTTCAGTTTTCCCAATGTATATTCCCTAGACTGGAAGTGCCCTTGGCTCTTTAGCTCTGTTCTTTACTTGTTTTAGGGAACACAATATACTCCTCCAGAGAGGCAGTTGGCAATTTACATCCCGCCCATCAGCATAACAAGGCTCCCTGTTCTCCAGGGCCTGTCTTGCCTTTCTGGTTTTTACACATTTTGTGGATGTCCCTTTTGACCGGTGGGAAGTGATACTTCTTTGTAGTGCAGATTTGCATTGCCCGCTTGCTTGCTTGGCCAAAAAGGGCATATGTGTTTTCTCCTGAATATATTCAGGAGAAAACTCATACACCCTTTTTGGCCAAGTGCATCATTTTCGAAGTTGTGACCCTCTTCCTGTGCTTTAAAGGCGATTCCAACGTACCTCTTGAAATCTGTTTCCTGCTATTCTGCCTCGCTTTCAAGTCCACCTCGTTGCCTTCCCTCAACAGATTTCTGGACGATAGTTGTCCTTTATTACTCGGCCAGTTTGTGAATTGCTGTGCCCCTGAGCTCCATTTTTCAACTCGTATTTGGTGAGCTGATTGCAAGTCCAAAATTTTGGTTCAGGACCTATACTGGTTCCCAGTGGGTGGCTGAGACTTCGGTTAATTCTTCTTCTTCCCGGGAATTTAGAGTGATATGTGCCCGTCCAAATGCCTAACAGCTACTGTCTCATTGGTTCTGCCTCTTCCCTTTCATCCTCTGCCAAATTGGCAACCTCTGCGAACCAGGAGGTTAAAGGGTCTGTCTCTCCAAGTTGGGAGGTTGATAGTAAAGCAGATGGAAAGTCAAACCGGAGCACCGGGAGTGGGACTATTCGTTGAGTTTTTGAAACCTTTCATATTCACAGTGTGTCCGTTCTCTATGTTTCCCGTACATGTTATAGCTGTAGTAATATTCCCTTCAACCTGGAGAGTTGGGACCCATGAAATGGGTGCCAGGCATTTGTGCTTTAAAGGGTCTGCATTTGCTCACCCAATCTCACCATTCGTCTCAGTCCCAAGTGTCCCTCCTTATGCCACATCCAGCTGTCATTGTAGATATGGTCATTCCAGGTTTTCTCAGAGACCCTGAAGGAATTGTAAAGAACTTCCCAGTTTTTTTTTTTTTGTTTTTGAAATTCCTTTTTATAGTGGGTTTGAGCTGAATCTCGCTGCCATGTTTACGCCAGTCTAGACACACTTGATTCCCTTACAGAGACATATCAATACATAGGTTTTAAGATTCTTACTAGTCAGATATATTCCTCTGCGGGAAATATGGGGTTTTGAGTCCCTTTCACTGAGGAAGGTGTAGGTCTTGTCTATTACATAGTTGGTTTTTGGAACGGTACCTGTGCTTATATCAAACTCTGGTTTTATGCATCACCCCACCTCTCCTTCCCCCTTAAGCAGGCATAAGAGTGTTTTCTAAATGTGAGACACTGTTCTCTTTCCTAACTCAGTTCAAGTGTAGCCATATTTACAGGATCTTCATAAGTGATATCTTATGATAAGTTTCTTTTTCTGTGTGACTTATTTCACTTAGAATCATCGTACATGAATCTACCCGTTTTGCTGCTACTGGTCTTATGACATTGATTTCATGTCTGAGGGATATTCCATCGTACGTAAGTACCACAATTTTTTGAACCATTTTTATATTTCCTGGCATATTTAAGGTGTACCCAAGTTGAGGTCCTTGTAAGCAGTGCAGCCCTAAATTTTGGGGTGGCTCTGTCTTATTGATTTTCAGTTTTCCCAAGGTATATTCCCTAGACTGGAAGTGCCCTTGGCTCTGTAGCTCTGTTCTTTACTTGTTTTAGGGAACACAGTGTACTCCTCCAGGGAGTCAGTTGGCAATTTACATCCCGCCCATCAGCATAACAAGGCTCCCTGTTCTCCAGGGCCTGCCTTGCCTTTCTGGTTTTTACACATTTTGTGGATGTCCCTTTTGACCGGTGGGAAGTGATACTTTTTGTAGTGCAGATTTGCATTCCCCGCTTGTTTGCTTGGCCAAAAAGGGCGTATGCGTTTTCCCCTGAATATATTCAGGAGAAAACGCATACGCCCTTTTTGGCCAAGTGCATCATTGTCGAAGTTGTGCCCCTCTTCCTGTGCTTTAAAGGTGATTCCAACGTACCTCTTGAAATCTGTTTCCTGCTATTCTGCCTCGCTTTCAAGTCCGCCTCGTTGCCTTCCCTCAACAGATTTTTGGACGATAGTTTTCCTTTATTACTCGGCCAGTTTGTGAAATGCTGTGCCCCTGAGCTCCATTTTTCAACTCGTTTTTGGTGAGCTGACCGCAAGTCCAAAATTTTGGTTCAGGACCTATGATGGTTCCCGGTGGGGGGCTGAGACTTTGGTTAATTCTTCTTCCTGCCGGGAAGTTAGAGTGATATGTGCCCGTCCAAATGCCTATCAGCTACTCTCTCATTGGTTCTCCCTCTTCCCTTTCATCCTCTGCCAAATTGGCAACCTGTGCGAACCAGGAGGTTCAAGGGCCTGTGTCTCCAAGTTGGGAGATTGATAGTAAAGCAGATGGAAAGTCAAACCGGAGCACCAGGAGAGGGAGTATTCGTTGAGTTTTAGAAACCTTTCGTATTCACAGTGTGTACGTTCTCTAGGTTTCCCGTACATGTTATAACTGTAGTAATATTCCCTTCAACCTGGAGAGTTGGGACCCATGGAATGGGTGCCAGGCATTTGTGCTTTAAAGGGTCTGCATTTGCTCACCCAATCTCACCAATCCTCTCAGTCCCAAGTGTTCCTACTTATGCCACATCCAGCTGTTGTTGTAGATAGGGTCATTCCAGGGTTCATCAGAGACCCTGAAGTAATTGCAAAAAATTTCCCAGTTTTTTTGTTTTGTTTTTGAAATTCCTTTTTATAGTGGGTTTGAGCTGATTCTCGCTGCCATGTTTATGCCAGTCTAGACACACTTGATTCCCTTATGGAGACATATCAATACATAGATTTTAAGATGCTTACTAGTCTGATATATTCCTATGCGGGAAATATGGGGTTTTGAGTCCCTTTCACTGAGGAAGGTGTAGGTATCTCTGTTCCATAGTTGGTTTTTGGAACGGTACCTGTGCTTATATCAAACTCCGGTTTTATGCATCACCCCACCTCTCCTTCCCCCTTAAGCAGGCATAAGAGTGTTTTCTAAATGTTAGACACTGTTCTCTTTCCTAACTCAGTTCAAGTGTAGCCATGTTTACAGGATCTTCATAAGTGATATCTTATGATAAGTTTCTTTTTTGTGTGACTTATTTCACTTAGAATCATCGTACCTGAATCCACGCATTTGGCTGCTACTGGTCTTATGACATTGATTTCATGGCTGAGAGATATTCCATCGTACGTAAGTACCACAATTTTTTAACCATTTTTATATTTCCTGGGATATTTAAGGTGTACCCAAGTTGAGGTCCTTGTAAGCAGTGCAGCCCTAAATTTTGGGGTGGCTCTGTCTTATTGATTGTCAGTTTTCCCAAGGTATATTCCCTAGACTGGAAGTGCCCTTGGCTCTGTAGCTCTGTTTTTTATTTGTTTTAGGGAACACAATGCACTCCTCCAGAGAGGCAGTTGGCAATTTACATCGCGCCCATCAGCATAACAAGGCTCCCTTTTCTCCAGGGCCTGTCTTGCCTTTCTGGTTTTTCCACATTTTGTGGATGTCCCTTTTGACCGGTGGGAAGTGATACTTCTTTGTAGTGCAGATTTGCATTGCCTGCTTGCTTGCTTGGCCAAAAACGGCGTATGCGTTTTCTCCTGAATATATTCAGGAGAAAACGCATACGCCCTTTTTGGCCAAGGGCATCATTGTCGAAGTTGTGCCCCTCTTCCTGTGCTTTAAAGGCGATTCCAACGTACCTCTTGAAATCTGTTTCCTGCTATTCTGCCTCGATTTCAAGTCCACCTCGTTGCCTTCCCTCAACAGATTTTTGGACGATAGTTGTCCTTTATTACTCGGCCAGTTTGTGAATTGCTGTGCCCCTGAGCTCCATTTTTCAACTCGTTTTTGGTGAGCTGACCGCAAGTCCAAAATTTGGGTTCAGGACCTATACTGGTTCCCGGTGGGGGGCTGAGACTTTGGTTAATTCTTCTTCTTGCCACGAAATTAGAGTGATATGTGCCCGTCCAAATGCCTAACAGCTACTCTCTCATTGGTTCTCCCTCTTGCCTTTCATCCTCTCCCAATTTGGCAACCTGTGCGAACCAGGAGGTTAAAGGGGCTGTCTCTCCAAGTTGGGAGGTTGATAGTAAAGCAGATGGAAAATCAAACCGGAGCACCAGGAGAGGGACTATTCGTTGAGTTTTAGAAACCTTTCGTATTCACAGTGTGTCCATTCTCTAGGTTTCCCGTACATGCTTTAACTGTAGTAATATTCCCTTCAACCTGGAGAGTTGGGACCCATGGAATGGGTGCCATGCATTATTGCTTTAAAGGGTCTGCATTTGCTCACCCAATCTCACCAATCGTCTCAGTCCCAGGTGTCCAGCCTTATGCCACATCCAGCTGTCGTTGCAGATAGGGTCATTCCAGGTTTCATCAGAGACCCTGAAGGAATTGTAAAAAAATTCCCAGTATTTTTGTTTTGTTTTTGAAATTCCTGTTTATAGTGGGTTTGAGCTGATTCTCGCTGCCATGTTTATGCCAGTCTAGACACACTTGATTCCCTTACGGAGTCATATCAATACATAGGTTTTAAGATTCTTACTAGTCAGATATATTCCTCTGTGGGAAATATGGGGTTTTGAGTCCCTTTCACTGAGAAAGGTGTAGGTCTTGTCTATTCCATAGCTGGTTTTTGGAACGGTACTGTGCTTATATCAAACTCTGGATTTATGCATCACCCCACCTCTCCTTCCCCCTTAAGCAGGAATAAGAGTGTTTTCTAAATGTCAGACTCTGTTCTCTTTCCTAACTCAGTTCAAGTGTAGCCATGTTTACAGGATCTTCATCAGTGATACCTTATGATAAGTTTCTTTTTCTCTGTGACTTATTTCAGTTAGAATCATCGTACCTGAATCCACCCATTTTGCTGCTACTGGTCTTATGACATTGATTTCATGGCTGAGGGATATTCCATCGTACGTAAGTACCACCATTTTTTGAACCATTTTTATATTTCCTGGGATATTTAAGGTGTACCCAAGTTGAGGTCCTTGTAAGCAGTGCAGCCCTAAATTTTGGGGTGGCTCTCTCTTATTGATTGTCAGTTTTCCCAAGGTATATTCCCTAGACTGGAAGTGCCCTTTGCTCTGTAGCTCTGTTGTTTACTTGTTTTAGGGAACACAATGCACTCCTCCAGAGAGGCAGTTGGCAATTTACATACCGCCCATGAGCATAACAAGGTTCCCTGTTCTCCAGGGCCTGTCTTGCCTTTCTGGTTTTTACACATTTTGTGGATGTCCCTTTTGACCGGTGGGAAGTGATACTTCTTTGTAGTGCAGATTTGCATTGCCCGCTTGCTTGCTTGGCCAAAAAGGGCGTATGCGTTTTCTCCTGAATATATTCAGGAGAAAACCCATACGCCCTTTTTGGCCAAGTGCATCATTTTCGTAGTTGTGCCCCTCTTCCTGTGCTTTAAAGGTGATTCCAACGTACCTCTTGAAATCTGTTTCCTGCTATTCTGCCTCGCTTTGAAGTCCGCCTCGTTGCCTTCCCTCAGCAGATTTTTGGACGATAGTTGTCCTTTATTACTCGGCCAGTTTGTGAATTGCTGTGCCCCTGAGCTCCATTTTTCAACTCGTTTTTGGTGAGCTGACCGCAAGTCCAAAATTTTGGTTCAGGACCTATACTGGTTCCCAGTGGGTGCATGAGACTTTGGTTAATTCTTCTTCTTGCCGCGAAATTAGAGTGATATGTGCCCGTCCAAATGCCTAACAGCTACTCTCTCATTGGTTCTCCCTCTTCCCTTTCATCCTCTCCCAATTTGGCAACCTGTGCGAAGCAGGAGGTTGAAGGGGCTGTCTCTCCAAGTTGGGAGGTTGATAGTAAAGCAGATGGAAAGTCAAACCGGAGCACCAGGAGAGGGACTATTCGTTGAGTTTTAGAAACCTTTCGTATTCACAGTGTGTCCGTTATCTAGGTTTCCCGTACATGTTATAGCTGTAGTAATATTCCCTTCAACCTGGAGAGTTGGGACCCATGGAATGGGTGCCAGGCATTTGTGCTTTAAAGGGTCTGCATTTGCTCACCCAATCTCACCAATCCTCTCAGTCCTAAGTGTCCATCCTTATGCCACATCCAGCTGTCATTGTAGATATGGTCATTCCAGGGTTCATCAGAGACCCTGAAGGAATTGTAAAGAATTTCCCAGTATCTTTGTTTTGTTTTTGAAATTCCTGTTTATAGTGGGTTTGAGCTGATTCTCGCTGCCATCTTTATGCCAGTCTAGACACACTTGATTACCTTACGGAGACATATCAATACATAGGTTTTAAGATTCTTACTAGTCAGATATATTCCTCTGCGGGAAATATGGGGTTTTGAGTCCCTTTCACTGAGGAAGGTGTAGGTCTTGTCTATTCCATAGTTGGTTTTTGGAACAGTACCTGTGCTTATATCAAACTCTGGTTTTATGCATCAACCCACCTCTCCTTCCCCCTTAAGCAGGCATAAGAGTGTTTTCTAAATGTCAGACTCTGTTCTCTTTCCTAACTCAGTTCAAGTGTAGCCATGTTTACAGGATCTTCATAAGTGATATCTTATGATAAGTTTCTGTTTCTCTGTGACTTATTTCACTTAGAATCATCGTACATGAATCCACCCATTTTGCTGCTACTGGTCTTATGACATTGATTTCATGGCTGAGGGATATTCCATCGTACGTAAGTACCACAATTTTTTGAACCATTTTTATATTTCCTGGGATATTTAAGGTGTACCCAAGTTGAGGTCCTTGTCAGCAGTGCAGCCCTAAATTTTGGGGTGGATCTGTCTTATCGATATTCAGTTTTACCAAGATATATTCCCTAGACTGCAAGAGCCCTTGGCTCTGTAGCTCTTTTGTTTCTTTGTTTTAGGGAACACAATGCACACCTCCAGAGAGGCAGTTGGCAATTTACATCCCGCCTATCAGAATAAGAAGGCTCCCTGTTCTCCAGGTCCTGTCTTGCCTTTCTGGTTTTTACACATTTTGTGGATGTCCCATTTGACCGGTGGGAAGTGATACTTCTTTGTAGTGCAGATTTGCATTGCCCGCTTGCTTGCTTGGCCAAAAAGGGCGTATGCGTCTTCTCCTGAATATATTCAGGAGAAAACGCATACGCCCTTTTTGGCCAAGTGCATCATTGTCGAAGTTGTGCCCCTCTTCCTGTGCTTTAAAGGCGATTCCAACGTACCTCTTGAAATCTGTTTCCTGCTATTCTGCCTCGCTTTGAAGTCCGCCTCGTTGCCTTCCCTCAACAGATTTTTGGACGATAGTTGTCCTTTATTACTCGGCCAGTTTGTGAATTGCTGTGCCCCTGAGCTCCATTTTTCAACTCGTTTTTTGTGAGCTGACTGCAAGTCCAAAATTTTGGTTCAGGATCTATGGTGGTTCCAGGTGTGTGGCTGAGACTTTGGTTAATTCTTCTTCCTGCCTGGAAATTACAGTGATATGTGACCGTCCAAATGCCTAACAGCTACTCTCTCATTGGTTCTCCCTCTTCCCTTTCATCCTCTGCCAAATTGGAAACCTGTGCGCACCAGGAGGTTAAAGGGGCTGTCTCTCCAAGTTGGGAGGTTGATAGTAAAGCAGATGGAAAGTCAAACCAGAGCACCAGGAGAGGGACTATTCGTTGAGTTTTAGAAACCTTTGGTATTCACAGTGTGTCCGTTCTCTAGGTTTCCCGTACATGTTATAGCTGTAGTAATATTCCCTTCAACCTGGAGAGTTGGGACCCATGGAATGGGTGTCAGGCATTTGTGCTTTAAAGGGTCTGCATTTGCTCACCCAATCTCACCAATCCTCTCAGTCCCAAGTGTCCCTGCTTATGCCACATCCAGCTGTCATTGTAGATAGGGTCATTCCAGGTTTCATCAGAGACCCTGATGGAATTGTAAAGAATTTCCCAGTTTTTTTGTTTTGTTTTTGAAATTCCTTTTTATAGTGGGTTTGAGCTGATTCTCGTTGCCATGTTTATGCCAGTCTAGACACACTTGATTCCCTTACGGGGACATATCAATACATAGGTTTTAAGATTCTTACTAGTCAGATATATTCCTCTGCGGGAAATATGGGGTTTTGAGTCCCTTTCACTGAGGAAGGTGTAGGTCTTGTCTATTCCATAGTTGGTTTTTGGAACGGTACCTGTGCTTATATCAAACTCTGGTTTTATGCATCACCCCACCTCTCCTTCCCCCTTAAGCAGGCATAAGAGTGTTTTCTAAATGTGAGACACTGTTCTCTTTCCCAACTCAGTTCAAGTGTAGCCATGTTTACAGGATCTTCATAAGTGATATCTTATGATAAGTTTCTTTTTCTGTGTGACTTATTTCACTTAGAATCATCGTACCTGAATCCACCCATTTTGCTGCTACTGGTCTTATGACATTGATTTCCTGGCTGAGGGATATTCCATCGTACGTAAGTACCACAATTTTTTGAACCATTTTTATATTTCCTGGGATATTTAAGGTGTACCCAAGTTGAGGTCCTTGTAAGCAGTGCAACCCTAAATTTTGGGGTGGCTCTGTGTTATTGATTTTCTTTTTTCCCAAGGTATATTCCCTGGACTGGAAGTGCCCTTGGCTATGTAGCTCTGTTCTTTACTTGTTTTAGGGAACACAATGTACTCCTCCAGAGAGGCAGTTGGCAATTTACATCCCGCCCATCAGCATAACAAGGCTCCCTGTTCTCCAGGGCCTGTCTTGCCTTTCTGGTTTTTACACATTTTGTGAATGACCCTTTTGACCGGTGGGAAGTGATACTACTTTGTAGTGCAGATTTGCATTGCCCGCTTGCTTGCTTGGCCAAAAAGGGCGTATGCGTTTTCTCCTGAATATATTCAGGAGAAAACACATACCCCCTTTTTGGCCAAGTGCATCATTGTCGAAGTTGTGCCCCTCTTCCTGTGCTTTAAAGGCGATTCCAACGTACCTCTTGAAATCTGTTTCCTGCTATTCTGCCTCGCTTTCAAGTCCGCCTCGTTGCCTTCCCTCAACAGATTTTTGGACGATAGTTGTCCTTTATTACTCGGCCAGTTTGTGAATTGCTGTGCCCCTGAGCTCCATTTTTCAACTCGTTTTTGGTGAGCTGACCGCAAGTCCAAAATTTTGGTTCAGGACCTATGCTGGTTCCCGGTGGGGGGCTGAGACTTTGGTTAATTCTTCTTCCTGCCGGGAAGTTAGAGTGATATGTGCCCGTCCAAATGCCTAACAGCTACTCTCTCATTGGTTCTCCCTCTTCCCTTTTATCCTCTGCCAAATTGGCAACCTGTGCGAACCAGGAGGTTAAAGGGCTGTCTCTCCAAGTTTGGAGATTGATAGTAAAGCAGATGGAAAGTCAAACCGGAGCACCAGGAGAGGGACTATTCGTTGAGTTTTAGAAACCTTTCGTATTCACAGTGTGTCCGTTCTCTAGGTTTCCCGTACATGTTATAACTGTAGTAATATTCCCTTCAACCTGGAGAGTTGGGACCCATGGAATTGGTGCCATCCATTATTGCTTTAAAGGGTGTGCATTTGCTCACCCAATCTCACCAATCCTCTCAGTCCCAAGTGTCCAGCCTTATGCTACATCCAGCTGTCGTTATAGAAAGGGTCATTTCAGGTTTCATCAGAGACCCTGAAGGAATTGTAAAAAATTTCCCAGTTTTTTTGTTTTGTTTTTGAAATTCCTTTTTATAGTGAGTTTGAGCTGATTCTCGCTGCCATGTATATGCCAGTCTAGACACACTTGATTTCCTTACGGAGACATATCAATATATAGGTTTTAAGATTCTTACTAGTCAGATATATTCCTCTGCGGGAAATATGGGGTTTTGAGTCCGTTTCACTGTGGAAGGTGTAGGTCTTGTCTATTCCATAGTTGGTTTTTGGAACGGTACCTGTGCTTATATCAAACTCTGGTTTTATGCATCACCACACCTCTCCTTCCCCCTTAAGCAGGCATAAGAGTGTTTTCTAAATGTGAGACACTCTTCTCTTTCCTAACTCAGTTCAAGTGTAGCCAGGTTTACAGGATCTTCATAAGTGATATCTTATGATAAGTTTCCTTTTCTGTGTGACTTATTTCACTTAGAATCATTGTACCTGAATCCACCCATTTTGCTGCTACTGGTCTTATGACATTGATTTCATGGCTGAGGGATATTCCATCGTACGTAAGTACCACAATTTTTTGAACCATTTTTATATTTCCTGGGATATTTTAGGTGTATCCAAGTTGAGGTCCTTGTAAGCAGTGCCGCCCTAAATTTTGGGGTGGCTCTGTCTTATTGATTTTCAGTTTTCCTAAGGTATATTCCCTAGACTGGAAGTGCCCTTGGCTCTGTAGCTCTGTTGTTTACTTGTTTTAGGGAACACAATGCACTCCTCCAGAGAGGCAGTTGGCAATTTACATTCCGCCCATCAGCATAACAAGGCTCCCTGTTCTCCAGGGCGTGTCTTGCCTTTCTGGTTTGTACACATTTTGTGGATGTCCCTTTTGACCGGTGGGAAGTGATACTTCTTTGTACTGCAGATTTGCATTGCCCGCTTGCTTGCTTGGCCAAAAAGGGCGTATGCGTTTTCTCCTGAATATATTCTGGAGAAAACGCATACGCAATTTTTGGCCAAGTGCATCATTGTCGAAGTTGTGCCCCTCTTCCTGTGCTTTAAAGGCGATTCCAACGTACCTCTTGAAATCTGTTTCCTGCTATTCTGCCTCGCTTTCAAGTCTGCCTCGTTGCCTTCCCTCAACAGATTTTTGGACGATAGTTGTCGTTTATTACTCGGCCAGTTTGTGAATTGCTGTGCCCCTGAGCTCCATTTTTCAACTCGTTTTTTGTGAGCTGACCGCAAGTCCAAAATTTTGGTTCAGGACCTATGCTGGTTCCCGGTGTGTGGCTGAGACTTTGGTTAATTCTTCTTCCTGCCGGGATATTAGATTGATATGTGCCCATCCAAATGCCTAACAGCTACTCTCTCATTGGTTCTCCCTCTTCCCTTTCATCCTCTGCCAAATTGGCAACCTGTGTGAACCAGGAGGTTAAAGGCGCTGTCTCTCCAAGTTGGAAAGTTGATAGTAAAGCAGATGGAAATTCAAACCCGAGCACCAGGAGAGGGACTATTCGTTGAGTTTTGGAAACTTTTCGTGTTCACATGTGTCCGTTCTCTAGGTTTACCGTACATGTTATAGCTGTAGTAATATTCCCTTTAACCTGGAGAGTTGGGACCCATGGAATGGGTGCCAGGCATTTGTGCTTTAAAGAGTCTGCATTTGCTCACCCAATCTCACCAATCCTCTCAGTCTCAAGTGTCCAGCCTTATGCCTCATCCAGCTGTCGTTGTACATAGGGTCATTCCAGGTTTCATCAGAGACCCTGAAGGAATTGTAAAGAATTTCCCAGTTTTTTTGTTTTGTTTTTGAAATTCCTTTTTATAGAGGGTTTGAGCTGATTCTCGCTGCCATGTTTATGCCAGTCTAGACACACTTGATTCCCTTACAGAGACATATCAATACATAGGTTTTAAGATTTTTACTAGTCAGATATATTCCTCTGTGGGAAATATGGGGTTTTGAGTCCCTTTCACTGAGGAAGGTGTAGGTCTTGTCTATTCCATAGTTGGTTTTTGGAACGGGACCTGTGCTTATATTAAAGTCTGGTTTTATGCATCACCCGACCTCTCCTTCCCCCTTAAGCAGGCATAAGGGTGTTTTCTAAATGTGAGACACTGTTCTCTTTCCTAACTCAGTTCAAGTGTAGCCATGTTACAGGATCTTCATAAGTGATATCTTATGATAAGTTTCTTTTTCTCTGTGACTTATTTCACTTAGAATCATCGTACCTGAATCCACCCATTTTGCTGCTACTGGTCTTATGACATTGATTTCGTGGCTGAGGGATATTCCATCGTACGTAAGTACCACAATTTTTTGAACCATTTTTATATTTCCTGGGATATTTAAGGTGTACCCAAGTTGAGGTCCTTGTAAGCAGTGCAGCCCTAAATTTTGGGGTGGCTCTGTCTTATTATTTTTCAGTTTTCCCAAGGTATATTGCTAGACTGGAAGTGCCCATGGCTCTGTAGCTCTGTTCTTTACTTGTTTTAGGGAACACAATGCACTCCTCCAGAGAGGCAGATGGCAATTTACATCCCGCCCATCATCATAACAAGGCTCCCTGTTCTCCAGGGCCTGTTTTGCCTTTCTGGTTTGTACACATTTTGTGGATGTACCTTTTGACCAGTAGGAAGTGATACTTCTTTGTAGTGCAGATTTGCATTACCCGCTTGCTTGCTTGGCCAAAAAGGGCGTATGCGTTTTCTCCTGAATATATTCAGGAGAAAACGCATACGCCCTTTTTGGCCAAGTGCATCATTTTCGTAGTTGTGCCCCTCTTCCTCTGCTTTAAAGGCGATTCCAACGTACCTCTTGAAATCTGTTTCCTGCTATTCTGCCTCGCTTTCAAGTCCGCCTCGTTGCCTTCCCTCAACAGATTTTTGGACGATAGTTGTCCTTTATTACTCGGCCAGTTTGTGAATTGCTGTGCCCCTGAGCTCCATTTTTCAATTCGTTTTTTGTGAGCCGACCGCAAGTCCAAAATTTTGGTTCATGATCTATGCTGGTTTCCGGTGTGTGGCTGAGACTTTGGTTAATTCTTCTTCCTGCCGGGAAATTAGATTGATATGTGCCCGTCCAATTGCCTAACAGCTACTCTCTCATTGGTTCTCCCTCTTCCCATTCATCCTCTGCCAAATTGGCAACCTGTGCGAACCAGGAGGTTAAAGGGGCTGTCTCTC
This sequence comes from Hyperoodon ampullatus, assembly GCF_949752795.1. Classification (NCBI taxonomy): domain Eukaryota; kingdom Metazoa; phylum Chordata; class Mammalia; order Artiodactyla; family Ziphiidae; genus Hyperoodon; species Hyperoodon ampullatus. Next base: position 369,265 of record NW_027640936.1, read on the forward strand.
CAAGTTGGGAGGTTGATAGTAAAGCAGATGGAAAGTCAAAACCGAGCACCAGGAGGGGGACTATTCGTTGAGTTTTAGAAACCTTTCGTGTTCACAGTGTGTCCGTTCTCTAGGTTTCCCGTACATGTTATAACTGTAGTAATATTCCCTTTAACCTTGAGAGTTGGGACACATGGAATGGGTGCCAGGCATTTGTGCTTTAAAGGGTCTACATTTGCTCACCCAATCTCACCAATCCTCTCAGTCCCAAGTGTCCAGCCTTATGCCTCATCCAACTGTCGTTGTAGATAGGGTCATTCCAGGTTTCATCAGAGACCCTGAAGGAATTGTAAAAAATTTCCCAGTTTTTTTGTTTTGTTTTTGAAATTCCTTTTTATAGTGTGGTTGAGCTGATTCTCACTGCCATGTTTATGTCAGTCTAGACACACTTGATTCCCTTAAGGAGACATATCAATACATAGGTTTTAAGATTCTTACTAGTCAGATATATTCCTCTGCGGGAAATATGGGGTTTTGAGTCCCTTTCACTGAGGAAGGTGTAGGTCTTGTCTATTCCATAGTTGGTTTTTGGAACGGTACCTGTGCTTATATCAAACTCTGGTTTTATGCATCACCCCACCTCTCCTTCCCCCTTAAGCAGGCATAAGGGTGTTTTCTAAATGTGAGACACTGTTCTCTTTCCTAACTCAGTTCAAGTGTAGCCATGTTACAGGATCTTCATAAGTGATATCTTATGATAAGTTTCTTTTTCTCTGTGACTTATTTCACTTAGAATCATCGTACCTGAATCCACCCATTTTGCTGCTACTGGTCTTATGACATTGATTTCATGGCTGAGGGATATTCCATCGTACGTAAGTACCACAATTTTTTGAACCATTTTTATATTTCCTGGGATATTTAAGGTGTACCCAAGTTGAGGTCCTTGTAAGCAGTGCAGCCCTAAATTTTGGGGTGGCTCTGTATTATTGATTTTCAGATTTCCCAAGGTATATTGCTAGACTGGAAGTGCCCTTGGCTCTGTAGCTCTGTTCTTTACTTGTTTTAGGGAACACAATGCACTCCTCCAGAGAGGCAGATGGCAATTTACATCCCGCCCATCAGCATAACAAGGCTCCCTGTTCTCCAGGGCCTGTCTTGCCTTTCTGGTTTGTACACATTTTGTGGATGTCCCTTTTGACCGGTGGGAAGTGATACTTCTTTGTAGTGCAGATTTGCATTGCCCGCTTGCTTGCTTGGCCATAAAGAGCGTATGCGTTTTCTCCTGAATATATTCAGGAGAAAACGCATACGCCCTTTTTGGCCAAGTGCATCATTTTCGTAGTTGAGCCCCTCTTCCTCTGCTTTAAAGGCGATTCCAACGTACCTCTTGAAATCTGTTTCCTGCTATTCTGCCTCGCTTTCAAGTCCGCCTCGTTGCCTTCCCTCAACAGATTTTTGGACGATAGTTGTCCTTTATTACTCGGCCAGTTTGTGAATTGCTGTGCCCCTGAGCTCCATTGTTCAACTCGTTTTTTGTGAGCTGACCTAAAGTCCAAAATTTTGGTTCAGGATCTATGCTGGTTCCCGGTGTGTGGCTGAGACTTTGGTTAATTCTTCTTCCTGCCGGGAAATTAGATTGATATGTGCCCATCCAATTGCCTAACAGCTACTCTCTCATTGGTTCTCCCTCTTCCCATTCATCCTCTGCCGAATTGGCAACCTGTGCGAACCAGGAGGTTAAAGGGCCTGTCTCTCCAAGTTGGGAGGTTGATAGTAAAGCAGATGGAAAGTCAAAACCGAGCACCAGGAGGGGGACTATTCGTTGAGTTTTAGAAACCTTTCGTGTTCACAGTGTGTCCGTTCTCTCGGTTTCCCGTACATGTTATAACTGTAGTAATATTCCCTTTAACCTTGAGAGTTGGGACCCATGGAATGGGTGCCAGGCATTTGTGCTTTAAAGGGTCTGCATTTGCTCACCCAATCTCACCAATCCTCTCAGTTCCAAGTGTCCAGCCTTATGCCACATCCAGCTGTCGTTGTAGATAAGGTCATTCCAGGTTTCAGCAGAGACCCTGAAGGAATTGTAAAAAATTTCCCAGTTTTTTTGTTTTGTTTTTGAAATTCCTTTTTATAGTGGGTTTGAGCTGATTCTCGCTGCCATGTTTATGCCAGTCTAGACACACCAGATTCCCTTACAGAGACATATCAATACATAGGTTTTAAGATTTTTACTAGTCAGATATATTCCTCTGTGGGAAATATGGGGTTTCGAGTCCCTTTCACTGAGGAAGGTGTAGGTCTTGTCTATTCCATAGTTGGTTTTTGGAACGGGACCTGTGCTTATATTAAAGTCTGGTTTTATGCATCACCCGACCTCTCCTTCCCCCTTAAGCAGGCATAAGGGTGTTTTCTAAATGTGAGACACTGTTCTCTTTCCTAACTCAGTTCAAGTGTAGCCATGTTACAGGATCTTCATAAGTGATATCTTATGATAAGTTTCTTTTTCTCTGTGACTTATTTCACTTAGAATCATCGTACCTGAATCCACCCATTTTGCTGCTACTGGTCTTATGACATTGATTTCGTGGCTGAGGGATATTCCATCGTACGTAAGTACCACAATTTTTTGAACCATTTTTATATTTCCTGGGATATTTAAGGTGTACCCAAGTTGAGGTCCTTGTAAGCAGTGCAGCCCTAAATTTTGGGGTGGCTCTGTCTTATTATTTTTCAGTTTTCCCAAGGTATATTGCTAGACTGGAAGTGCCCATGGCTCTGTAGCTCTGTTCTTTACTTGTTTTAGGGAACACAATGCACTCCTCCAGAGAGGCAGATGGCAATTTACATCCCGCCCATCATCATAACAAGGCTCCCTGTTCTCCAGGGCCTGTTTTGCCTTTCTGGTTTGTACACATTTTGTGGATGTACCTTTTGAGCAGTAGGAAGTGATACTTCTTTGTAGTGCAGATTTGCATTACCCGCTTGCTTGCTTGGCCAAAAAGGGCGTATGCGTTTTCTCCTGAATATATTCAGGAGAAAACGCATACGCCCTTTTTGGCCAAGTGCATCATTTTCGTAGTTGTGCCCCTCTTCCTCTGCTTTAAAGGCGATTCCAACGTACCTCTTGAAATCTGTTTCCTGCTATTCTGCCTCGCTTTCAAGTCCGCCTCGTTGCCTTCCCTCAACAGATTTTTGGACGATAGTTGTCCTTTATTACTCGGCCAGTTTGTGAATTGCTGTGCCCCTGAGCTCCATTTTTCAATTCGTTTTTTGTGAGCCGACCGCAAGTCCAAAATTTTGGTTCATGATCTATGCTGGTTCCCGGTGTGTGGCTGAGACTTTGGTTAATTCTTCTTCCTGCCGGGAAATTAGATTGATATGTGCCCGTCCAATTGCCTAACAGCTACTCTCTCATTGGTTCTCCCTCTTCCCATTCATCCTCTGCCAAATTGGCAACCTGTGCGAACCAGGAGGTTAAAGGGGCTGTCTCTCCAAGTTGGGAGGTTGATAGTAAAGCAGATGGAAAGTCAAAACCGAGCACCAGGAGGGGGACTATTCGTTGAGTTTTAGAAACCTTTCGTGTTCACAGTGTGTCCGTTCTCTAGGTTTCCCGTACATGTTATAACTGTAGTAATATTCCCTTTAACCTTGAGAGTTGGGACCCATGGAATGGGTGCCAGGCATTTGTGCTTTAAAGGGTCTACATTTGCTCACCCAATCTCACCAATCCTCTCAGTCCCAAGTGTCCAGCCTTATGCCTCATCCAACTGTCGTTGTAGATAGGGTCATTCCAGGTTTCATCAGAGACCCTGAAGGAATTGTAAAAAATTTCCCAGTTTTTTTGTTTTGTTTTTGAAATTCCTTTTTATAGTGTGGTTGAGCTGATTCTCACTGCCATGTTTATGTCAGTCTAGACACACTTGATTCCCTTAAGGAGACATATCAATACATAGGTTTTAAGATTCTTACTAGTCAGATATATTCCTCTGCGGGAAATATGGGGTTTTGAGTCCCTTTCACTGAGGAAGGTGTAGGTCTTGTCTATTCCATAGTTGGTTTTTGGAACGGTACCTGTGCTTATATCAAACTCTGGTTTTATGCATCACCCCACCTCTCCTTCCCCCTTAAGCAGGCATAAGGGTGTTTTCTAAATGTGAGACACTGTTCTCTTTCCTAACTCAGTTCAAGTGTAGCCATGTTACAGGATCTTCATAAGTGATATCTTATGATAAGTTTCTTTTTCTCTGTGACTTATTTCACTTAGAATCATCGTACCTGAATCCACCCATTTTGCTGCTACTGGTCTTATGACATTGATTTCATGGCTGAGGGATATTCCATCGTACGTAAGTACCACAATTTTTTGAACCATTTTTATATTTCCTGGGATATTTAAGGTGTACCCAAGTTGAGGTCCTTGTAAGCAGTGCAGCCCTAAATTTTGGGGTGGCTCTGTATTATTGATTTTCAGATTTCCCAAGGTATATTGCTAGACTGGAAGTGCCCTTGGCTCTGTAGCTCTGTTCTTTACTTGTTTTAGGGAACACAATGCACTCCTCCAGAGAGGCAGATGGCAATTTACATCCCGCCCATCAGCATAACAAGGCTCCCTGTTCTCCAGGGCCTGTCTTGCCTTTCTGGTTTGTACACATTTTGTGGATGTCCCTTTTGACCGGTGGGAAGTGATACTTCTTTGTAGTGCAGATTTGCATTGCCCGCTTGCTTGCTTGGCCATAAAGAGCGTATGCGTTTTCTCCTGAATATATTCAGGAGAAAACGCATACGCCCTTTTTGGCCAAGTGCATCATTTTCGTAGTTGAGCCCCTCTTCCTCTGCTTTAAAGGCGATTCCAACGTACCTCTTGAAATCTGTTTCCTGCTATTCTGCCTCGCTTTCAAGTCCGCCTCGTTGCCTTCCCTCAACAGATTTTTGGACGATAGTTGTCCTTTATTACTCGGCCAGTTTGTGAATTGCTGTGCCCCTGAGCTCCATTGTTCAACTCGTTTTTTGTGAGCTGACCTAAAGTCCAAAATTTTGGTTCAGGATCTATGCTGGTTCCCGGTGTGTGGCTGAGACTTTGGTTAATTCTTCTTCCTGCCGGGAAATTAGATTGATATGTGCCCATCCAATTGCCTAACAGCTACTCTCTCATTGGTTCTCCCTCTTCCCATTCATCCTCTGCCGAATTGGCAACCTGTGCGAACCAGGAGGTTAAAGGGCCTGTCTCTCCAAGTTGGGAGGTTGATAGTAAAGCAGATGGAAAGTCAAAACCGAGCACCAGGAGGGGGACTATTCGTTGAGTTTTAGAAACCTTTCGTGTTCACCGTGTGTCCGTTCTCTCGGTTTCCCGTACATGTTATAACTGTAGTAATATTCCCTTTAACCTTGAGAGTTGGGACCCATGGAATGGGTGCCAGGCATTTGTGCTTTAAAGGGTCTGCATTTGCTCACCCAATCTCACCAATCCTCTCAGTTCCAAGTGTCCAGCCTTATGCCACATCCAGCTGTCGTTGTAGATAAGGTCATTCCAGGTTTCAGCAGAGACCCTGAAGGAATTGTAAAAAATTTCCCAGTTTTTTTGTTTTGTTTTTGAAATTCCTTTTTATAGTGGGTTTGAGCTGATTCTCGCTGCCATGTTTATGCCAGTCTAGACACACCAGATTCCCTTACGGAGACATATCAATACATAGGTTTTAAGATTCTTACTAGTCAGATATATTCCTCTGCGGGAAATATGGGGTTTTGAGTCCCTTTCACTGAGGAAGGTGTAGGTCTTGTCTATTCCTTAGTTGGTTTTTGGAACGTACCTGTGCTTATATCAAACTCTGGTTTTATGCATCACCCCACCTCTCCTTCCCCCTTAAGCAGGCATAAGAGTGTTTTCTAAATGTGAGACAGTGTTCTCTTTCCTATCTCAGTTCAAGTGTAGCCATGTTTACAGGATCGTCATAAGTGATATCTTATGATAAGTTTCTTTTTCTGTGTGACTTATTTCACTTAGAATCATCGTACGTGAATCCACCCATTTTGCTGCTACTGGTCTTATGACATTGATTTCATGGCTGAGGGATATTCCATCGTACGTAAGTACCACAATTTTTTGAACCATTTTTATATTTCCTGGGATATTTAAGGTGTACCCAAGTTGAGGTCCTTGTAAGCAGTGCAGCCCTAAATTTTGGGGTGGCTCTCTCTTATCGATATTCAGTTTTACCAAGGTATATTCCCTAGACTGCAAGACCCCTTGGCTCTGTAGCTCTGTTGTTTCTTTGTTTTAGGGAACACAATGCACACCTCCAGAGAGGCAGTTGGCAATTTACATCCCGCCTATCAGAATAACAAGTCTCCCTGTTCTCCAGGGCCTGTCTTGCCTTTCTGGTTTTTACACATTTTGTGGATGTCCCTTTTGACCGGTGGGAAGTGATACTTCTTTGTAGTGCAGATTTGCATTGCCCACTTGCTTGCTTGGCCAAAAAGGGCGTATGCGTTTTCTCCTGAATATATTCAGGAGAAAACGCATGCGCACTTTTTGGCCAAGTGCATCATTGTCGAAGTTGTGCCCCTCTTCCTGCGCTTTAAAGGCGATTCCAACGTACCTCTTGAAATCTGTTTCCTGCTATTCTGCCTCGCTTTGAAGTCCGCCTCGTTGCCTTCCCTCAACAGATTTTTGGACGATAGTTGTCCTTTATTACTCGGCCAGTTTGTGAATTGCTGTGTCCCTGAGTTCCATTTTTCAACTCGTTTTTGGTGAGCTGACCGCAAGTCCAAAATTTTGTTTCAGTACCTATACTGGTTCCCGGTGGGTGGCTGAGACTTTGGTTAATACTTCTTCCTGCCTGGAAATTACAGTGATATGTGCCCGTCCAAATGCCTAACAGCTACTCTCTCATTGGTTCTCCCTCTTCCCTTTCATCCTCTGCCAAATTGGCAACCTGTGCGAACCAGGAGGTTAAAGGGGCTGTCTCTCCAAGTTGGGAGATTGATAGTAAAGCAGATGGAAAGTCAAACTGGAGCACCAGGAGAGGGACTATTCGTTGAGTTTTAGAAACCTTTGGTATTCACAGTGTGTCCGTTCTCTAGGTTTCCCGTACATGTTATAGCTGTAGTAATATTCCCTTCAACCTGGAGAATTGGGAGCCATGGAATGGGTGCCAGGCATTTGTGCTTTAAAGGGTCTGCATTTGCTCACCCAATCTCACCAATCCTCTCAGTCCCAAGTGTCCCTGCTTATGCCACATCCAGATGTCATTGTAGATAGGGTCATTCCAGGTTTCATCAGAGACCCTGAAGGAATTGTAAAGAATTTCCCAGTTTTTTTGTTTTGTTTTTGAAATTCCTTTTTATAGTGGGTTTGAGCTGATTCTCGCTGCCATGTTTATGCCAGTCTAGACACACTTGATTCCCTTACGGAGACATATCAATACATAGGTTTTAAGATTCTTACTAGTCAGATATATTCCTCTGCGGGAAATATGGGGTTTTGAGTCCGTTTCACTGAGGAAGGTGTAGGTCTTGTCTATTCCATAGTTGGTTTTTGGAACGGTACCTGTGCTTATATCAAACTCTGGTTTTATGCATCACCCCACCTCTCCTTCCCCCTTAAGCAGGCATAAGAGTGTTTTCTAAATATGAGTCTCTGTTCTCTTTCCTAACTCAGTTCAAGTGTAGCCATGTTTACAGGATCTTCATAAGTGATATCATATGGTAAGTTTCTTTTTCTCTGTGACTTATTTCACTTAGAATCATCGTACCTGAATCCACCCATTTTGCTGCTACTGGTTTATGACATTGATTTCATGGCTGAGGGATATTCCATCGTACGTAAGTACCACAATATTTGAACCATTTTTATATTTCCTGGGATAATTAAGGTGTACCCAAGTTTAGGTCCTTGTAAGCAGTGCAGCTCTAAATTTTGGGGTGGCGCCGTCTTATTGATTTTCAGAATTCCCAATGTATATTCCCTAGACTGGAAGTGCCCTTGGCTCTTTAGCTCTGTTCTTTACTTGTTTTAGGGAACACAATATACTCCTCCAGAGAGGCAGTTGGCAATTTACATCCCGCCCATCAGCATAACAAGGCTCCCTGTTCTCCAGGGCCTGTCTTGCCTTTCTGGTTTTTACACATTTTGTGGATGTCCCTTTTGAACGGTGGGAAGTGATACTTCTTTGTAGTGCAGATTTGCATTGCCCGCTTGCTTGCTTGGCCAAAAAGGGCGTATGTGTTTTCTCCTGAATATATTCAGGAGAAAACTCATACGCCCTTTTTGGCCAAGTGCATCATTTTCGAAGTTGTGACCCTCTTCCTGTGCTTTAAAGGCGATTCCAACGTACCTCTTGAAATCTGTTTCCTGCTATTCTGCCTCGCTTTCAAGTCCACCTCGTTGCCTTCCCTCAACAGATTTCTGGACGATAGTTGTCCTTTATTACTCGGCCAGTTTGTGAATTGCTGTGCCCCTGAGCTCCATTTTTCAACTCGTATTTGGTGAGCTGATTGCAAGTCCAAAATTTTGGTTCAGGACCTATACTGGTTCCCAGTGGGTGGCTGAGACTTTGGTTAATTCTTCTTCTTCCCGGGAATTTAGAGTGATATGTGCCCGTCCAAATGCCTAACAGCTACTGTCTCATTGGTTCTGCCTCTTCCCTTTCATCCTCTGCCAAATTGGCAACCTCTGCGAACCAGGAGGTTAAAGGGTCTGTCTCTCCAAGTTGGGAGGTTGATAGTAAAGCAGATGGAAAGTCAAACCGGCGCACCGGGAGTGGGACTATTCGTTGAGTTTTAGAAACCTTTCATATTCACAGTGTGTCCGTTCTCTATGTTTCCCGTACATGTTATAGCTGTAGTAATATTCCCTTCAACCTGGAGAGTTGGGACCCATGAAATGGGTGCCAGGCATTTGTGCTTTAAAGGGTCTGCATTTGCTCACCCAATCTCACCATTCGTCTCAGTCCCAAGTGTCCCTCCTTATGCCACATCCAGCTGTCATTGTAGATATGGTCATTCCAGGTTTTCTCAGAGACCCTGAAGGAATTGTAAAGAACTTCCCAGTTTTTTTGTTTTGTTTTTGAAATTCCTTTTTATAGTGGGTTTGAGCTGAATCTCGCTGCCATGTTTATGCCAGTCTAGACACACTTGATTCCCTTACAGAGACATATCAATACATAGGTTTTAAGATTCTTACTAGTCAGATATATTCCTCTGCGGGAAATATGGGGTTTTGAGTCCCTTTCACTTAGGAAGGTGTAGGTCTTGTCTATTACATAGTTGGTTTTTGGAACGGTACCTGTGCTTATATCAAACTCTGGTTTTATGCATCACCCCACCTCTCCTTCCCCCTTAAGCAGGCATAAGAGTGTTTTCTAAATGTGAGTCACTGTTCTCTTTCCTAACTCAGTTCAAGTGTAGCCATATTTACAGGATCTTCATAAGTGATATCTTATGATAAGTTTCTTTTTCTGTGTGACTTATTTCACTTAGAATCATCGTACATGAATCTACCCGTTTTGCTACTACTGGTCTTATGACATTGATTTCATGGCTGAGGGATATTCCATCGTACGTAAGTACCACAATTTTTTGAACCATTTTTATATTTCCTGGCATATTTAAGGTGTACCCAAGTTGAGGTCCTTGTAAGCAGTGCAGCCCTAAATTTTGGGGTGGCTATGTCTTATTGATTGTCAGTTTTCCCAAGGTATATTCCCTAGACTGGAAGTGCCCTTTGCTCTGTAGCTCTGTTTTTTATTTGTTTTAGGGAACACAATGCACTCCTCCAGAGAGGCAGTTGGCAATTTACATCGCACCCATCAGCATAACAAGGCTCCCTTTTCTCCAGGGCCTGTCTTGCCTTTCTGGTTTTTCCACATTTTGTGGATGTCCCTTTTGACCGGTGGGAAGTGATACTTCTTTGTAGTGCAGATTTGCATTGCCTGCTTGCTTGCTTGGCCAAAAACGGCGTATGCGTTTTCTCCTGAATATATTCAGGAGAAAACGCATACGCCCTTTTTGGCCAAGGACATCATTGTCGAAGTTGTGACCCTCTTCCTGTGCTTTAAAGGCGATTCCAACGTACCTCTTGAAATCTGTTTCCTGCTATTCTGCCTCGATTTCAAGTCCACCTCGTTGCCTTCTCTCAAAAGATTTTTGGACGATAGTTGTCCTTTATTACTCGGCCAGTTTGTGAATTGCTGTGCCCCTGAGATCCATTTTTCAACTCGTTTTTGGTGAGCTGACCGCAAGTCCAAAATTTGGGTTCAGGACCTATACTGGTTCCCGGTGGGGGGCTGAGACTTTGGTTAATTCTTCTTCTTGCCAGGAAATTAGAGTGATATGTGCCCGTCCAAATGCCTAACAGCTACTCTCTCATTGGTTCTCCCTCTTGCCTTTCATCCTCTCCCAATTTGGCAACCTGTGCGAACCAGGAGGTTAAAGGGGCTGTCTCTCCAAGTTGGGAGGATGATAGTAAAGCAGATGGAAAATCAAACCGGAGCACCAGGAGAGGGACTATTCGTTGAGTTTTAGAAACCTTTCATATTCACAGTGTGTCCATTCTCTAGGTTTCCCGTACATGCTTTAACTGTAGTAATATTCCCTTCAATCTGGAGAGTTGGGACCCATGGAATGGGTGCCATGCATTATTGCTTTAAAGGGTCTGCATTTGCTCACCCAATCTCACCAATCGTCTCAGTCCCAGGTGTCCAGCCTTATGCCACATCCACCTGTCGTTGTAGATAGGGTCATTCCAGGTTTCATCAGAGACCCTGAAGGAATTGTAAAAAAATTCCCAGTATTTTTGTTTTGTTTTTGAAATTCCTGTTTATAGTGGGTTTGAGCTGATTCTCGCTGCCATGTTTATGCCAGTCTAGACACACTTGATTCCCTTACGGAGTCATATCAATACATAGGTTTTAAGATTCTTACTAGTCAGATATATTCCTCTGCGGGAAATATGGGGTTTTGAGTCCCTTTCACTGAGGAAGGTGTAGGTCTTGTCTATTCCATAGCTGGTTTTTGGAACGGTACTGTGCTTATATCAAACTCTGGATTTATGCATCACCCCACCTCTCCTTCCCCCTTAAGCAGGAATAAGAGTGTTTTCTAAATGTCAGACTCTGTTCTCTTTCCTAACTCAGTTCAAGTGTAGCCATGTTTAAAGGATCTTCATAAGTGATATCTTATGATAAGTTTCTTTTTCTCTGTGACTTATTTCAGCTAGAATCATCGTACCTGAATCCACCCATTTTGCTGCTACTGGTCTTATGACATTGATTTCATGGCTGAGGGATATTCCATCGTACGTAAGTACCACAATTTTTTGAACCATTTTTATATTTCCTGGGATATTTAAGGTGTACCCAAGTTGAGGTCCTTGTAAGCAGTGCAGCCCTAAATTTTGGGGTGGCTCTCTCTTATTGATTGTCAGTTTTCCCAAGGTATATTCCCTAGACTGGAAGTGCCCTTTGCTCTGTAGCTCTGTTGTTTACTTGTTTTAGGGAACACAATGCACTCCTCCAGAGAGGCAGTTGGCAATTTACATACCGCCCATGAGCATAACAAGGTTCCCTGTTCTCCAGGGCCTGTCTTGCCTTTCTGGTTTTTACACATTTTGTGGATGTCCCTTTTGACCGGTGGGAAGTGATACTTCTTTGTAGTGCAGATTTGCATTGCCCGCTTGCTTGCTTGGCCAAAAAGGGCGTATGCGTTTTCTCCTGAATATATTCAGGAGAAAACCCATACGCCCTTTTTGGCCAAGTGCATCATTTTCGTAGTTGTGCCCCTCTTCCTGTGCTTTAAAGGTGATTCCAACGTACCTCTTGAAATCTGTTTCCTGCTATTCTGCCTCGCTTTCAAGTCCGCCTCGTTGCCTTCCCTCAACAGATTTTTGGACGATAGTTGTCCTTTATTACTCGGCCAGTTTGTGAATTGCTGTGCCCCTGAGCTCCATTTTTCAACTCGTTTTTGGTGAGCTGACCGCAAGTCAAAAATTTTGGTTCAGGACCTATACTGGTTCCCAGTGGGTGCATGAGACTTTGGTTAATTCTTCTTCTTGCCGCGAAATTAGACTGATATGTGCCCGTCCAAATGCCTAACAGCTACTCTCTCATTGGTTCTCCCTCTTCCCTTTCATCCTCTCCCAATTTGGCAAACTGTGCGAAGCAGGAGGTTAAAGGGGCTGTCTCTCCAAGTTGGGAGGTTGATAGTAAAGCAGATGGAAAGTCAAACCGGAGCACCAGGAGAGGGACTATTCGTTGAGTTTTAGAAACCTTTCGTATTCACAGTGTGTCCGTTATCTAGGTTTCCCGTACATGTTATAGCTGTAGTAATATTCCCTTCAACCTGGAGAGTTGGGACCCATGGAATGGGTGCCAGGCATTTGTGCTTTAAAGGGTCTGCATTTGCTCACCCAATCTCACCAATCCTCTCAGTCCCAAGTGTCCCTCCTTATGCCACCTCCAGCTGTCATTGTAGATATGGTCATTCCAGGGTTCATCAGAGACCCTGAAGGAATTTTAAAGAATTTCCCAGTATTTTTGTTTTGTTTTTGAAATTCCTGTTTATAGTGGGTTTGAGCTGATTCTCGCTGCCATGTTTATGCCAGTCTAGACACACTTGATTCCCTTACGGAGACATATCAATACATAGGTTTTAAATTCTTACTAGTCAGATATATTCCTCTGCGGGAAATATGGGGTTTTGAGTCCCTTTCACTGAGGAAGGTGTAGGTCTTGTCTATTCCATAGTTGGTTTTTGGAACGGTACCTGTGCTTATATCAAACTCTGGTTTTATGCATCACCCCACCTCTCCTTCCCCCTTAAGCAGGCATAAGAGTGTTTTCTAAATGTCAGACTCTGTTCTCTTTCCTAACTCAGTTCAAGTGTAGCCATGTTTACAGTATCTTCATAAGTGATATCTTATGATAAGTTTCTTTTTCTCTGTGACTTGTTTCACTTAGAATCATCATACCTGAATCCACCCATTTTGCTGCTACTGGTTTATGACATTGATTTCATGGCTGAGGGATATTCCATCGTACGTAAGTACCACAATTTTTGAACCATTTTTATATTTCCTGGGATATTTAAGGTGTACCCAAGTTGAGGTCCTTGTAAGCAGTGCAGCCCTAAATTTTGGAGTGGCTCTTTCTTATTGATTTTCAGAATTCCCAAGGTATATTCCCTAGACTGGAGGTGCCCTTGGCTCTTTAGCTCTGTTCTTTACTTGTTTTAGGGAACACAATATACTCCTCCAGAGACGCAGTTGGCAATTTACATCCAGCCCATCAGCATAACAAGGCTCCCTGTTCTCCAGGGCCTGTCTTGCCTTTCTGGTTTTTACACATTTTGTGGATGTCCCATTTGATCGGTGGGAAGTGATACTTCTTTGTAGTGCAGATTTGCATTGCCCGCTTGCTTGCTTGGCCAAAAAGGGTGTATGCGTTTTCTCCTGAATATATTCAGGAGAAAACGCATACGCACTTTTTGGCCAAGTGCATCATTTTCGTAGTTGTGCCCCTCTTCCTGTGCTTTAAAGGTGATTCCAACGTACCTCTTGAAATCTGTTTCCTGCTATTCTGCCTCGCTTTCAAGTCCACCTCGTTGCCTTCCCTCAACAGATTTTTGGACGATAGTTGTCCTTTATTACTAGGCCAATTTGTGAATTGCTGTGCCCCTTAGCTCCATTTTTCAACTCGTTTTTTGTGAGCTGACCGCAAGTCCAAAATTTTGGTTCAGGACCTATGCTGGTTTCCGATGGGGGGCTGAGACTTTGGTTAATTCTTCTTCCTGCCGGAAAGTTAGAGTGATATGTGCCCATCCAAATGCCTAACAGCTACTCTCTCATTGGTTCTCCCTCTTCCCTTTCATCCTCTGCCAAATTGGCAAGCTGTGCGAACTAGCAGGTTAAAGGGGCTGTCTCTCCAAGTTGGGAGATTCATAGTAAAGCAGATGGAAAGTCAAACCGGAGCACCAGGAGAGGGACTATTCGTTGAGTTTTAGAAACCTTTCGTATTCACAGTGTGTCCGTTCTCTAGGTTTCCCATACATGTTATAACTGTAGTAATATTCCCTTCAACCTGGAGAGTTGGGACCCATGGAATGGGTGCAATGCATTATTGCTTTAAAGGGTCTGCATTTGCTCACCCAATCTCACCAATCGTCTCAGTCCCAAGTGTCCAGCCTTATGCCACATCCAGCTGTCGTTGTAGATAGGGTCATTCCAGGTTTCATCAGAGACCCTGAAGGAATTGTAAAGAATTTCCCAGTTTTTTTGTTTTGTTTTTGAAATTCCTGTTTATAGTGGGTTTGAGCTGATTCTCTCTGCCATGTTTATGCCAGTCTAGACACACTTGATTCCCTTACGGAGACATATCAATACATAGGTTTTAAGATTCTTTCTAGTCAGATATATTCCTCTGTGGGAAATATGGGGTTTTGAGTCCCTTTCACTGAGGAAGGTGTAGGTCTTGTCTATTCCATAGTTGGTTTTTGGAACGGTACCTGTGCTTATATCAAACTCCGGTTTTATGCATCACCCCACCTCTCCTTCCCCCTTAAGCAGGCATAAGAGTGTTTTCTAAATGTGAGACACTGTTCTCTTTCCTAACTCAGTTCAAGTGTAGCCATGTTTACAGGATCATCATAAGTGATATCTTATGATAAGTTTCTTTTTCTCTGTGACTTGTTTCACTTAGAATCATCATACCTGAATCCACCCATTTTGCTGCTACTGGTTTATGACATTGATTTCATGGCTGAGGGATATTCCATCGTACGTAAGTACCACAATTTTTGAACCATTTTTATATTTCCTGGGATATTTAAGGTGTACCCAAGTTGAGGTCCTTGTAAGCAGTGCAGCCCTAAATTTTGGGGTGGCTCTGTCTTATTGATTTTCAGAATTCCCAAGGTATATTCCCTAGACTGGAAGTGCCCTTGGCTCTTTAGCTCTGTTCTTTACTTCTTTTAGGGAACACAATATACTCCTCCAGAGAGGCAGTTGGCAATTTACATCCATCCCATCAGCATAAAAAGGCTCCATGTTCTCCAGGGCCTGTCTTGCCTTTCAGGTTTTTACACATTTTGTGGATGTCCCTTTTGACCGGTGGGAAGTGATACTTCTTTGTAGTGCAGATTTGCATTGCCCGCTTGCTTGCTTGGCCAAAAAGGGCGTATGCGTTTTCTCCTGAATATGTTCAGGAGAAAACGCATACGCCCTTTTTGGCCAAGGGCATCATTTTCGTAGTTGTGCCCCTCTTCCTGTGCTTTAAAGGCGATTCCAACGTACCTCTTGAAATCTGTTTCCTGCTATTCTGCCTCGCTTTCAAGTCCGCCTCGTTGCCTTCCCTCAACAGATTTTTGGACGATAGTTGTCCTTTATTACTCGGCCCGTTTGTGAATTGCTGTGCCCCTTAGCTCCATTTTTCAACTCGTTTTTTGTGAGCTGACCGCAAGTCCAAAATTTTGGTTCAGGACCTATGCTGGTTCCCGATGGGGGGCTGAGACTTTGGTTAATTCTTCTTCCTGCTGGGAAGTTAGAGTGAAATGTGCCCGTCCAAATGCCTAACAGCTACTCTCTCATTGGTTCTCCCTCTTCCCTTTCATCCTCTGCCAAATTGGAAACCTGTGCGAACCAGGAGGTTAAAGGGGCTGTCTCTCCAAGTTGGGAGATTCATAGTAAAGCAGATGGAAAGTCAAACCGGAGCACCAGGAGAGGGACTATTCGTTGAATTTTAGAAACCTTTCGTAATCACAGTGTGTTTGTTCTCTAGGTTTCCCGTACATGTTATAACTGTAGTAATATTCCCTTCAACCTGGAGAGTTGGGACCCATGGAATAGGTGCCATGCATTATTGCTTTAAAGGGTCTGCATTTGCTCACCCAATCTCACCAATCGTCTCAGTCCCAAGTGTCCAGCCATATGCCACATCCAGCTGTCGTTGTAGATAGGGTGATTCCAGGTTTCATCAGAGACCCTGAAGGAATTGTAAAGAATTTCCCAGTTTTTTTGTTTTGTTTTTGAAATTCCTGTTTATAGTGGGTTTGAGCTGATTCTCTCTGCCATGTTTATGTCAGTCTAGACACACTTGATTCCCTTACGGAGACATATCAATACATAGGTTTTAATATTCTTACTAGTCAGATATATTCCTCTGCGGGAAATATGGGGTTTTGAGTCCCTTTCACTGAGGAAGGTGTAGGTCTTGTCTATTCCATAGTTGGTTTTTGGAACGGTACCTGTGCTTATATCAAACTCCGGTTTTATGCATCACCCCACCTCTCCTTACCCCTTAAGCAGGCATAAGAGTGTTTTCTAAATGTGAGACACTGTTCTCTTTCCTAACTCAGTTCAAGTGTAGCCATGTTTACAGGATCTTCATAAGTGATATCTTATGATAAGTTTCTTTTTTGTGTGACTTATTTCACTTAGAATCATCGTACCTGAATCCACGCATTTGGCTGCTACTGGTCTTATGACATTGATTTCATGGCTGAGAGATATTCCATCGTACGTAAGTACCACAATTTTTTGAACCATTTTTATATTTCCTGGGATATTTAAGGTGTACCCAAGTTGAGGTCCTTGTAAGCAGTGCAGCCCTAAATTTTGGGGTGGCTCTGTCTTATTGATTGTAAGTTTTCCCAAGGTATATTCCCTAGACTGGAAGTGCCCTTGGCTCTGTAGCTCTGTTTTTTATTTGTTTTAGGGAACACAATGCACTCCTCCAGAGAGGCAGTTGGCAATTTACATCGCGCCCATCAGCATAACAAGGCTCACTTTTCTCCAGGGCCTGTCTTGCCTTTCTGGTTTTTCCACATTTTGTGGATGTCCCTTTTGACCGGTGGGAAGTGATACTTCTTTGTAGTGCAGATTTGCATTGCCTGCTTGCTTGCTTGGCCAAAAAGGGCGTATGCGTTTTCTCCTGAATATATTCAGGAGAAAACGCATACGCCCTTTTTGGCCAAGGGCATCATTGTCGAAGTTGTGCCCCTCTTCCTGTGCTTTAAAGGCGATTCCAACGTACCTCTTGAAATCTGTTTCCTGCTATTCTGCCTCGATTTCAAGTCCACCTCGGTGCCTTCCCTCAACAGATTTTTGGACGATAGTTGTCCTTTATTACTCGGCCAGTTTGTGAATTGCTGTGCCCCTGAGCTCCATTTTTCAACTCGTTTTTGGTGAGCTGACCGCAAGTCCAAAATTTGGGTTCAGGACCTATACTGGTTCCCGGTGGGGGGCTGAGACTTTGGTTAATTCTTCTTCTTGCCGCGAAATTAGAGTGATATGTGCCCGTCCAAATGCCTAACAGCTACTCTCTCATTGGTTCTCCCTCTTGCCTTTCATCCTCTCCCAATTTGGCAACCTGTGCGAACCAGGAGGTTAAAGGGGCTGTCTCTCCAAGTTGGGAGGTTGATAGTAAAGCAGATGGAAAATCAAACCGGAGCACCAGGAGAGGGACTATTCGTTGAGTTTTAGAAACCTTTCGTATTCACAGTGTGTCCGTTATCTAGGTTTCCCGTACATGTTATAGCTGTAGTAATATTCCCTTCAACCTGGAGAGTTGGGACCCATGGAATGGGTGCCAGGCATTTGTGCTTTAAAGGGTCTGCATTTGCTCACCCAATCTCACCAATCGTCTCAGTCCCAGGTGTCCAGCCTTATGCCACATCCAGCTGTCGTTGTAGATAGGGTCATTCCAGGTTTCATCAGAGACCCTGAAGGAATTGTAAAAAAATTCCCAGTATTTTTGTTTTGTTTTTGAAATTCCTGTTTATAGTGGGTTTGAGCTGATTCTCGCTGCCATGTTTATGCCAGTCTAGACACACTTGATTCCCTTACGGAGTCATATCAATACATAGGTTTTAAGATTCTTACTAGTCAGATATATTCCTCTGCGGGAAATATGGGGTTTTGAGTCCCTTTCACTGAGGAAGGTGTAGGTCTTGTCTATTCCATAGCTGGTTTTTGGAACGGTACTGTGCTTATATCAAACTCTGGATTTATGCATCACCCCACCTCTCCTTCCCCCTTAAGCAGGAATAAGAGTGTTTTCTAAATGTCAGACTCTGTTCTCTTTCCTAACTCAGTTCAAGTGTAGCCATGTTTACAGGATCTTCATAAGTGATATCTTATGATAAGTTTCTTTTTCTCTGTGACTTATTTCAGTTAGAATCATCGTACCTGAATCCACCCATTTTGCTGCTACTGGTCTTATGACATTGATTTCATGGCTGAGGGATATTCCATCGTACGTAAGTACCACAATTTTTTGAACCATTTTTATATTTCCTGGGATATTTAAGGTGTACCCAAGTTGAGGTCCTTGTAAGCAGTGCAGCCCTAAATTTTGGGGTGGCTCTCTCTTATTGATTGTCAGTTTTCCCAAGGTATATTCCCTAGACTGGAAGTGCCCTTTGCTCTGTAGCTCTGTTGTTTACTTGTTTTAGGGAACACAATGCACTCCTCCAGAGAGGCAGTTGGCAATTTACATACCGCCCATGAGCATAACAAGGTTCCCTGTTCTCCAGGGCCTGTCTTGCCTTTCTGGTTTTTACACATTTTGTGGATGTCCCTTTTGACCGGTGGGAAGTGATACTTCTTTGTAGTGCAGATTTGCATTGCCCGCTTGCTTGTTTGGCCAAAAAGGGCGTATGCGTTTTCTCCTGAATATATTCAGGAGGAAACCCATATGCCCTTTTTGGCCAAGTGCATCATTGTCGTAGTTGTGCCCCTCTTCCTGTGCTTTAAAGGTGATTCCAATGTACCTCTTGAAATCTGTTTCCTGCTATTCTGCCTCGCTTTCAAGTCCGCCTCGTTGCCTTCCCTCAACAGATTTTTGGACGATAGTTGTCCTTTATTACTCGGCCAGTTTGTGAATTGCTGTGCCCCTGAGCTCCATTTTTCAACTCGTTTTTGGTGAGCTGACCGCAAGTCCAAAATTTTGGTTCAGGACCTATACTGGTTCCCAGTGGGTGGCTGAGACTTTGGTTAATTCTTCTTCCTGCTGGGAAATTACAGTGATATGTGCCCGTCCAAATGCCTAACAGCTACTCTCTCATTGGTTCTCCCTCTTCCCTTTCATCCTCTGCCAAATTGGCAACCTGTGCGAACCAGGAGGTTAAAGGGGCTGTCTCTCCAAGTTGGGAGGATGATAGTAAAGCAGATGGAAAGTCAAACCGGAGCACCAGGAGAGGGACTATTCGTTGAGTTTTAGAAACCTTTCGTATTCACAGTGTGTCCATTCTCTAGGTTTCCCGTACATGTTATAGCTGTAGTAATATTCCCTTCAACCTGGAGAGTTGGGACCCATGGAATGGGTGCCAGGCATTTGTGCTTTAAAGGGTCTGCATTTGCTCACCCAATCTCACCAATCGTCTCAGTCCCAAGTGTCCCTCCTTATGCCACATCCAGCTGTCATTGTAGATAGGGTCATTCCAGGTTTCATCAGAGACCCTGAAGGAATTGTAAAGAATTTCCCAGTTTTTTTGTTTTGTTTTTGAAATTCCTTTTTATAGTGGGTTTGAGCTGATTCTCGCTGCCATGTTTATGCCAGTCTAGACACACTTGATTCCCTTACGGAGACATATCAATACATAGGTTTTAAGATTCTTACTAGTCAGATATATTCCTCTGCGGGAAATATGGGGTTTTGAGTCCCTTTCACTGAGGAAGGTGTAGGTCTTGTCTATTCCATAGTTGGTTTTTGGAACTGTAACTGTGCTTATATCAAACTCTGGTTTTATGCATCACCCCACCTCTCCTTCCCCCTTAAGCAGGCATAAGAGTGTTTTCTAAATGTGAGACACTGCTCCCTTTCCCAACTCAGTTCAAGTGTAGCCATGTTTACAGGATCTTCATAAGTGATATCTTATGATAACTTTCTTTTTCTGTGTGACTTATTTCACTTAGAATCATCGTACCTGAAACCACCCATTTTGCTGCTACTGGTCTTATGACATTGATTTCATGGCTGAGGGATATTCCATCGTACATAAGTACCACAATTTGTTGAACCATTTTTATATTTCCTGGGATATTTAAGATGTACCCAAGTTGAGGTCCTTGTAAGCAGTGCAGCCCTAAATTTTGGGGTCGCTCTCTCTTATTGATTTTCAGTTTTCACAAGGTATATTCCCTAGACTGGAAGTGCCCTTGGCTCTGTAGCTCTGTTCTTTACTTGTTTTAGGGAACACAATGTACTCCTCCAGAGAGGCAGTTGGCAATTTACATCCCGCCCATCAGCATAACAAGGCTCCCTGTTCTCCAGGGCCTGTCTTGCCTTTCTGGTTTTTACACATTTTGTGAATGACCCTTTTGACCGGTGGGAAGTGATACTACTTTGTAGTGCAGATTTGCATTGCCCGCTTGCTTGCTTGGCCAAAAAGGGCGTATGCGTTTTCTCCTGAATATATTCAGGAGAAAACACATACGCCCTTTTTGGCCAAGTGCATCATTGTCGAAGTTGTGCCCCTCTTCCTGTGCTTTAAAGGCGATTCCAACGTACCTCTTGAAATCTGTTTCCTGCTATTCTGCCTCGCTTTCAAGTCCGCCTCGTTGCCTTCCCTCAACAGATTTTTGGACGATAGTTGTCCTTTATTACTCGGCCAGTTTGTGAATTGCTGTGCCCCTGAGCTCCATTTTTCAACTCGTTTTTGGTGAGCTGACCGCAAGTCCAAAATTTTTGTTCAGGACCTATGCTGGTTCCCGGTGGGGGGCTGAGACTTTGGTTAATTCTTCTTCCTGCCGGGAAGTTAGAGTGATATGTGACCGTCCAAATGCCTAACAGCTACTCTCTCATTGGTTCTCCCTCTTCCCTTTTATCCTCTGCCAAATTGGCAACCTGTGCGAACCAGGAGGTTAAAGGGCTGTCTCTCCAAGTTTGGAGATTGATAGTAAAGCAGATGGAAAGTCAAACCGGAGCACCAGGAGAGGGACTATTCGTTGAGTTTTAGAAACCTTTCGTATTCACAGTGTGTCCGTTCTCTAGGTTTCCCGTACATGTTATAACTGTAGTAATATTCCCTTCAACCTGGAGAGTTGGGACCCATGGAATTGGTGCCATCCATTATTGCTTTAAAGGGTGTGCATTTGCTCACCCAATCTCACCAATCCTCTCAGTCCCAAGTGTCCAGCCTTATGCTACATCCAGCTGTCGTTATAGATAGCGTCATTCCATGTTTCATCAGAGACCCTGAAGGAATTGTAAAAAATTTCCCAGTTTTTTTGTTTTGTTTTTGAAATTCCTTTTTATAGTGAGTTTGAGCTGATTCTCGCTGCCATGTATATGCCAGTCTAGACACACTTGATTTCCTTACGGAGACATATCAATATATAGGTTTTAAGATTCTTACTAGTCAGATATATTCCTCTGCGGGAAATATGGGGTTTTGAGTCCGTTTCACTGTGGAAGGTGTAGGTCTTGTCTATTCCATAGTTGGTTTTTGGAACGGTACCTGTGCTTATATCAAACTCTGGTTTTATGCATCACCACACCTCTCCTTCCCCCTTAAGCAGGCATAAGAGTGTTTTCTAAATGTGAGACACTCTTCTCTTTCCTAACTCAGTTCAAGTGTAGCCAGGTTTACAGGATCTTCATAAGTGATATCTTATGATAAGTTTCCTTTTCTGTGTGACTTATTTCACTTAGAATCATTGTACCTGAATCCACCCATTTTGCTGCTACTGGTCTTATGACATTGATTTCATGGCTGAGGGATATTCCATCGTACGTAAGTACCACAATTTTTTGAACCATTTTTATATTTCCTGGGATATTTTAGGTGTACCGAAGTTGAGGTCCTTGTAAGCAGTGCAGCCCTAAATTTTGGGGTGGCTCTGTCTTATTGATTTTCAATTTTCCTAAAGTATATTCCCTAGACTGGAAGTGCCATTGGCTCTGTAGCTCTGTTGTTTACTTGTTTTAGGGAACACAATGCACTCCTCCAGAGAGGCAGTTGGCAATTTACATTCCGCCCATCAGCATAACAAGGCTCCCTGTTCTCCAGGGCGTGTCTTGCCTTTCTGGTTTGTACACATTTTGTGGATGTCCCTTTTGACCGGTGGGAAGTGATACTTCTTTGTACTGCAGATTTGCATTGCCCGCTTGCTTGCTTGGCCAAAAAGGGCGTATGCGTTTTCTCCTGAATATATTCAGGAGAAAACGCATACGCCCTTTTTGGCCAAGGGCAACATTTTCGTAGTTGTGCCCCTCTTCCTGTGCTTTAAAGGCGATTCCAACGTACCTCTTGAAATCTGTTTCCTGCTATTCTGCCTCGCTTTCAAGTCTGCCTCGTTGCCTTCCCTCAACAGATTTTTGGACGATAGTTGTCGTTTATTACTCGGCCAGTTTGTGAATTGCTGTGCCCCTGAGCTCCATTTTTCAACTCGTTTTTTGTGAGCTGACCGCAAGTCCAAAATTTTGGTTCAGGACCTATGCTGGTTCCCGGTGTGTGGCTGAGACTTTGGTTAATTCTTCTTCCTGCCGGGAAATTAGATTGATATGTGCCCATCCAAATGCCTAACAGCTACTCTCTCATTGGTTCTCCCTCTTCCCTTTCATCCTCTGCCAAATTGGCAACCTGTGTGAACCAGGAGGTTAAAGGCGCTGTCTCTCCAAGTTGGAAAGTTGATAGTAAAGCAGATGGAAATTCAAACCCGAGCACCAGGAGAGGGACTATTCGTTGAGTTTTGGAAACTTTTCGTGTTCACATGTGTCCGTTCTCTAGGTTTACCGTACATGTTATAGCTGTAGTAATATTCCCTTTAACCTGGAGAGTTGGGACCCATGGAATGGGTGCCAGGCATTTGTGCTTTAAAGAGTCTGCATTTGCTCACCCAATCTCACCAATCCTCTCAGTCTCAAGTGTCCAGCCTTATGCCTCATCCAGCTGTCGTTGTACATAGGGTCATTCCAGGTTTCATCAGAGACCCTGAAGGAATTGTAAAGAATTTCCCAGTTTTTTTGTTTTGTTTTTGAAATTCCTTTTTATAGAGGGTTTGAGCTGATTCTCGCTGCCATGTTTATGCCAGTCTAGACACACTTGATTCCCTTACAGAGACATATCAATACATAGGTTTTAAGATTTTTACTAGTCAGATATATTCCTCTGTGGGAAATATGGGGTTTTGAGTCCCTTTCACTGAGGAAGGTGTAGGTCTTGTCTATTCCATAGTTGGTTTTTGGAACGGGACCTGTGCTTATATTAAAGTCTGGTTTTATGCATCACCCGACCTCTCCTTCCCCCTTAAGCAGGCATAAGGGTGTTTTCTAAATGTGAGACACTGTTCTCTTTCCTAACTCAGTTCAAGTGTAGCCATGTTACAGGATCTTCATAAGTGATATCTTATGATAAGTTTCTTTTTCTCTGTGACTTATTTCACTTAGAATCATCGTACCTGAATCCACCCATTTTGCTGCTACTGGTCTTATGACATTGATTTCGTGGCTGAGGGATATTCCATCGTACGTAAGTACCACAATTTTTTGAACCATTTTTATATTTCCTGGGATATTTAAGGTGTACCCAAGTTGAGGTCCTTGTAAGCAGTGCAGCCCTAAATTTTGGGGTGGCTCTGTCTTATTATTTTTCAGTTTTCCCAAGGTATATTGCTAGACTGGAAGTGCCCATGGCTCTGTAGCTCTGTTCTTTACTTGTTTTAGGGAACACAATGCACTCCTCCAGAGAGGCAGATGGCAATTTACATCCCGCCCATCAGCATAACAAGGCTCCCTGTTCTCCAGGGCCTGTCTTGCCTTTCTGGTTTGTACACATTTTGTGGATGTACCTTTTGACCGGTAGGAAGTGATACTTCTTTGTAGTGCAGATTTGCATTACCCGCTTGCTTGCTTGGCCAAAAAGGGCGTATGCGTTTTCTCCTGAATATATTCAGGAGAAAACGCATACGCCCTTTTTGGCCAAGTGCATCATTTTCGTAGTTGTGCCCCTCTTCCTCTGCTTTAAAGGCGATTCCAACGTACCTCTTGAAATCTGTTTCCTGCTATTCTGCCTCGCTTTCAAGTCCGCCTCGTTGCCTTCCCTCAACAGATTTTTGGACGATAGTTGTCCTTTATTACTCGGCCAGTTTGTGAATTGCTGTGCCCCTGAGCTCCATTTTTCAATTCGTTTTTTGTGAGCTGACCGCAAGTCCAAAATTTTGGTTCATGATCTATGCTGGTTCCCGGTGTGTGGCTGAGACTTTGGTTAATTCTTCTTCCTGCCGGGAAATTAGATTGATATGTGCCCGTCCAATTGCCTAACAGCTACTCTCTCATTGGTTCTCCCTCTTCCCATTCATCCTCTGCCAAATTGGCAACCTGTGCGAACCAGGAGGTTAAAGGGGCTGTCTCTCCAAGTTGGGAGGTTGATAGTAAAGCAGATGGAAAGTCAAAACCGAGCACCAGGAGGGGGACTATTCGTTGAGTTTTAGAAACCTTTCGTGTTCACAGTGTGTCCGTTCTCTAGGTTTCCCGTACATGTTATAACTGTAGTAATATTCCCTTTAACCTTGAGAGTTGGGACCCATGGAATGGGTGCCAGACATTTGTGCTTTAAAGGGTCTACATTTGCTCACCCAATCTCACCAATCCTCTCAGTCCCAAGTGTCCAGCCTTATGCCTCATCCACCTGTCGTTGTAGATAGGGTCATTCCAGGTTTCATCAGAGACCCAGAAGGAATTGTAAAAAATTTCCCAGTTTTTTGGTTTTGTTTTTGAAATTACTTTTTATAGTGTGTTTGAGCTGATTCTCACTGCCATGTTTATGCCAGTCTGGACACACTTGATTCCCTTAAGGAGACATATCAATACATAGGTTTTAAGATTCTTACTAGTCAGATATATTCCTCTGCGGGTAATATGGGGTTTTGAGTCCCTTTCACTGATGAAGGTGTAGGTCTTGTCTATTCCATAGTTGGTTTTTGGAACGGTACCTGTGCTTATATCAAACTCTGGTTTTATGCATCACTCCACCTCTCCTTCCCCCTTAAGCAGGCATAAGGGTGTTTTCTAAATGTGAGACACTGTTCTCTTTCCTAACTCAGTTCAAGTGTAGCCATGTTTACAGGATCTTCATAAGTGATATCTTATGATAAGTTTCTTTTTCTCTGTGACTTGTTTCACTTAGAATCATCATACCTGAATCCACCCATTTTGCTGCTACTGGTTTATGACATTGATTTCATGGCTGAGGGATATTCCATCGTACGTAAGTACCACAATTTTTGAACCATTTTTATATTTCCTGGGATATTTAAGGTGTACCCAAGTTGAGGTCCTTGTAAGCAGTGCAGCCCTAAATTTTGGGGTGGCTCTGTCTTATTGATTTTCAGAATTCCCAAGGTATATTCCCTAGACTGGAAGTGCCCTTGGCTCTTTAGCTCTGTTCTTTACTTCTTTTAGGGAACACAATATACTCCTCCAGAGAGGCAGTTGGCAATTTACATCCATCCCATCAGCATAAAAAGGCTCCATGTTCTCCAGGGCCTGTCTTGCCTTTCAGGTTTTTACACATTTTGTGGATGTCCCTTTTGACCGGTGGGAAGTGATACTTCTTTGTAGTGCAGATTTGCATTGCCCGCTTGCTTGCTTGGCCAAAAAGGGCGTATGAGTTTTCTCCTGAATATGTTCAGGAGAAAACACATACGCCCTTTTTGGCCAAGGGCATCATTTTCGTAGTTGTGCCCCTCTTCCTGTGCTTTAAAGGCGATTCCAACGTACCTCTTGAAATCTGTTTCCTGCTATTCTGCCTCGCTTTCAAGTCCGCCTCGTTGCCTTCCCTCAACAGATTTTTGGACGATAGTTGTCCTTTATTACTCGGCCAGTTTGTGAATTGCTGTGCCCCTTAGCTCCATTTTTCAACTCGTTTTTTGTGAGCTGACCGCAAGTCCAAAATTTTGGTTCAGGACCTATACTGGTTCCCGATGGGGGGCTGAGACTTTGGTTAATTCTTCTTCCTGCTGGGAAGTTAGAGTGAAATGTGCCTGTCCAAATGCCTAACAGCTACTCTCTCATTGGTTCTCCCTCTTCCCTTTCATCCTCTGCCAAATTGGAAACCTGTGCGAACCAGCAGGTTAAAGGGGCTGTCTCTCCAATTTGGGAGATTCATAGTAAAGCAGATGGAAAGTCAAACCGGAGCACCAGGAGAGGGACTATTCGTTGAATTTTAGAAACCTTTCGTAATCACAGTGTGTTTGTTCTCTAGGTTTCCCGTACATGTTATAACTGTAGTAATATTCCCTTCAACCTGGAGAGTTGGGACCCATGGAATAGGTGCCATGCATTATTGCTTTAAAGGGTCTGCATTTGCTCACCCAATCTCACCAATCGTCTCAGTCCCAAGTGTCCAGCCATATGCCACATCCAGCTGTCGTTGTAGATAGGGTGATTCCAGGTTTCATCAGAGACCCTGAAGGAATTGTAAAGAATTTCCCAGTTTTTTTGTTTTGTTTTTGAAATTCCTGTTTATAGTGGGTTTGCGCTGATTCTCTCTGCCATGTTTATGCCAGTCTAGACACACTTGATTCCCTTACGGAGACATATCAATACATAGGTTTTAAGATTCTTACTAGTCAGATATATTCCTCTGCGGGAAATATGCGGTTTTGAGTCCCTTTCACTGAGGAAGGTGTAGGTCTTGTCTATTCCATAGTTGGTTTTTGGTACGGTACCTGTGCTTATATCAAACTCCGGTTATATGCATCACCCCACCTCTCCTTACCCCTTAAGCAGGCATAAGAGTGTTTTCTAAATGTGAGACACTGTTCTCTTTCCTAACTCAGTTCAAGTGTAGCCATGTTTACAGGATCTTCATAAGTGATATCTTATGATAAGTTTCTTTTTTGTGTGACTTATTTCACTTAGAATCATCGTACCTGAATCCACGCATTTGGCTGCTACTGGTCTTATGACATTGATTTCATGGCTGAGAGATATTCCATCGTACGTAAGTACCACAATTTTTGAACCATTTTTATATTTCCTGGGATATTTAAGGTGTACCCAAGTTGAGGTCCTTGTAAGCAGTGCAGCCCTAAATTTTGGAGTGGCTCTTTCTTATTGATTTTCAGAATTCCCAAGGTATATTCCCTAGACTGGAGGTACCCTTGGCTCTTTAGCTCTGTTCTTTACTTGTTTTAGGGAACACAATATACTCCTCCAGAGACGCAGTTGGCAATTTACATCCAGCCCATCAGCATAACAAGGCTCCCTGTTCTCCAGGGCCTGTCTTGCCTTTCTGGTTTTTACACATTTTGTGGATGTCCCATTTGATCGGTGGGAAGTGATACTTCTTTGTAGTGCAGATTTGCATTGCCCGCTTGCTTGCTTGGCCAAAAAGGGCGTATGCGTTTTCTCCTGAATATATTCAGGAGAAAACGCATACGCCCTTTTTGGCCAAGGGCATCATTTTCGTAGTTGTGCCCCTCTTCCTGTGCTTTAAAGGCGATTCCAACGTACCTCTTGAAATCTGTTTCCTGCTATTCTGCCTCGCTTTCAAGTCCGCCTCGTTGCCTTCCCTCAACAGATTTTTGGACGATAGTTGTCCTTTATTACTCGGCCAGTTTGTGAATTGCTGTGCCCCTTAGCTCCATTTTTCAACTCGTTTTTTGTGAGCTGACCGCAAGTCCAAAATTTTGGTTCAAGACCTATGCTGGTTCCCGATGGGGGGCTGAGACTTTGGTTAATTCTTCTTCCTGCTGGGAAGTTCGAGTGAAATGTGCCCGTCCAAATGCCTAACAGCTACTCTCTCATTGGTTCTCCCTCTTCCCTTTCATCCTCTGCCAAATTGGCAACCTGTGCGAACCAGGAGGTTAAAGGGGCTGTCTCTCCAAGTTGGGAGATTCATAGTAAAGCAGATGGAAAGTCAAACCGGAGCACCAGGAGAGGGACTATTCGTTGAGTTTTAGAAACCTTTCGTAATCACAGTGTGTCTGTTCTCTAGGTTTCCCGTACATGTTATAACTGTAGTAATATTCCCTTCAACCTGGAGAGTTGGGACCCATGGAATGGGTGCCATGCATTATTGCTTTAAAGGGTCTGCATTTGCTCACCCAATCTCACCAATCGTCTCAGTCCCAAGTGTCCAGCCATATGCCACATCCAGCTGTCGTTGTAGATAGGGTCATTCCAGGTTTCATCATAGACCCTGAAGGAATTGTAAAGAATTTCCCAGTTTTTTTGTTTTGTTTTTGAAATTCCTGTTTATAGTGGGTTTGAGCTGATTCTCTCTGCCATGTTTATGCCAGTCTAGACACACTTGATTCCCTTATGGAGACATATCAATACATAGGTTTTAAGATTCTTTCTAGTCAGATATATTCCTCTGCGGGAAATATGGGGTTTTGAGTCCCTTTCACTGAGGAAGGTGTAGGTCTTGTCTATTCCATAGTTGGTTTTTGGAACGGTACCTGTGCTTATATCAAACTCTGGTTTTATGCATCACCCCACCTCTCCTTCCCCCTTAAGCAGGCATAAGAGTGTTTTCTAAATGTGAGACACTGTTCTCTTTCCTAACTCAGTTCAAGTGTAGCCATGTTTACAGGATCTTCATAAGTGATATCTTATGATAAGTTTCTTTTTCTGTGGGACTTATTTCACCTAGAATCATCGTACCTGAATCCACCCATTTTGCTGCTACTGGTTTATGACATTGATTTCATGGCTGAGGGATATTCCATCGTACGTAAGTACCACAATTTTTGAACCATTTTTATATTTCCTGGGATATTTAAGGTGTACCCAAGTTGAGGTCCTTGTAAGCAGTGCAGCCCTAAATTTTGGGGTGGCTCTGTCTTATTGATTTTCAGAATTCCCAAGGTATATTCCCTAGACTGGAAGTGCCCTTGGCTCTTTAGCTCTGTTATTTACTTCTTTTAGGGAACACAATATAATCCTCCAGAGAGGCAGTTGGCAATTTACATCCCGCCCATCAGCATAACAAGGCTCCCTGTTCTCCAGGGCCTGTCTTGCCTTTCAGGTTTTTACACATTTTGTGGATGTCCCTTTTGACCGGTGGGAAGTGCTACTTCTTTGTAGTGCAGATTTGCATTGCCCGCTTGCTTGCTTGGCCAAAAAGGGCGTATGCGTTTTCTCCTGAATATATTCAGGAGAAAACGCATACGCCCTTTTTGGCCAAGGGCATCACTTTCGTAGTTGTGCCCCTCTTCCTGTGCTTTAAAGGCGATTCCAACGTACCTCTTGAAATCTGTTTCCTGCTATTCTGCCTCGCTTTCAAGTCCGCCTCGTTGCCTTCCCTCAACAGATTTTTGGACGATAGTTGTCCTTTATTACTCGGCCCGTTTGTGAATTGCTGTGCCCCTTAGCTCCATTTTTCAACTCGTTTTTTGTGAGCTGACCGCAAGTCCAAAATTTTGGTTCAAGACCTATGCTGGTTCCCGATGGGGGGCTGAGACTTTGGTTAATTCTTCTTCCTGCTGGGAAGTTCGAGTGAAATGTGCCCGTCCAAATGCCTAACAGCTACTCTCTCATTGGTTCTCCCTCTTCCCTTTCATCCTCTGCCAAATTGGAAACCTGTGAGAACCAGGAGGTTAAAGGGGCTGTCTCTCCAAGTTGGGAGATTCATAGTAAAGCAGATGGAAAGTCAAACCGGAGCACCAGGAGAGGGACTATTCGTTGAGTTTTAGAAACGTTTCGTAATCACAGTGTGTCTGTTCTCTAGGTTTCCCGTACATGTTATAACTGTAGTAATATTCCCTTCAACCTGGAGAGTTGGGACCCATGGAATGGGTGCCATGCATTATTGCTT